>NC_134357.1:275407633-275760966 GCF_048569485.1 Anomaloglossus baeobatrachus | reverse complement strand
GACTTTCAGAAAAAACTTCCAGATAGCGGCTGAACTTGCCTTGCCCTGACTTGGGCAACAGTTGGGATGCTCTTCGGAACAGTTCACCCAGTTCTCACTCAGGGCAAACCACTTCCCCTTGGTGCCAGTGTTGGTGCTACATATCCATCTTTCTCTGTGTAGTCGTGATGACTATGCATGTCAACGGTCCAGGTTGGATCAGTGGACTCATCATCGACCACCTCGTCTTCCATCTCATCTTCCTTCCCAGTTGAGATTGTAGGCTGACCTGATGTCAACGGTGTTACATCATAATCAGTCTCCACCTCTGGAGACAGTAAATTAGGTTCCTCAAACTGGCTTTCTTCTGGCCATAGGTCCTCAAATACTTGCACATCAATGCACGCCACCTCCTCACGTCCCTCTTCAATGCTGCATTGTGAGTGGCAGAGCCAACCAAAGGATACGTCCAAAACAGATCTTGAGAGTGGCCAATTCTTGGGTCAAATGTCTCCTGTGACTGATAATGGGGGGGAGGAAGGAGGACCAGGTTGAGGATTGGATAGGCCAGCCTTCTGTGTATCCACAATAGACTGTGTGTTCGTGGAAGACTTGCTGCTTGACAGATGCGAAGAGTGCTTGTCTGCCATGCAAGACAGAATCTGCTCTCACTCTTCTGGCTTCCACACACGTTTACGTTCCAGACCGGAAAATTTCGCAAGGAACATAGTGGATGCATCAAGCTTCTTCTGACCTGACACAGACTCAGTGCTTTGTTACCCAGCACTGACAACACCATGTCCATGTCCCTCAACAACTGTCTTTTTTTTTGTCATTTTGGGTTTTGGTGACGTATTTGCAGACGTTGATGGCCCAAACCAAGCAAACTTTGACCCCAAAAATATTGTGAAAAAAGTACCAGTGAGTACTTTGAACCAGGCAGCACAAAAGGCTAGAGTACTGCTTTGTATTTGCAAAGGCCACTAGCAACGTATTGTGGGGCTGATGTGGACGGATGGCACAAGTCAGGCTGTGACCCCCTAAATATTGTGGACACAGGACTGGTGTGTTTAGTTGTTTAGTGTATCAGGCAGCACAAAATGCTAGAATACTGCTTTGTATTTGCAAAGGCCACTAGCAACGTATTGTGGGGCTGATGTGGGTGCCACAAGCCAAGCTGTGACCCGCTAAATATTGTGGATCCCATCCCTGTACTGTGACCTTGTTCAGTGGTTTCAGCTCCTAAAAGACCTATTGTATTCTGGTACTATGGAGGTAGTGACATGCTCCTTTTAAACCTGTCCCTCCCTACACTACACTGACCTATACACTGCAGGTAGCCCTGAAAAGCGCTTTTGTGTTGTTTAAACACTCACCCTAGCAGCTGCTTGCTCTCTCCCTATACTGATACAACACTGGCTCCGGATGCAATGTGCGCAAAATGTCGGCGGAAAGGCTTTTATAGACCCTATGACGCTGTGCAGCCAGCCTATCACAGTTATGCCACAACCAAGATGGCTGTGGTATTACTGTGATTGGTTAAGAAGCCCAGCATGTTTACTGGCTGCAAATCAGGCGCCAAACCTGCTGGGCGGGAGATTCGAATATAGCGAGGCAAGTACACAAAAACTCGCAATATAACAAGAAATCCGAATACCGTACTATCCGTGCAAGTAGTGGCTAGGAAGAATTACACTCACTTATCACTAATTATACACTATATACCACAGTGTGGAGTGATGTCTTTCTATATAGTATATAGCAATAGTTCACAGAGTAATTTTTCTGATCACAAAAATGGGGAGTTAGATTGGGGAAAATATGTAGTTTCTCCAAAGAGATATACTTGATTTAGTTGATCGTCTATGACTAGGATCAGTTTATAGGAATACATTCTTGTTAGTAGTTTAAATCCTAGTACCCTTTATGCATATATACTATTTGTATTATACAACACTATTTGTAGGTTTCCTTCCTGCCCAATATCCGATTGATATAATTTCTATGAAAATATAAAAAATCCATATTTTCCTAACTAAAAGAAGCATTTTTTTCCCAAAAATTTTGGACGAAAGTGAGGGGGGGTCTTATAGTCTGGAGGTACCTGGCTGTGGGAAGGGGGCGCGGAGGAGCAAGGTCACAAAAAGCAAGAGCCAACGCAAGGGCTAATATTGTGCCCGCTAATAAAGAAAATAAATATTTATTGCACCCTCCACTCCCATAGTCCTGCTCTCCCTGAAGCCATCGCTGACAGGAGGGTGAGATTATGGGTGTAAGGAACCGTGAATATTCATTTTCTTTAATAGCAGGCACACATGATCATCTAGCTGCCGTCTTCCTGCAGCGACTGGGCAACCATGTGTGTCCACTATTAAAGAGAATGAATATTTGACTGCTCGCCATGCCTGGGATTATGGGTGTGGGGAGCAGTTGGCGTGTAACTGGAGGTGCATGACATTTACATCATGTGCCACGCCATTTACACACTAAAGTTAGTTACCAGCATCAGAAGAGAACACCACACACAGGAATGGAGGGATGGTTACTTTAATCCTTTAATTATTTTTTTTTTATATGTGCAGCGCAATGGGAGGCATATACACCAGGATGGGTCCAAGTAGTACAAAACTCCATATGTGGTGGCAATCTACTATTTGGGAGCACGGCAGGGTTTGGAAGGGACGGAAGCCATTTTGACTGAAATATTTTACGGATGCCATGTAACATTTGCAGCGCCCCTGACCTGCCAAAACAGCAAAAACCTATACACACCATTTTGAAAACTAAGCCTCTTGAAGAATTTACCTAGGGCATTAGTGAGCAGTTTTAACCCTCAGGCGATTTACAGAATTGTATAACATTGGACTGAGTAAATGAAAATTTCCATTTTTTTTCCAGTAAAATGTTGCTTTGGCCCCAAGTTTTAAATTTTTAGAAAGTGAATGGGAGAAAACAAACAATACAATTTCTTTCGCAATTTCTCCTGAGTATGACAATACCCCATATGTTGTCGAAAACTACTTTTGAGGCACAGTGTAAAGTGAAGAAGCTCCATATTATAGTTCAGCATTTCTTGGAATCGTTGGAGGGAACTACACTTCTCAATAAATGTATCTAGGAGTGTAGTGCTCATATTGACACCACAGGAGAGTCCCAGAATTTTAGACCATTCGGCAGTAAAGAAAAAATTAAAATTTTTACCACAAATATTTTGTTTTACCCTCAGAGGTTACATTTTCTCACTTCACCCTGGGAAATAGGTAAAATGGGTAGCAAAGTTTGTTGCAGAATTTCTGCTGAATGTAGCATCACCCTGTATATGCCTGTACAGTACTACTTAGCCACAAGGCAAGACTCAGGAGTACAAATTTTTGGACAATAGTTTGCGGACCCCATATACAAAGCCCCTAAGAGCCAGAAAAGCAGAATCACCTCTTCATTTTTTTAAATTATACACCTCTGGGAATTTATCGACACCTGTAGTGACGATTTTGATTTCATAGATGTTTTCTAGAAACAAGCAGCAATAGATGTTGTTGAGTGCAAATTGCAAATCTGTCATTGTAGTGCACAGTACATTGTAGTGTCCGTACATTGTCCACAGCTTGTGCTTTTTGAGACACACACCCCATAAATTAAGCAGCCTCTCTTCACTACAGGAATGTGAAACCTGTGGACGTTAACTGTGGTTTAGGCACAATGTAGGGTTCAGAAGGCAGTGGCATTTGGACTTGGGAGCACAGATTTTGCTGCAATTCTATTTTTGTGAGGAAGCCATATTCCTTTTCCATAGCCTTTGTTCTTCTAGTAACAGGGGCGCCTCGTAAATTGGATTCTTTCTCCTCCTTGACTCATCATTTTCAGAATCCTCATTTTCTAGGATTAGGTAGGTGAGGAAAAAAAATCCCACAGTCGCATGACATATGGAAAACCAAATGGATTTCTGGATGAGAATGGGACCAATTTTTATATGAGCGAACCCTAAATTTTATATTATTGAAATAGGAGATGGCAGTTGTTTCCGATAAATTGCTATGAAGACTGGAGGCAGGGGGAAGGTGGGAGGGAGAGCTCTGTCTCTAGCTCCTTCCTAACTTCTCCATAAAATCTCATCAGTTGCAACTCCCATCTCACATGTCAGTAGTGTAACAATCTGAGTTCACTAAACGCAGATTTTACCTAACAATTTTGAAGATGAATGATTAGTCCTGAAAGAGAAGGAAGCAAATTTATCTTAGAAGATATATTACGAAGTTTCTTATTTTCATGTGTACTATTGATTTATGAAATAAAAGTTAAGATGAAAAGGCTGTGTACAAATGTTCCATTTTTATCGGGGGATTTTTTATGCATTTTTGATTGCAGATTTGTCGCAAAACCTGAAGGGATTCTTGATGCCAGCAAAGTCAATGAGAATCCTGACATGTTGTGCACATGTTGTTTATTTTTTTTTCTAGTAGATTTAGTGCAGAATATAATCTGCAGCATGTCCATTCTTTCAGTGTTGTAGCAGAATTTTTCACCCATTGACTTCATGAAGTAAATCAAAAATACTATAAAACGCAGGTATAAAAACGATTGCTGATTTGATGAGTATTTGCTGATGTTTTCCGTTGTTTTGCTTGCTTTTTTTGCATGGGTTTTTAGTCCGCAGTGAATGCTATATAGATATATAATAAAAACCTACTAGGCCTCAGTGTCAATATGAGTGACAAATGCCCCCTGAGAATCCCAGGAGGACATTAATATGGTAACGATTCTCCTGCATTGTTTACAGGTGTATTAAACATATTGTAATGGTTATGTATGCTTGTTATCTGATTTTGCAACTTAAGGGCCCGTTACATATCTAACGATATGTCGTCGGGGTTACGTCGTTAGTGACGCACATCCGGCATCGGTTGACATATCGTAGCATGTGACAGCTACAAGCGACTGTGATCGAGCAAAAATACTCACTTTATCGTTGCTCGTTAACACGTCGCTCATTTTCAAAAAATCAAATGTCCTTCTGCGCGCCGGTTGTTCATTGTTCCTGAGGCAGCACACACCGCTCCGTGTGACACCCCGGAAACGATGAACTGCAGCTTACCTGCGTCACACCGGCAATGCAGAAGGAAGTAGGTGGGCGGGATGTTACGTCCCGCTCATCTCCGCCCCTCCACTTCTATTGGGCGGCCGCTGAGTGAAGTCGCTGTGATGCCGAACGTCCATCCCCCTTCAGAAATAGGATGTTCGCCGCCCACAGCGACGTCGTTTGGAAGGTAAGTACGTGTGACGGGGGTTACCGACTTTGTGCGACACGGGCAACAAATTGCCCGTATTGCACAAACGATGGGGGTGGGTGCGATCGCACGATAAATCGCCACATGTAAAGCGGCCTTTAGTTTGCTCACTCTTTTGCATTGGCTTAATTCTCCCTTTGTGAGACTCCCATACTTTCACACCTAGGCGCAATTATTCACGCGCGCACACACACACACACACACACACCCTGTTTACTTTCTTTTGTCTTTATGTATACATACTTACCTATTTACCCTAAATATCACACTACCATTTTTTATTTAAATGCTATTTATACAATCAATGTGATGATTTGATTCAGACAACGTTTTTATTTTGTGCCCTGGGTCTGGTTTTTACATTCTACACATTCCCCTATTTTCTCTTTTGAAATGGTTTTAATATGTATATCCCTTTGAATTGATGTACCAATAAATTATTTTTACATTAATCATTGGAGAAGAGAGTCTCTTTATATCTTTCCATAGAGATAGATAATAGCTAGGACTATATAGACAGAGAGTGTGATGGAAATATAATAAAATTGCACTCTGCAGAGTTTATTGGAAAATGTTATCATAAAACAATTGCATAACAAACACGACTTGGGTTACCACCTATTGATAACCAGCAAGGGTAAAGCAGACAGTTGCAAGCTCATATAGTCAGGCTAGGAAGATCCCTGGTTATTGTTCCCTCCCCAGCCTAAAAATACCATCCCACCACCGCTCCAGAAGTGGCACATCACATTAGATGCGCCAATTCTGGTGCTTCACCTCGGCTCTTCCCGATTGCCCTGATGCGGTGGCCATCAGGGTAATGGTAGTTGGAATTGATGTCAGCTGTGTAGTGTCAGCTGGCATCAAGCCATGGTGTTAGTAATGGAGAGGTATCTATCATACAACCCCATTACTAACCCAGTAATTGAAAAGAAAAAATAACACACAAATATTTTTTTAAAAAAAATATTCCCCACACTTTCACTAGTTCACCATTTTAATAGAAAAACATCTATACATCTGTTGTAGTTCAGTGATTCTGACGTAGTCCACAAATGGAAACCTTATTCACTTTGCTTTCTACTAAGTTGGTGAATGAGATTTCCAGGGAAAGTGTGGGAGTGTTTTTTCAAATACAGTATTTTTGTGTGTTTTTTTCACTTACTAGGTTAGTAATGGTCTTGTCTGATAGACACTTCTCCATTACTAACACCAGGGCTTGATGCCAGCTGACACTACACAGCTGACATCAACCCCAACTACCATTACCCCAATTGCCACTGCACCAGAACAATTGGGAAGACCTGGGCATCTAATGTGATGTGCCAATTCTGGGGTGCCTGAGGCATAGTATTTTTAAGCTGGGAAAGGCTCAATAACCATTAACCTTCCAAGCCTGATAATGTCAGCCTACAGCTGTCTGCTTTACCTTTTCTGGTTATCAAAAGTCGAAGTGACCCCACGTTTTTTTTCTTCATTTATTCAACCCTAAAAAGTCTGTCCAATAAGCTCCACAGGGTGCAATTTCATCATATGTCGGGTATTGTGAAATTATGTCTGTCTATATATTTGTCTATATCTATTATTTATCTCTACAGCATTCATTGGTGTCCAAAAAGGCGTGTTTTTGCCTCTGTAATTCTCCTGCCAATAGATACAGAAATGGTGCAGAAATTTCTGCATACAAATACTCAACAAGTGCACCTAGCCTTACTCTTTAAATCAATAATAGTGGCATGTAGACCTCAAATCATAGAGATTTGATCACTGTCCAATATATTTGTGGACCTAACTGCAAAACACATCTGTCCAGTTTGTACACCACCCACTTACTGATGTGAGAATTGTTCATTTTTTACAACTTTTTAAAATGTTGGCATTAATAAATCTGACATACACCACTTGGTGACATACACTTGCCTAATATGCCCACTCTCTGCAGCAGTAAGGGGGTTAACATAGGGTGAGATATGTAAATAAGTTACAAGAAAAACTTGTTATTCCATTCCAAGTTCCTGCTTTGGTTGTTTGTGCATTACAACATAGTCTACATTCTCCTGCAGCAATGGGTCTGTGCTACTGCTGTCATGCATTTCACGGCAGAAAAAATCAATTTGGAAGCTTTCAGGAAAATCGTGTCCTTATCCAAACTTACCCAGAACTTGTCCTATTTTGCATCCAGGGTAAAGTCAAACGTGGGGATTAAATTTTCTTTTCCAATGCAGAAGCCATGGGATCTATAGATGATGAAAACCTACAACAATATTGCCGACAGATGCTCCTTTGAACAGGATTTCTGTAGCATGCAGGGAAGTTAGGTGAATTTGATAAAGCTTATTACTCAAAACCTCCTCAGTGGCAATTTAACTAATCATGATGTTTTCTTTGCTGATGAGTAAGCTTCACTTCACAGGAACTTATGGATTCTCATAAGAATTCCAGTTTATTGATTCACTTCCAGCCAGACACCTAAAGCGGGCTTTACAAGCTACGATATCGTTAATGAATTATCGTCGGGGTCACGGTGTTTGTGACGCACATCCGGCGTCATTAACGATATCACAGTGTGTGACATTTATGTGCGACCTAAAACGATCGCAAAAGTGGCCAAAATCGTTTGCCGCGGAGAGGTCGTCCTAAAAGAAAAAAATCATTTTCTTCTAATCAGTGATGTTGTTCCTCGTTCCTGCGGCAGCACACATCACTATGTGTGACAGCGCAGGAGCGAGGAACATGTCCTTACCTGCCTCCACCGCCTATGCGGAAGGAAGGAGGTGGGCGGGATGTTACGTCCCGCTCATCTTCGCCCCTCCGCTTGTATTGGACGGCTGCTGTGTGACGTCGCTGTGACGCCGCACGACCCTCCCCCTTAGAAAGGAGGCGGATCGCCCGGCCAGAGCGACGTCACAGGACAGGTAAGTCCGTGTGACAGGGGTAAGCGAGGTTGTGCGCGCCGGGCAGCGATTTGCTCGTGTCGCACAACTAACGAGGGGGGGTACGATCGCTTGCGATCTCGCTAGCGAGATCGCAGCGTGTAAAGCCCGCTTAAGACCTATACATTATATACACTTGAGCACAACCCACCAATGTCTAGATTAGTGTGATACGTAGGGACAGCCATACAGCAGGTACTAAGAATGCTGTAGGTTAGTCCAAATATCTAGCCTCCCAAGATCAGTAAATAGGCGGTATAATTGAAGATAAATGTAGAAGTTTGGCTGTTTAGGTTTTCATTTGTTGGTATACAATTAGATTATAAAAGGGAATCTCTCACCGTTTTGAGTTTTTTAGTTATTAATATGGGCATACAGGTAGCATAGAGGTGAAAGTAGCCATAACTGTATGTCTCCAGGATCAGCGGTCTTTTGGAAAAATCATCTTTTATATCTTCTATTTTCCGGGCTATGGGGTATATGCTGCTCGGAAGATAAGCCAACCTCCAGTCTTCATTATACAGGATTCCTCCCCCTTCTCTTTAGTATACCAGTGACGTAAGGTGTGCTAACGGAAATCCTTTGTCATTCTGCCTGGCATCGCTATCTTGCACTGTCACAGTGACTCAGCTGCACCAGCGCACATCAGAAATGAAGACTGAAAACGGAAGTGCACAGTAAGTTCACTTTTGCTTTTTTTATTATTGTTTTTTTTTTTCATTAATAAAGTTTTTTGGGATAATTTTATATTTGTAAAATGTATGTTATTTATATTTATTTATGTTGAGTTGCATCGTGCGTTTATTTTTTTGTTTTTCAACAACCTTTATTCAAATAGACGAACAAGCAGTCACCTGACCTCCTCATGTGCTTTTCTGGCACACTTTTTGAATGTGTTCTCTACAGTGGATTGCGAAAGTATTTGGCCCCCTTGAATTTTTCAACCTTTTTCCACATTTCAGGATTCAAACATAAAGATAAAAATGTTATTGTTCTAGAGAAGAATCAACAACAAGTGGGACACAATTGTGAAGTTGAATGAAATTTATTGCTTATTTTAAACATTTAAAAAAATAAAATAACTTAAATAGTGGGGCGTGCAAAATTATTCATCCCCTTTACTTTCAGTGCAGCAAAGTCACTCCAGAGGTTTATTGAGGATCTCTGAATGATCCAATGATGTCCTAAATGACTGATGATGATAAATATAATCCACCTGTGTGTAATCAAGTCTCCGTGTAAATACACCTGCTCTGTGATAGTCTCAGTGTTCTGTTTAAAGCGCAGATAGCATCATGAAGACCAAAGAACACAACAGGCAGGTCCGTGATACTGTTGTGGAGAAATTTAAAGCCGGATTTGGTTACAAAAAGATTTCAAAAACTCTAAACACCCCAAGAAGCACTGTGCAAGCGATCATATTGTAATGGAAGGAGTATCATACCACTGCATATCTACCAAGACCCGGCCGTCCCTCAAAACTTTCATCTCAAACAAGGAGAAGGTAGATCAGAGATGCAGCCAAGAGGCCCATGATCACTCTGGATGAACTGCAGAGATCTACAGCTGCGGTGGGAAAGTCTGTCCATAGGACAACAATCAGTAGTACAAGTGTCGTTTAAAGTTTGCCACAAGCCACCTGGGAGGCACAATTGATTATTTTCATATGCACAATTGATTTATAATATAAAAAATAAAACAACGGTTACTCTTTAAGGCCAGGTACACATATCCGGCTTTTCGCCGGTTTGACGGATGCGGGGCACACCAGTACAGTATGATACAGTACAGTGGCAGCGCCGCAACTTCCGTGTCACATGCTACGATCACATGACAGTATGTGACCGGTGCTTGTTGAGCTGCCAGTGTACTGTATACACTGTCCAGGCGTGCGCCACAGCCGTCAAACCGGCGAAAAGCCGGATATGTGTACCCGGCCTAACCCCTTCATGAAGTCCGCAGTACATGTATGGCGCTGCTGTAAAGCGGGCTTTACACGCTACGATATTTCTAGCAATTGCTAGCGATATCATACACAAAATCACCCGCCCCCGTCGTGTATGCGATATCGTGTGATCGCTGCCGCAGCGAACATTATCACTACGGCAGCGCCACACGCACTTACCTGGTCGTCGTCGGCGCTGTGACTGCCAAACAATCCCTCCCGCAAGGGGGAGGTGCGTTCGGCGTCACCGCGACATCACCGCGACGTCACTAAGTGGCCGGCCAATCAAAGCGGAGGGGCGGAGATGAGCGGGACGAACATCCCGCCCACCTACTTCCTTCCTCATTGCGAGCGGGACGCAGGTAAGGTGAGGTTCCTCGCTCCTGCAGTGTCACAAACGGCGATGTGTGCTGCTGCAGGAACGAGGAACAACATCTATAAACAACCATTAACAATTTTTGGTTTTAGGATGACCGAACGATTTTCACCACTTTGGAGGACGTTTAAGGTCGCTGGTAACTGTTACACGCTGCAATACCGTTAATGACGCCGGATGTGCGTCACTAACGACGTGACCCCGAAGATAAAACATTAACGATATCGTAGCGTGTAAAGCCCCCTTAAATGCGCTCCCGCAAACTACCGTACATGTTCGGTGCTATGATCGCACCAGCTCACAAGCAGAGCCGGCAAAAACATCAGTGTGTGTGAACTATATATCATAGCTGACACTCTGCATTAACAACCATGATCGTTCATAGCACCACGGCCATTTAATACCTGTGATGCTGCTGGCAACGTGATTGCAATTTTATGTAAAATACGTACAATAAAAGATTCAACTTAATCCACAAAAAAACAAGTCCCCATTCAGGTCCATCATCCGTAAACAACATAGACTTCTATGGGTGCGTGTGATCCAAATATCAGAGCCATTCGCCTCATTCTGTAATTGTTTTCTCATGCCGAATCAGCTTGTAGACTCATGTAAACAAGCCCTAAATCTCTGAATGACATGATTTAGATGACACCGAGGGATCTATTCATTATAAGGGTATGTGTGCACGCTGCGTGAGCTAAATGCACAGGCGCGAGATTATGGTCAGGTACAAGGATGATGCTGGTGAGGTCATGCACAGCGCCGACCATAATCTCGCACCTGCGTATTTA
This sequence comes from Anomaloglossus baeobatrachus, assembly GCF_048569485.1. Classification (NCBI taxonomy): domain Eukaryota; kingdom Metazoa; phylum Chordata; class Amphibia; order Anura; family Aromobatidae; genus Anomaloglossus; species Anomaloglossus baeobatrachus. The sequence goes on along the minus strand of NC_134357.1, from coordinate 275,749,654 downwards.
GCTCACTGGCGCGCCCGAGGGCAGCTATGTTTTCTGCTCTGCCCGTGATATGGGAGAGCGAACTGCGCCTGCGCGAGCGGACATGACTGCACAGCCGCAAGATTTGAAAGAGCGAGGAGGATGATGACGGAGGCGTCATTACGTCAATCAAGAAAGGAGGACAGCGAACAGCGGCAGGAGGGGGGACAGGAGCCGAAAAAGAGGACGTCCATCCAACTAGATGAGGTAATTTGCATACGTGGAGGTCAGCTTTTATAAAGTTATTTTTGGGGTCTGCAAGGGGAGTCAGTAAAATAAAATATAGCTCCGGCACACCTTGAAAAAAATAAGGCAGAAAGTCTCGGGTGGTGCTGAATGAGTTTTTATTTGAACAAAAAGAGGGTAAAGTCTGTCCCAACGTATCGGTCCACTTAGGATCTTTCTCAAGGGTTCTATCAGACTAAAATATTAGAGTCAGAAATTGAATATACATAAAAATAAACCGTATGGGATTGTCATAGATGTGTAGATGTAGGATTAGGTACTGTAACCGTGTGATAAAAGTTTTGCTCTAAGGTAATTCTATGATACCGGGAAGAGCCGTATTAGGGTATCCTAGGGAGACGGGAGACTAAAGTGTAGTCTGCTCATGTACTGGAGGACGGGGTGGGTCAATATAATCATACCATGTGTTATGTCCAGAGGGATGTCCTGTGACTTCAGGATAAACAGGGCAAAACACAGCTTATCACATTGCAGTGATGGGAACCGGATGACAGGGTCACTGTGGACGGGAGTGTCACGTGTCCAGTCTGTCAAAGGATAGTATGGATAGTATGGAGTATGTTGCTATGGTGCAACAAGGTAGATGCCTTCACTTGGAGAGGAAAATCCTCTGATTCGGTTACTGTGCACCAGTGCCAGCTACATGTGTGTCAGGACTGGTCCTGAGGGGTATCACCCGGACACAGGCACAGTCCAGCGCTCCTCAAATGCCTCCTGATTTCCTACTTTCTTCTAGGTGATACCCCTCAGGGGTACCACTCCCGTCCACAGTGACCCTGTCATCCAGTTACCATCACTGCAATGTGATAAGCTGTGTTTTTGCCCTGTTTATCCTGAAGTCACAGGACATCCCTCTGGACTAGAGATGAGCGAACCGGTCGCGGTTCGACTCGAGGTTGGTTCGCCGAACGGAGCTCCCGTTCGAGTTCGGTTCGTCGAACGTTCGACGAACCTCAACTCGAACTGCATAGGAAACAATGGCAGGCATTCACAAACACATAAAAACACCTAGAAAACACCCTCAAAGGTGTCCAAAAGGTGACAAACAACTCACAACACAACACAAACACATGGGAAAGTGACAAGGACAAATTCTCATGTGAAAACAAAACAGCGTTACGAGGAAAAGGAGGACGAGACACAGATATAGGCATGGCATGCCCTTCTAAAATCATGTAAAACACCGCAAGGTGACTCCAAGCGGAGTCTCCCTTTTTTCCAAAAATTGGGCCACACAGACACCCCTTCAGTGGCAGCACTTGTGCCCCAGTTGTACACTTCACAGCTAGATTTGCATCAAGCACATTCAAAAATACGCCATTCTTATCCGTCCCCAGGATGACACCGGGGTAGGTAGCAAAGTCTTTCCTGATCCCAGCTCTGTTCATCTTGGCTTCTTTTAAAAACAATGTAAGCAAGGGTTACTCCAAGCGGAGTCTCCCTTTTTTCTAAAAATTGGGCCCCACACACACCCACCCCTTCAGTGGCAGCAGTTGTGCCCCAGTTGTACACTTCACAGATAGATTTGCATCAAGCACATTCAAAAATACGCCATTCTTAACCGTCCCCAGGATGACACCGGGTTAGGTAGCAAAGTATTTCCTGATCCCAGCTCTGTTCATCTTGGCTTTTTTTAAAAACAATGTAAGCAAGGGTTACTCCAAGCGGAGTCTCCCTTTTTTCCAAAAATTGGGCCCCACACACACCCACCCATTCAGTGGCAGCACTTGTGCCCTAGTTGTACACTTGACAGCTAGATTTGCATCAAGCACATTCAAAAATACGCCATACTTAACCGTCCCCAGGATGACACCAGGGTAGGTAGCAAAGTCTTTCCTGATCCCAGCTCTGTTCATCTTGGCTTCTTTTAAAAACAATGTAAGCAAGGGTTACTCCAAGCGCAGTCTCCCTTTTTTCCAAAAATTGTGCCCCACACACACCCACCCATTCAGTGGCAGCACTTGTGCCCTAGTTGTACACTTCACAGCTAGATTTGCATCAAGCACATTCAAAAATACGCCATACTTAACCGTCCCCAGGATGACACCGGGGTAGGTAGCAAAGTCTTTGCTGAACCATGACTTGTTCATCTTGGCTTCTTTTAAAAACAATATAAGCAAGGGTTAGGCTATGTGCGCACTTACCGGATTTTGCCGCGGATTTTTCGCGGATTTGCTGCATGTTTCGCTGCAGAAAATGTTCATAACATCTCTGCAGTGAATCACCAGCAAATCCTATGGAGAAAAAAAATCCTGTGCGCACTGGGCGGAATTTGACAGCTGCATGTTTTGCTGCGGGAATCCCGCAGCAAAAACAAGTGCATGTCACTTCTTTTCCGCACATCGCTGCGGGATTTCACTCCATTGACTCCAATGTAATCATGAAATCCCGCAGGGAATAACGCAGGTAGCAAATTCTGTGCGGTTCACTGCGTTTTCCTGCGGTATTCCCTGCGGTATTTCGCGGTTTACCTCCGGTAATGTACATCGCCTGTCTGCGGTTTTGCAGGGAAGTGATGTCATTACAGGAAGAGAAAGCCGTGCAGAGAGTAAACACACACAGATCACACACACACACACACACATCACAGACATAGAACACATAGACACAGACACATAGAACACACATAGAAAGAAAACGGAAATATAGAAAACAAAGAACGTGGGCTCCGCTGCATATTTACCTTCCAGCCGAGGTAAGCACACAGCGGCGGCCCGGTATTCTCAGGCCGGGGAGGGAGAGGGGCAGGGTTAATGTCCCCCGCCTCACTCCCCCTCCGGCAGCCGAGAATATCAGCCGCAGTTGCCCCGGTACTGTCGCATGCATTATGCGGCAGCACCGGGAGGGTCCTCGGCTCTTCCTGCCGCCGTGTAGCAGTGGCGGCAGGGTAATACAAGGGGTTAATGGTGGGGGATCACCGCCATTAACCCCAGGCTTGATCATGGCAGCGTCTATGTGACAGCTGACATGATCAACCCGTAAGTAAAGTGAATAAAACACAGACACCGAAAAATCCTTTATTTTAAATAAAACCAACAAGCCTCGTTAACCCTTTTATTAACCCCTCCCGCACCAAAGCTCCGGCGTAATCCACCGCTCCGGCGTAATCCACAGGTCCTGCGCTGCTTACATCCAGCCGCGATGTGTCACAGACACAGCGCTGAATGAATGCAGCAGACAGCAGAGGTAATTACCGGTCATTTCCCACGGCCGGTAATGTGAACTCACTGCTGACCGTGGGAAATGCAGCGATCTGTCATCTATCTATCCCTCTATCTGTCTGTCTATCTATCTATCCCTCTATCTATTCTTCTGTCTATCTATCTACTATCTCAGAATTAAATGACTTTTTTTTTTTTTTTTTTTCTTTTTCAATGTGCTTTATTGCATTGAATGCAATAAAGCACATCCCAACCCGCACGCGGCAAAACCGCGGCAATACCGCGAATAATACCGCGGTAAAACCGCAGCAAACCGCGGCAAACCGCATGCGGTTTTCGGGTGTGGTTTCCCGCGGTTTTTTACCGCGGGTGCGGTAATCTTTGAGAGCATGCGGAATTTTCTCAAGAAAATTCCATTTCCCAGTGCGCACATGGCCTTACTCCAAGCGGAGTCTCCCTTTTTTCCAAAAATTGGGTCCCACACACACCCACCCCTTCAGTGGCAGCAGTTGTGCCCCAGTTGTACACTTCACAGCTAGATTTGCATCAAGCACATTCAAAAATACGCCATACTTAACCGTCCCCAGGATGACACCGGGGTAGGTAGCAAAGTCTTTCCTGATCCCAGCTCTGTTCATCTTGGCTTTTTTAAAAACAATGTAAGCAAGGGTTACTCCAAGCGGAGTCTCCCTTTTTTCCAAAAATTGGGCCCCACACACACCCACCCATTCAGTGGCAGCACTTGTGCCCTAGTTGTACACTTCACAGCTAAATTTGCATCAAGCACATTCCAAATCCACAAGCATTTACTCTCCCCAGGATGACACAGGGGTAGTAAATTCCTGGTGGATCCATGACTTGTTCATTTTGATGAACGTTAGTCTGTCCACATTGTCACTGGACAGACGCGTGCGCTTATCTGTCAGCACACACCCAGCAGCACTGAAGACACGTTCAGAGACAACGCTGGCAGCTGGACACGACAAAATCTCCAAGGCGTAAGTGGAGAGCTCTGGCCATTTTTCTAGATTTGAAGCCCAAAATGAGCAAGGCTCCATTTGCAAAGTCATGGCATCGATGTTCATTTGGAGATACTCCTGTATCATCCTCTCCAGCCGTTGACTATGTGTCAGACTTGTTGTCTCTGGTGGCCTTGCAAAGGAGGGTCTAAAAAAATTATGAAAAGATTCCATAAAATTGCTGTTATCAGCACCAGATACAGTCCTACTGGTACGGGTAGACTGTTGAAGATGACGAGACCGTCCCATGTTTGTCAAGTTACAACTGGGAGATTCACTCCCTGCATCTGCATGGTTGTTTGGTGGAAAAACCGAGCTAAGATCGAGTAACAGCTTCTGCTGATACTCCTGCATACGTGCGTCCCTTTCTATGGCTGGAATTATGTCACAAAATTTGGACTTGTACCGGGGATCTAATAGTGTGGCAATCCAGTAGTCATCATCACTTCTAATTTTGACAATACGAGGCTCATGTTGGAGGTAGTGCAACAAGAAGGCACTCATGTGTCTTGCGCAGCCATGCGGACCAAGTCCACGCTGTGTTTGTGGCATAGAGGTGCTACCCATTCTTTTTTCCTCTGACATCTCCCCCCAACCTCTTCCAACTGAAATTTGACCAAGGTCTCCCTCATCCGCTGAGTCTTCCATGTCCATTGACAGTTTGTCCTCCATTTCTTCATGTTCTCCTTCACCTTCCTCAACATTTCGCCTGCTACTATGCGCCCTTGTTGATCCCTGTCCACCATGGTCCCATGCCTGCTGCGTTGGTGATGATGAACGTCTGGACCTTGGTGATGTTGTTGTCCCTTGCGCATATGAATCCTCCTGTAGTTCATCCCCTTCCTGTTGTCCCACCCCCTGACTCCGAATAGTGTTTAGCGTGTGCTCCAGCATGTAAATGACTGGAATTGTCATGCTGATAATGGCATTGTCAGCGCTAAACATATTCGTCGCCATGTCGAAACTGTGCAGAAGGGTGCATAGGTCCTTGATCTGAGACCACTCCATCAGGGTGATCTGCCCCACCTCTGCATCTCGTTGGCCCAGGCTATACGTCATGACGTATTGCACCAGGGCTCGGCGGTGCTGCCACAGTCGCTGTAACATGTGGAGAGTCGAATTCCAGCGTGTCGCCACATCGCATTTCAGGCGATGAACCGGCAGGCCGAAAGACTTCTGGAGCGATGCAAGTCGCTCAGCTGCGGCGGTTGAACGGCGGAAGTGAGCAGACAGTTTTCGTGCCCTGGTCAGAAGGCCATCTAGGCCGGGATAGTGTGTTAAAAATTGCTGGACAACAAGGTTCAACACATGAACCATACAAGGCACATGTGTCACCTTGCCCAGGCGAAGGGCCGCACCCAGGTTTGCAGCATTGTCGCACACGGCCTTACCAGGCTGCAGGTTGAGTGGAGACAACCATTTATTAAACTCGGACCGCAGAGCTGACCACAACTCCTCAGCTGTGTGACTCCTATTCCCAAGACATGTCAAGCTAAAGACCGCCTGATGCCGTTGCGCTCTGCTGCCAGCATAGTAATGAGGGGTGCGTGATTCATTCTGCGCAGTGAGAACGCTGGTGGCCTGACCAGGCAGGCTTGGGGCGGAGGTGGAGGACCCAGATGAGGTGGAGGAGGCAGAAGCAGTGGCGGAACTTGGACAGACAGAGGATTGACACACAAGTCGTGGGGACGGCAAGACTTGTGCAGCAGACCCTTCACCATCTATCACCATAGTTACCCAGTGCCCAGTCAGCGACATGTAACGTCCCTATCCATGCTTACTGGTCCAAGTATCGGTGGTGAAATGCACCCGTTCACACACAGAGTTTCTCAATGAAGCGGTGATGTTGTGTGCGACATGCTGGTGTAGCGCGGGCACACCTTTCTTAGAGAAGTAGTGGCGACTAGGCATCTGGTACTGGGGCACAGCGACAGACATAAGGTCTCTAAAATCCTGTGTGTCCACTAGGCGGAAAGGCAGCATTTCGGTAGCCAAGAGCTTACAGAGGGATAGAGTCAACCTCTTAGCTTTGTCATGGGTCGCAGGAAATGGCCTTTTATTTGACCACATCTGAGGGACAGAGATCTGGCTGCTGTGTGTAGACGGTGTTGAGTAGGGTGTCCCTGGAAAAATGCAGGTTTGTGATGAAAGTGCAGGCGGAGACATGATGTTGCCTTCATCCAACGTTGGTGCTATCGATGTCTGAGAGAGCTGTACACACTCACTTGTTTCCCCTTCCAAACCAACTGACGACCTACCAAGCAAACTGCCTGTTGCGGTTACAGTGGTGGAAGTTGTGCGTGGAAAACCAGGTGTGACAGCTGTCCCCACAGTCCTAGAAGATGAAGAGCGCGCGGATGCACTGGAAGGGGCAGGCCGTGGATGGTTCGCTCCGCTAGGCCGCATTGCAGCACGGTGAGCTTCCCACCGGGACCTATGATATTTATTCATGTGACGATTCATGGAAGAAGTTGTCAAACTGCTGAGGTTTTGACCTCTACTAACAGAATCAAGACAAATTTTACACATCACATAATTTGGGCGATCTTTTTCTATGTCAAAAAAGGACCAGGCTAGGCAAGGCTTAGAGGGCATGCGACCTGCTGAGCCCCCCCGACTAGTGCTCAGAGGCAGAGTGGTGGCTGATGATGCAGTTGTAGACGTGCTACCAGTGCTCCGACTCTGTCCAGGAAGGCGCAAGGTAACTTCGTCGTCGGTTGCATCCTCCTCCACCGCCTCTGTTGACCTCCTCGAGTGCCTGACTGGGGGTTGACAGTAGGTGGGATCTAGAACTTCATCATCAATTGTTGTGTTTGCACTCCCCTCCCCCTCAGACCGAGCCTCTTCTTGCCCTGACCGAATATTTAAGTTGTCATCCCAATCTGGTATCTGCGTCTCATCGTCATCAGTATGTTCCTCATTGTCTATAACCACAGGTGTTACAGTTTGTGACAAAGGGTCAACATTATGCTCAGAAACTTGGTCCTCACGGCCTGAATCTGAGTCACAAAGGTTCTGGGCATCACTGCAGACCATTTCCTGGTCTGTACTCACTGTAGCTTGGGAGACCTCTGATTCCCAGGCTATAGTGTGACTGAACAGCTCTGCAGACTCAGCCATCTCAGTTCCACCATACTGTGCAGGGCTGATGGAGACTTCAGAGCTGGGAGAAAGCAAGTTTGATTGGGATGACAACTCAGAGGACTGGTGTTTTTTGGATGCGGTACTTGAAGTGGCTGAGAGGGCACTTGTTGGACCACTTGAGATCCATTCAAGCATTTTCCTTTTTCGGCCATCATCTACCTTTGTTCCTGTTGTTCGTGTCCGTAAAAAAGGGAGCACATCGGATTGTCCACGGTAAGTAGTAGACATCTTACTTTTGCTGGTAGATGGTCTATCTTCAGCAGATGATAATGGAGCTTTGCCACCTTCCCCACGGACAAACCCTTTTTTTCCTTTTCCACCATGCCTCTTCCCCTTTCCACCAGCATCTGTCATTTTGCCACTCATGTTGATTGCGACAAGATTGTGCACTGAAAATGTGGTAGTAAAAATTGAGAGGTGGTGTAGATTGCAGCGGTGGTCTAGCTTTATTAACAGCAGAATAATAAAGAATAAATATCCCTGACAATGCAACTACGGCCCTTAGGGCTGCTTCTCACTTGCGAGTTTCTCACAGTAGAGCAATGCGAGAAAATCTCGCATTGGAATCGGACACATGTTAGTGAATGATTCAGCTCTCATATGCGATTTTTTTTCTCAGTCCGAATCGGACTGAGAAAAAAATCGCAGCATGCTGCTTTTTTGCGAGTTTCTACTGCGAGTTTCTCCAATGCAAGTCTATGGGAGCGTGTAAATAATCGGATGTCACGGGACGGCACTCACACCATCCTAGTGACATCCGATTTTCTAAATACATTTCTCGCATGTTTCCTAAAACACTGGAAACGAGCGATGTCTCACAAAGTCTGTCAATCACTATTCTCTGTCAGTCGGTCTGTCCCTCTCGGTCTCTATTCTCTCTCTGTCGGTCCGTCACTATCTTTGTCCCTCTCTCACAGTCTGTCGGTCATTTTCCCCTCCTCTCTCATACTCACCGTTCCCCGATCTCCGGCGCGGCGCTGCACGGCATTCACACTGCTGCGGCGGCTTTTACTATTTTGAAAAAGCCGGCCGCTCATTAAACAATCTCGTATTCCCTGCTTTCCCCGCCCACAGGCACCTATGATTGGTTGCAGTGAGACACGCCCCCCACACTGAGTGACAGGTGTCACACTGCACCCAATCACAGCAGCCGGTGGGCGGGTCTATACTGTGCAGTGAAATAAATAAATAAATTATTTAAAAAAATGGCGTGCGGTCCCCCCAATTTTAATACCAGCCAGATAAAGCCATACGGCTGAAGGCTGGTATTCTCAGGATGGGGAGCTCCACGTTATGGGGAGCCCCCCCAGCCTAACAATATCAGCCAGCAGCCGCCCAGAATTGCCGCATACATTATATGCGACAGTTCTGGGACTGTACCCAGCTCTTCCCGATTTGCCCTGGTGCGTTGGCAAATCGGGGTAATAAGGAGTTAATGGCAGCCCATAGCTGCCACTAAATCCTAGATTAATCATGTCGGCTGAGCTGTCACTGAGGTTACCCGCTGTCACTGTTGGAGGATCCAGCGGTGGCTGCAGGTAACCTCAGTGACAGCTCAGCTGATCACGCTACTCACCTCAGTTGCTGCTTGGAGGTGACCGGAGCGGCGGTGTCTTCTGCAGCTCCTGTCACCTCCATGCAGCAAAGCTGGAAGCGACGCTGGAGGTCCGTGGATTACGCCGGATATGGAGGGCTTTTTGGGGCTGATTAAATTGGTGATGAGGGAATGTGTTTGTTTTTTTTCTAATAAAGGATTTTTTCATGTGTGTGTGTGTGTTTATTTACTGTAATTTACAGATTAATCATGGAGGGTGTGTCATAGACGCCTGACATGATTAATCTAGGATTTAGTGGCAGCTATGGGCTGCCATTAACTCCTTATTACCCCGATTTGCCAACGCACCAGGGCAAATCGGGAAGAGCCGGGTACAGTCCCAGAACTGTCGCATATAATGTATGCGGCAATTCTGGGCTCCCCATAACGTGGAGCTCCCCATCCTGAGAATACCAGCCTTCAGCCGTATGGCTTTATCTGGCTGGTATTAAAATTGGGGGGGACCGCACGCCATTTTTTTAAATTATTTATTTATTTATTTCACTGCACAGTATAGACCCGCCCACCGGCTGCTGTGATTGGGTGCAGTGAGACACCTGTCACTCAGCGTGGGGGCGTGTCTCACTGCAACCAATCATAGGCGCCTGTGGGCGGGGAAAGCAGGGAATACGAGATTGTTTAATGAACGGCCGGCTTTTTAAAATAGTAAAAGCCGCCGGAGCAGTGTGAACGCCGTGCAGCGCGGCGCCGGGGATCGGTGAGTATGAGAGAGTGCTGCTAACTTCAGTCACTCGGGGAATTAGTGGTCACCGGTGAGCCCTTCACTGGTGACCGCTAATCAGGACGCCGCACAGACAGAGCCGCAGCATGACAATGAAGTCGGGTTAAGTTCACCCGAGTTCATTTTGATCGTGCGGCTCTGTCTGTGTCTGCTGTCATCTGCCATTCAGCTCTGCTACATGGCTGTCTGTGTCTGCTGTCAGCGGCCATGTAGCAGCGCTGAATGTCAGATGACATAGTAAAAAATACGCATTACACACGCTAGTAAAATCATTAATTTATTCAGAAATAGCATCGCACTTGCGTTGCACTCGCACCTAACGTGAACTAAAATCAGCCGAGTTTTTTTCAGCCCAGTCGGACCGATTTTACTCGCATAGATGTGTTTCCACCCTTAAACTGGCAGCATAAATTGCTAGTATAATGGCTTAGTTATAATGAGTTTGAGTGTGCAATGCAGGCAGACGTGCTGCAAATATCTTTGCACTACTCGGACTATACAGAAGTCCAATAGCCACGTTTAGGATGCCACTAAGTTCACTCAGTGTTTGCTAGTATAATGGCTTAGTTATAATGAGTTTGAGTGTGCAATGCAGGCAGAGGTGCTGTAAATATCTTTGCACTACTGGGACTATACAGAAGTCCAATAGCCACGTTTAGGATGCCACTAGATACACTCAGTGTTTGCTAGTATAATGGCTTAGTAACAATGAGTTTGAGTGTGCAATGCAGGCAGACGTGCTGCAAATATCTGTGCACTACTGGGACTATACAGAAGTCCAATAGCCACGTTTAGGATGCCACTAGGTTCACTCAGTGTTTGCTAGTATAATGGCTTAGTAACAGTGAGTTTGAGTGTGCAATGCAGGCAGACGTGCTGCAAATATCTTTGCACTACTGGGACTATACAGAAGTCCAATAGCCACGTTTAGGATGCCACTAGGTTCACTCAGTGTTTGCTAGTATAATGGCTTAGTTATAATGAGTTGGAGTGTGCAATGCAGGCAGACGTGCTGCAAATATCTTTGCACTAGTGGGACTAGACAGAAGTCCAATAGCCACGTTTAGGATGCCACTAGGTTCACTCAGTGTTTGCTAGTATAATGGCTTAGTAACAATGAGTTTGAGTGTGCAAAGGGCAGGAGGGTACAGTGGCAGGGTTGTGGGGCTCTGGGTAGAGGAAAGGAAGTGTGGCGCCCCTGAGGCTTCCGTCGCCACAGGTCATTGCACCCCATCAGCGGTGTGATGCCCCATTCTGGGAGAGGAAGAGAGTGAACTCCGGTCCCCTGGTAAATCCACACTACACCCATTGCTAGGGACACACAGGACCAGGGAAAGTGGCAGGCAACCCTCCCATGCTGCATGCTGAGAGGGGCTGTAAGACCCATCCCTGCTCCCATAGGGTGGTAGCTTAGCAACTGGGGAGGTGGGAGGAGCCACCAGAGAGCAGATAGAGAAAGGAAGGTCAAGTTAGTTTCAGTTTACCTCAGGGAGTGAGAGAAGCAGCATGTAGTTGGAGGAGAAGAACGGGAGAAAGGAGGGAGGAGGAGGCCTGCTGAGGCAGGCAAGGAGGAGAAAGAAGAGAAGGAAAGAAAGGGTCACAGGGCCGCGGGTAGTCCTGTAGGTACCACGAGCAGTCCTTGTTGGGTACCGCTGCCGAGGGCCCAGAGGCGCTACGGGTAGCTGCAGGCTGCGGTGGCCCGTTCCACAGTGACATCGGTGGAGTGATCAGCTGCGACAGGGGACGGTCCCTAGAAACTGGAGGAGTGAAAAGACAGTCTCCAGACAGTAAAAACCGAGGCCCAGGGAATTGCAAGCTCCCAGGGCCAGAACCCAGTGCAGACCTTCAGAAAAGGGGTAATCAGCCGACAGGTGACCCCCCAGCCTGGAGGCTGTAATGGAGGCCAAGCCAAGTCCATCTACCTAAGGCAAGGCTAGTGAGGACAGCAGAAAAAGAGACACTAAAGAGAGGGAACCGGATTTCACGCTCTGAATCATCCAGAACTGACGGAGGTCCCTGACAGTGGTCCCAGCAGTCTGAGGGTCCCTGCAACTGTGACGGAAACTGTGAGTAAAAGAACTGGAACTGCACCTTTGGACTCGTCTCTGTTATTTCATCTGCATAGACATTTACAAGCACCAACTGAGCCCCGGGCATTGCTCCACCTGTGGGGAGCAGTACCACCATAGCTGCCATCACATCATCCCGGTGGCCTCACACAGCAGCGGCGGCTTAGTAGCCGCATACCACAGGTGGCGTCACGAACACAAACTTTAATTCAAGCCACTTATTATACTGACACCCACCAGGGCCACGGAGCCGGGCCCAGCCACCACTGACTACCACCGGACTAGTCCGGCCCGGCCCCGAGTGTCCCATAGCCCTGGGGTGGGCGAGTCAACTTTGGCGCTGTGAACAGGATTTCGTGCCCGGTCACACCGGGTACTGTGCGCCTGAAGAACCGTGTGACAGACTGTGTACTTTACTGAGAAACCGCCGCCATTAGCGCTGCTGAGAGCGGGAAGAAGGGGGGCGTGCAAGAAGAAAGGGCGCGAAGAGAAGCCCCGCCCCCTTGTCCAAGAAAAGCGCGCGAAGCGGTGCCCGCCATAGAAGGCGGAGGAAGAAAAGATGGCGCGTGAAGAAGCTAAAAGGATGGACGCCGAGCAACGAGCGGCCAGAGGAGGAGTGGCCGAGCCGGGACACGCACCTCAGAACCGGGTTGTGTCCTGCGTCCTGGAGAGCGGAGAAGATCCAGCAGTCGCTGCAGAGCCGGGTAAAGAGAGTGACACCCCCAGCCGGCGGAACCCGGATTGCCAGGTGGGGTTCCTGCCCGGTCCTCCTGCAGGCGCGCGTGCCACGACCGCAGCTCCGATACCAGCACCCTGCAGCAAGACAGCGACCACCAGAACACCGGAGATGCAACTGAGGGGTGAGTCATTTAATGCCCCTGCCGGCGCGAGAGCCCCAACCCCCGCTGCCATGCCTGCGGTCCCTGGAGAGATGCCCGACACGGCGACGCCGATCCGGGCCGCAGCTACGCCAGGTGCGGCCCGCCAAGATCTCACCGCAGCAGCGACTCCAACCCAGGCCGCCGCCATGCCAGGCGCGGCCCGCCAAGACAAGAAGCCAGCCTCAGAAGAACCGGAGTGGCGCCACACCATGCCAGTGTGCAGCGTCTCTCCTGTCAGCAGCAGCCGCAGCACTACCTCAAGGCAGACCCAGGTCACAGAACTGAGCAGAGGTCCTGCGACAGCCACGCAAGAAACGCAGACCAGGATCTCCATGGCCTACATGCTGCCCAGGGCCCTGCCAAAGAAGGACCCCTGCAATGAAGAGTAAATATGAAGAGCTGCTGAACTGTAAATAGCCCCTGTTAGCCCCTTATTCTTTTCGAAGATGACACCCCTTCCTGCTGTACTGCCCCTCATGCTTTTTGAAGACGTCACCCCCCATGTTATGTGTTACCGGGCCACTGAACTGGAATGTGGGCCCCGGTGGAAGTGTATGTGTTATGTCCTACCAGGCCACTGGACTTAGTGGCTGGTATGTTGTTTATGTGTCCTATGTAACCAGGCCATTGGACTTAATGGCTGGTTGATTATGTCATTTTGTTTGATTGAAAGAAACGAACTGCCGGGCTACTGGACTTGTAGTAGCCAAAAATGTAATTAGTTGCACCCGTTGTGCCCCCTACCAGAATTATGGGGGATTTGCCAAACCGTGCAATGGACTGGAAGTGCACACTTAGGGTTTTCTTTATAAGAAGTTCGCAACGTTCATGATATGTGCCTCCCATAAAGGGAAGAAATGTTTTATTGTTTTATGTTTTGCATAACAAAAATTTTGCAGTTTCTCCACATGTTTTTGTTGTTTTTCAGCCCGAGGACGTGCTGGGATTTGCTGTGGGGGAGTGTGGCGCCCCTGAGGCTTCCGTCGCCACAGGTCATTGCACCCCATCAGCGGTGTGATGCCCCATTCTGGGAGAGGAAGAGAGTGAACTCCGGTCCCCTGGTAAATCCACACTACACCCATTGCTAGGGACACACAGGACCAGGGAAAGTGGCAGGCAACCCTCCCATGCTGCATGCTGAGAGGGGCTGTAAGACCCATCCCTGCTCCCATAGGGTGGTAGCTTAGCAACTGGGGAGGTGGGAGGAGCCACCAGAGAGCAGATAGAGAAAGGAAGGTCAAGTTAGTTTCAGTTTACCTCAGGGAGTGAGAGAAGCAGCATGTAGTTGGAGGAGAAGAACGGGAGAAAGGAGGGAGGAGGAGGCCTGCTGAGGCAGGCAAGGAGGAGAAAGAAGAGAAGGAAAGAAAGGGTCACAGGGCCGCGGGTAGTCCTGTAGGTACCACGAGCAGTCCTTGTTGGGTACCGCTGCCGAGGGCCCAGAGGCGCTACGGGTAGCTGCAGGCTGCGGTGGCCCGTTCCACAGTGACATCGGTGGAGTGATCAGCTGCGACAGGGGACGGTCCCTAGAAACTGGAGGAGTGAAAAGACAGTCTCCAGACAGTAAAAACCGAGGCCCAGGGAATTGCAAGCTCCCAGGGCCAGAACCCAGTGCAGACCTTCAGAAAAGGGGTAATCAGCCGACAGGTGACCCCCCAGCCTGGAGGCTGTAATGGAGGCCAAGCCAAGTCCATCTACCTAAGGCAAGGCTAGTGAGGACAGCAGAAAAAGAGACACTAAAGAGAGGGAACCGGATTTCACGCTCTGAATCATCCAGAACTGACGGAGGTCCCTGACAGTGGTCCCAGCAGTCTGAGGGTCCCTGCAACTGTGACGGAAACTGTGAGTAAAAGAACTGGAACTGCACCTTTGGACTCGTCTCTGTTATTTCATCTGCATAGACATTTACAAGCACCAACTGAGCCCCGGGCATTGCTCCACCTGTGGGGAGCAGTACCACCATAGCTGCCATCACATCATCCCGGTGGCCTCACACAGCAGCGGCGGCTTAGTAGCCGCATACCACAGGTGGCGTCACGAACACAAACTTTAATTCAAGCCACTTATTATACTGACACCCACCAGGGCCACGGAGCCGGGCCCAGCCACCACTGACTACCACCGGACTAGTCCGGCCCGGCCCCGAGTGTCCCATAGCCCTGGGGTGGGCGAGTCAGAAGCCTGCCTTTCTATCCCTCCTAATGGGGAAATGCAGCGAGGAAATCCCTGACCTTAGCTACACAGACGCTGTCATCTTGTGTAGCTGTTAAACTCTGTTTTCAGGACCTGTCACCTATGGCTCTGACCCTGCCGGTATGAGCCTTTAAAAGGACTGATAGAAAGTGCTATCCCTAAGCTGTCCAGCACTGTGTATGGAGCGTAATACAGCTGTATCGGCGATAGGAGCTGCGCCAGTGATGTCTGACACCAAGGACGCAGAAGAGATAATGGCGTCCGGACGGGCAGATACTCGTTTTTATAATGCAGGGACATGTGATATGGACATCCTATCACACATGCCGTTGCTTCTCTGGCTAAAAGTCCACTTAGCTGTATGTGTGTCTGGGATTGGCTGACATGCTGGCCCGCCCCACTACACGTGCGCGCTTAGGGAAGGAAGACAAGGAAAAAAAAAAAATGGCGATCGCCATTATACATACAGCAGTGATCTGAATGCGCTGTTCCCGCACACTATACACTGAAATGTCATAATAGTGTGAGTCACAGAGTGACTTACACTATTACAGCGGAAAGCCAGCTAGGAATTAGCTGTTTTTTTTTGCTGCTAGAACCGTTCTCGAACGTATCTAGAACTATCGAGCTTTTGCCAAAAAGCTCGAGTTCTAGTTCGATCTAGAACAGCCCCCAAAATCACTCGAGCCGCGAACTGGAGAACCACGAACCTAGAACCGCGCTCAACTCTACTCTGGACATAACACATTGTATGATTATATTGACCCACCCCGTCCTCCAGTACATGAGCAGACTACACTTTAGTCTCCCGTCTCCCTAGGATACCCTAATACGGCTCTTCCCGGTATCATAGAATTACCTTAGAGCAAAACTTTTATCACACGGTTACAGTACCTAATCCTACATCTACACATCTATGACAATCCCATACGGTTTATTTTGGTGCATATTCAATTTCTGACTCTAATATTTTAGTCTGATAGAACCCTTGAGAAAGGTCCTAAGTGGACCGATACGTTGGGACAGACTTTACCCTCTTTTTGTTCAAATAAAAACTCATTCAGCACCACCCGAGACTTTCTGCCTTATTTTCTTCAAGGTGTGCCAGAGCTATATTTTATTTTAGTGGCTATTTTTTCTCCAGAGCACCCAACTGGATAGTGAGCCAGGATTATCTATTCCACTGCAAGGGGAGTCAGGGCACAAGGTGCACCTTCATAGAATGCAGCCCAGGAGCTGCAGAAGGTGACACTTTTAGTTTAATAGTGAAAAAACTAGTGACAGGTTTCCTTTAATTTATAAATTCCTGAAATGCTTGGTCCACTCTTGTCGAATCCACTATCTCTGAGATAATACTCTTCTTGACCCTTTCCAATCTGGTTTCTGTTCTTTACACTCTACTAGTGAAACTACCCTTACTAAAGTCGCTAACGATGTATTGACAGCTAAATCTAGTAGTCACTACTACTGACCATTTGATATTGCATCACCAGCTCCTTCTCACTATGCTTTGCTCTTTCAAACCCAAAAGCAACTGCTCTCTCATGATTCTCCATCTACCTCTCTGATCAATCCTCCATCAGCTCTTCTTCCTCTCTTCTTCCCTTATTGTTAGGGTTCCTCAGGGCTCAGTCCTAGATTTTCTCGATTTCTCTTTAAATACTGCTCCAATTTGGTTTCCAGTACCATCTATGCTGATGACACAAAATTATACACATCTTCTCCTGACATTACAACCACTTTAATACAAAATACAAGGGATTATCGGTTCTCTATCTGTAGCATCATGTCCTTGCTCTATCTGAAGCTGAATCTCTCAAACACTGAATTTCTAGGATTTCCTCCCTCTACTAACCTATCTATACCCGATATTGCAATTTCCTTTGGTGGTTTAACCATAACACCCAAACAGTACACTCACTGTCTTGGGGTCATATATAAAACAGAATTTTCCTTTATTCCCTATATCCAATCACTCACTGGTTCATGTCATCTCATCTGCATCTTAAAAACATGTTAATTTCTCACCTTTGAAACTTCAAAAACTTACCGTTCCTCACATTCATTCTCATCTGGACTACTGCAATTCTCTCCTGATCGTTATAACGCTTACAAAATTTTTTCCTCTCCAAACTATCCTGATTCCTGAATGCAGTAGCCAGTATCATATTTCTGTCCAACTGCTACATTGATTTCTTCACCTTGTGCCAATCATTGCACTAGTTACTCATCCTTAAAGGGGTGGTTCACCCATATTTTTTATTTTCTAGATCGATATTATATTGAGAAACAATGTTTCTCTCAAATACCTTATGCTGGCAATAGTGCCTGTGAGAGGCGTTATTGCAGACCGCTGTTCCCCGCTCCATGACCCCCGGGCTCCATGACCTCGGGGATTCGGTGATGTCACGTCAAGTTCCGGATCACGTGACATCACCGCGGCCGGCCGCAGTCTTCCTGACTCACTGGGTGGTGGGCGGTGTTTCACCGCTTGTCACAGCCCAGTGTGTCTCCTGCTTACAGCGCTCTGTGGTGAGGGAGCAGATGGGCTGTGATGAGCAGTGAAACATCGCCCACATCCCATCACTCACGGACACTGCAGCCGGCCGTGGTGTCAGGAACTTAACGTGACGTCACCGGATCCCCGAGGTCACGGAGCGGGGAACAGCAGTCTACAATAGCACCTCTCACACATTGTTTCTCAATATAATATCAATCTAGAAAATAAAAAATATGGGTGAGCCTCCCTTTTAACATAGTACAATATAAACATACCACCCTAGCCTATAAAGCTCTCTAGAGTTCTGCAACACTACTACATCTCCTATCTGTCTATCACAATATCTGTGCTCTCCCTTCTGCATCCAATCTAAGATTCACAACTCCAAAATCTGAACTTCCCACTTCCATTCCCAAGACTTCTCTTATGTTATGCTAGTGTTCTGGAATGCACTACCCCATATGAAGCAATGAATACGTAGCCCCCACATGTTTAAGCACACTTTAAAAACACTTATCTTTAGACAGGTCTATTACCTCACTTCACTAATCTGGTCCCTCCTATTCATCTGTCTCTACATCCTCCATGCACCCAATAGTACTTGGTAGCTGTACTTAGATACTGGCTGATGACAGTTCATGCAGCTATACTATATCACAAAAGTGAGTAAACCCAGAGGCGTATCTAGGGGGGGCTGGCAGGACATCTGCCCTGGGTGCAGCTGTTAAGGGGGCGCTGTCGGGCTGCCTGATGCTGTGCTGTGAAAGTCTCCCCGGGGCCTGCGTTTTCTGCTCTGCAGTGGGAGCCGCTATTCTCTGAGCGTAGCTGTCACGCTGACAGCCGCACTCATGGAATCTGCAGCGCGCGGCTCCCACTGATCAATTGTCCTTGTATCTGTCAGACGCGAGGACAATTGGAGCGGTGATGCCGGCGCTGACTTCCGGGTCAGAGCGACGGCTGTAACGTGATCAGGTCAGCTGATCACACTGCTGACCCGGAAGTCAGGCCCGCAACGCAGAGGCGGCAGAGAGCACTGATAAGTGCTACAGTGTGGAGCTGAAGACATGGACAGAGGAACATTATGGGGTGAGGAGGGAGGTATCTATGCACATGGAATGGGGGGGGACAGAGGGTGGGGAGAGGGAACTATTAGTGGACACATTATGAGGGGATAGAGGTTGGGGAGGGGTCAGTATCTAAAGACAGTATGGAGGAGAGAGGATGGGAAGGGAGCAGTATCTATAGACACAGTAGGGGTGAGGGGGAATGATCTTTTGACAGTATGGTGGGAAGAGAGGTTGGGGAGGGGGGAAGCATCTTTGGGCACAGTATGGGGAGAGAAATGATGAGGGGTGATGTATGGGGAGAGAAATGATGAGGGGTGATGTATGGGGAGAGAAATGATGAGGGGGTATGTATGGGGAGAGAAATGATGAGGGGTGATGTATGGGGAGAGAAATGATGAGGGACGATGTATCGCGAGAGAAATGATGAGGGACGATGTATGGGGAGAGAAATGATGAGGGACGATGTATGGGGAGAGAAATGATGAGGGACGATGTATGGGGAGAGAAATGACGAGGGACGATGCATGGGGAGAGAAATGATGAGGGACGATGTATGGGGAGAGAAATGATGAGGGACGATGTATGGGGAGAGAAATGACGAGGGACGATGTATGGGGAGAGAAATGAAGAGGGACGATGTATGGGGAGAGAAATGAAGAGGAACGATGTATGGGGAGAGAAATGATGAGGGACGATGTATCGCGAGAGAAATGACGAGGGACGATGTATGGGGAGAGAAATGACGAGGGACGATGTATGGGGAGAGAAATGACGAGGGACGATGTATGGGGAGAGAAATGACGAGGGACGATGCATGGGGAGAGAAATGACAAGGGACAATGTATGGGGAGAGAAATGATGAGGGACGATGTATGGGGAGAGAAATAACGAGGGACGATGTATGGGGAGAGACATGACGAGGGACGATGTATGGGGAGAGAAATGACGAGGGACGATGTATGGGGAGAGAAATGATGAGGGACGATGTATGGGGAGAGAAATGATGAGGGGTGATGTATGGGGAGAGGAAGGTTGTGGGGTGATGTATGGGGAGAGGGAGGATGCGGGGTGATGTATGGGGAGAGGGAGGATGCGGGGTGATGTATGGGGAGAGGGAGAGTGGGGATGATGTATGGGGAGAGGGAGGGTGAGGGGTGATGTAGGGGGAGAGGGAGGGGTGACGTATACAGACATGGTATGGGGAGCAAATGGAAAAGAAATTTTGAGGACACAGAATAAAGAGTGACATGGTATGAGGAGCAAGTGGGCAGGATGGAGAGTGAGGTGGGAAAGTATATGGACACGCAGGAGGTAGTGAGGAATACAGTAAGGGATGAGAAAAATGTGAGGGGGCACAGAATAGAGACTGGGTAGTGGAGGGACGTGGTATGGAGAGGGGGCAGAATTGGAGGACAGTGTGAGGCCATAGCGAAGAGGGGGTGGGATGAGAGGGCACAGTATAAAGACTGGGCAGTATAGGGTGATACAGTGAGAGCACAGTGTGAAGAGTAGTATGGAAAGGAGAGGAAATGTGTGGGGCATGTAAGATAAGAGGGGCAGTGTGTGGGTCATATTTTGTGCAGAGAATACTGTGAGGGGCCATTATTTATTCTGGGGCACAGCGTAGGGCAGATATTTTTAAATAGAAGTATTATAATCATTCTGCTATTTTAGGGGCATCGTGATGGGATATGCTGCAGAAGACCGGAGAAGATGGAAATCTGCAGAGACTAGCTGTGAATGGGAAAAGTCATCATGGCGTCAGGACAAGGTGAATAGAAAGAAACGACTCAGAGGCAACATCATCTATAAGGTACCTGAATGTAAATGTTTATTTGTGATACTGACTATGTCCCATCATTAGGCCTTAGTCCCACGTGTGCATTGTTTCTGATGTGAGCACAGTGGGACCCCCACTGATCAGCTGTTCTTGGTGCAGGTGGCCGGAAATGCTTATTTCTGGATCTGCTCTGTCCTTTGACAGTGTCCGCGGCCAGGTACTGCACATCCGCCTCATTGATTTTAATAGGAGACTGCTGCCGCTATCAGAAGATGGAGTAGATCCAGAACTGAGCATTTCCGGCCACTTGCCACCACCGACACCTAGAGTAGGGAATTGGCAGGATTGCCAGGTGCCGGACCCCGACCAGTCAGACATTGGTGACCTATTCTAAGAAAAGGTCTTCAGTGTTAAAGTAGTGGACAATCTCTTTAATAAAGTCTTGTGCTGTTTGACAAGTTAAGGGTTACTATGTTTTTATTTATGTTGTTAGGAGCATTAAAGGGGTTGTCCAAGTTTGTGATGAGCCTGCAGTCACTCTGTGTGTCAATCTGTGTCTGCAGCCTTCTGAATTCTCACAGTGTGCACACTGCACGCTGTCAGGATTCTCTGTTGCCAGCGGTGAGAGTGAGAGGTTATGAAGCTGCAAGTATGCGATTTACATAGATGTGGTCACGTGCTGAACAGACATGCTCAATGAAAATGAATTGACTGAGGCTGGACACATAAAATCAGAATGTGGCCAGAAGTGTACAAATCTCATACTTGTGCTCACATGATCGTCCACTCTCTCCACTGGCACCGGAGAATCCTAAAAGTGTGCAGAGCATGCGTTGTAAGAATTCAGAAGCCTGAAGTCACACATACAGTCACTGTAGACTTTCATCTCTAATCTGGACAATCCCTTTAAATACAAAATTAAGTAGTGTAGTATCCTCAGTTCAAACAACGTGTAATATACTCCCTGTCAGAATTCAGTTCGGCTCGCTCTCACCACATGGCCACTCCACTCATATGTGATTTTCATACTTGCATGTGACAATTAGCTTTCTTTATATGTTTCTCATTGAACATTGAGAGAATTATTAAAGGGGTTATCCGGCTTCTTTGACATTTTTTTTTTTATTTCCCTATTGGGCTACATTGGGGCAGGTAAGTAGATAGAGACCACTTACCTGCCCTGCTGTCAGCCCCTCTCCCCCAGCTCAGAGTGGTCATGTGACCGCTCCTGCCGCGATTTTGCTGCTTCCGGTCATTTCATGTCTACATGGGCAGGGCCATGTTGACATGCAAATGTGGAACAGCATGTCGCCTCCCTGCTGGGTGTCTACAGTGAGAGGAGTCACCGCCCCCTTCCCTGCACCCTCCCACACATTCCCCCCGCACCTCCAGTAACCTCCCCCTGCACTGCTGTGGGGTCCGTGACCTGGGGGCGGGGCCTGGCGGCAGCTGCCGTGGTGTCAGCGCCAGTACCGGGCCCCCTGCCCAAGATCGCACATTCAAATGTACCGGCATCACAGATCACCGATGCCGGTACATTTGAAAGCGCTGATGAGAGGGAGCGCAGCGCAGCTTCTCATCACTGTCCCTCCCGCTGTCTGTGCTCTCTGCAGCACAGCGGTGACGTCACTACTGTGCTGAAGAGAGCACAGAGAGCGCACGAACGTGCAGGAGCGGCGGGGACCGAGGACAGGTGAGTATGTACTCCACATGTGTTCCCTATGGGGATGGGGATGGGGATGGGGGGGTTGCAGAGCCATATGTGTGCGTGTGCAGAGCCATATGTGTGCGTGTGAGGTGCAGAGCCATATGTGTGCGTGTGCAGAGCCATGTGTGTGCGTGTACGGTGCAGAGCCATGTGTGTGCGTGTGCAGAGCCATGTGTGTGCGTGTACGGTGCAGAGCCATGTGTGTGCGTGTGCAGAGCCATATGTGTGCGTGTGCGGTACAGAGCCATATGTGTGCGTGTGCAGAGCCATATGTGTGCGTGTACGGTGCAGAGCCATGTGTGTGCGTGTGCAGAGCCATATGTGTGCGTGTGCGGTACAGAGCCATATGTGTGCGGTGCAGAGCCATATGTGTGCGTGTGCGGTACAGAGCCATATGTGTGCGTGTGCAGAGCCATGTGTGTGCGTGTACGGTGCAGAGCCATGTGTGTGCGTGTGCAGAGCCATATGTGTGCGTGTGCGGTGCAGAGCCATATGTGTGCGTGTGCGGTGCAGAGCCATATGTGTGTGTGTGCGGTACATAGCCATATGTGTGCGGTGCAGAGCCATATGTGTGCGTGTGCAGAGCCATGTGTGCGTGTACGGTGCAGAGCCATGTGTGTGCGTGTGCAGAGCCATATGTGTGCGTGTGCGGTACAGAGCCATATGTGTGCGGTGCAGAGCCATATGTGTGCGTGTGCGGTACAGAGCCATATGTGTGCGTGTACGGTGCAGAGCCATGTGTGTGCGTGTGCGGTGCAGAGCCATATGTGTGCGTGTGCGGTACAGAGCCATATGTGCGCGTGTGCGGTACAGAGCCATATGTGTGCGTGTGCAGAGCCATGTGTGTGCGTGTACGGTGCAGAGCCATGTGTGTGCGTGTGCAGAGCCATATGTGTGCGTGTGCGGTACAGAGCCATATGTGTGCGGTGCAGAGCCATATGTGTGCGTGTGCGGTACAGAGCCATATGTGTGCGTGTGCGGTACAGAGCCATATGTGTGCGTGTGCAGAGCCATGTGTGTGCATGTACGGTGCAGAGCCATGTGTGTGCGTGTGCAGAGCCATATGTGTGCGTGTGCGGTGCAGAGCCATATGTGTGCGTGTGCGGTGCAGAGCCATATGTGTGTGTGCGGTACAGAGCCATATGTGTGCGGTGCAGAGCCATATGTGTGCGTGTGCAGAGCCATGTGTGTGCGTGTACGGTGCAGAGCCATGTGTGTGCGTGTGCAGAGCCATATGTGTGCGTGTGCGGTACAGAGCCATATGTGTGCGGTGCAGAGCCATATGTGTGCGTGTGCGGTACAGAGCCATATGTGTGCGTGTACGGTGCAGAGCCATGTGTGTGCGTGTGCGGTGCAGAGCCATATGTGTGCGTGTGCGGTGCAGAGCCCGATGTGGGGCTGTTATTTGCAATGCTGTAGTGATACCAGGTCAGGTGCTGGGGAAGAATACTGACAGGGCATGTGTGTGCTGGGGGCGGGCAGAGGGTGGGGCTGGACACTGAGGCCGGGCGGTGACAGCTCTGACTGAGGTTCAGCACAGGAAGAGGTCAGTTTGCTGGAGCTGAATGTAAACAAGAAGCTGCAGAGCATAAAGGGATAATTCAAGAGGAACAAAAGTTAGAAAACAAAAAATAACAATGTAGGTGTGATTTATATGACAATACAGCACAGATAAACTCAAACATTTTTGTTAAGCTAAGGACAACTCCTTTAAGAGAAGCTTGCTACTACGTGACTGTAAGTGTGCAAATCACATATTAGTGACTAGTCACATGACGACCACCCAAATTGCTTGAGGGGGAAGGGGGGCGCCAAACTGAATTCTTGCCCCGGGTGCTGGACAGCCTAGATTCACCTCTGGTAAACCCCTCACGTTTGTAAATATTTTATTATATCTTTTCAAGGGAAATCACTGAAGATATGACACTTTGATACAATTTAAAATAGTCAATGCCCAGTTTGTAAATTTGGTGTGCTCTTAGGCTACATGCGCACGCTGCTTCTTTTTCGTGTTCACAAACTGCAGCCAAAACTGCAGCCAAAACTGCACCTTGTCAGAGAGAGCCTGGAAATGTCACAAAAAATGTAGGTGCTTTTTTGGTGCGTTTTTGCTGCTTTTTTGGTGCGTTTTTGGCTGTAGTTTTGTCAACAATTGTTTCATGTATTTTTCAGTTCAAACAAGCCCATAAAGCTTGTTGAATTGAAAAAAAAAATAATTAGAAATAAATAAATAATTAAAAAAAACTGGCGTGCGGTCCCCCCCAATTTTAATGCCAGCCAGATAAAGCCATACGGCTGAAGGCTGGTATTCTCAGGATGGGGAGCTCCACGTTATGGGGAGCCCCCCAGCCTAACAATATCAGTCAGCAGCCGCCCAGAATGGCCGCATACATTAGATGCGACAGTTCTGGGACTGTACCCGGCTCTTCCCGATTTGCCCTGATGCGTTGGCAAATCGGGGTAATAAGGAGTTATTGGCAGCCCATAGCTGCTAATAAGTCCTAGATTAATCATGTCAGGCGTCTCCCCGAGATACCTTCCATGATTAATCTGTAAATTACAGTAAATAAACACACACAACTGAAAAAATCCTTTATTAGAAATAAAAAACACAAACACATTCCCTCATTACCAATTTATTAACCCCGACAAAGCCCTCCATGTCCGGCGTAATCCAGGATGGTCCAGCGCCGCATCCAACTCTGCTGCATGGAGGTGACCGGAGCTGCAGCAGACACAGCCGCTCCGGCCACCTCCATGCAGCAAATGAAGACAGCCGCGCGATCAGCTGAGCTGTCACCGAGGTTACCCGCGGCCACCACTGCATCCAGCGGTGGCCACGAGTAACCTCAGTGACAGCTCAGCTGATCGCGCTACTGCGTGGAGCTGACAGGAGCGTGGAGGACGGGACTTTCAGCGGCGGCGGTGGCGGTGAGAGGGGTCCATCTTCTCCCCTGTGCGTGCACGCTGGGGACAGCGGTACTTCGGGGAACTCGTGGAGGACAGGACTATCAGCGGCGGCAGCGAGAGGGGGATGGACATTGGCAGCTAAAAACATTGATTTTTCCCTCTCGCTGCCGCCGCGGCCGCTAATAGTTCCGTCCTCCACATCATCTCCTCTGTGCGTGCACGCTGGGGACAGTGGTACTTCGGGGAACACGTGAAGGACAGGACTATCAGCGGCGGTGGCAGCGAGAGGGAAAAATCAATGTTTTCAGCTGCCAATGTCCATCCCCCTCTCGCTGCCACCGCCGCCACCGCTGATCGTCCCGTCCTCCACATCATCTCCCCTGTGCGTGCACGCTGGGGACAGCGGTACTTCGGGGAACACGTGGAGGACGGGACTATCAGCGGCGGCAGCGAGAGGGGGATGGACATTGGCAGCTGAAAACATTCATTTTTCCCTCTCGCTGCCGCCGCTGCTGATAGTCCCGTCCTCCACATCATCTCCCCTGGGGACAGCGGTACTTCGGGGAACACATGGAGGACGGGACGGGACCACTTGCCTGACCTCACTTCCTGACAAATCACCTGCGTTTTTGGTACCAAAAACGCAGGTAAAAGGCAGGTAAAATGCACCACTTTTGATTAGCATGCATTTTTCCTGCGTTTTTGATGCCCTCATTGATTTTAATGGGTGACAAATGTTGACAAAAACGCAGGAAGAATGAACATGCTGCATTTTTTTTGTCACAAACTTTTGACAAAAAAACGCTGACAAATAAACTGCAATGTGCGCATGACAAATCTGACTTCTCATAGACTTTGCTGGGAAGTCAGATGTCAGAAAGTTCTGCTGACAAAACTGCAGCCAAAAAAGCAGCAAAAAAGCAGGAAAAAAAGCAGCGTGCGCATGTAGCCTAAATAACTCAAATACCCCTTTTTACATTTAAAAAGCCATGGAATAGATAACAATAACGCACAGCCATTAATGTCAATACTGCAACAAAAGTGAAAATGGCCAAATTGTTCCCAGTAAGCCATTTTCCCTCCCCGGTTCCATCTGACTCACTAGTGTTACAAGGTCTCAGGTGTGAATGGGCAGCAGGTGTGTTAAATTTGGTGTTATCGCTCACACCCTCTTTCATACTGATCACTGGAAGTACAACATGCCTCCTCATGGCAACAAACTGAGGATCTGAAAAAAGAATTGCTTCTCTACATACAGATGGCCTAAGCTATAAAATGATTGACTTACACCCTGAAACTGAGCTGTAGCACGATGGCCAAGACCATACAGCAGCTTAACAAGACAGGTTCCACTCAGAACAGGCCTCTCCATGGTCGACCAAAGAAGTTGAGTGTATATGCTCAGCGTCATTTACAAAGATTTTCTTTTCAAAATAGGCGTATACGTGCTGCCAGCATTGCTATATAGGTTAAGGAGGTGGGGGGGGTCAGCTTGTCAGTGTTTAGCCCATATGCCACACACTGCATCAAATTGCATGGCTGTCATCCCAAAAGGAAGCCTCTTCTAAAGATGATGCACAAGAAAGCTTGCAAACAGTTTGCTGAAGACAAGCAAAGTAGGGACATGGATTAATGGAACCATTTCCTGTGGTCTGATGAGACCAAGATAAACTTATTTGGTTCATATGGTGTCAAGCATGTGTGGTGGCAACAGGTGTAGAACAAAGACAAGTGTGTCTTGCCTACAGTCAAGCAAGATAGTGGAAGTGTCATGGTTTGGGGCTGCATGAGTGCTGCCTGCTGTGGGGAGCTAAAGTTCTTTGTGGGAACCATGAATGCTAATGTGACGCCCTGGCAAAACCAGGTAGTCACAGATAGGCCCCCGCATAACACCTTCCCTCACTTAGGTAACACACAGCCGACTTGAAACCCTAGTCACCCCCCCTTAGGGAAAGATAGACACACCAGTGGGCGGGACCAGGCGGTTGAACACGCCCACCCCGGGGGTCTAGACAGCCCAGGGCGGGAAAACAAACAGTTTAGCTTTGTAGTTCAAGTTGAGAGGAGTGTGGGCTGGAGCTAGGTGTAGCGCCAGCAGAGGAAGTTCAAGTTGAACGGTGCCAGGGTCGGAGCCCTGGTGCCTTGGCTAGGTGGCAGAAGGTGGTCTCCGTCAGCAGGAGACGGGAAGACGGCTCGGCAGAACCGAGGTGGACCGGGACAGGGTTGTAGCCCGCTGGTACCGACACGGGGAACCGACCTGGAAACCGTAGCACAGAGGGGGTACTAGGACCCTGAAGCCAGGACCGAAACCAGTGGCCTAGGTAATTAACCGATTGAGGCCAGGATTATAGTCCTGTCCTACCCAAAGTCCCTAAGAGAAGACAACAGCCTACCGATAGGGATAGGAGGCCACCGCCAGGGCCCATAGGTCCCACGGGCCAGTGTCTGCGGGCATGGCTTCTTAGGCCATATCCAGCCGGGAACAGACTCCTGAGTTCCAGACCAGGCAGTCCACCATACACAAAACAAGTGCAGAGGAAAAGGACAATGACCACCAGCCTGGGTGGGGGACCCGAATGCAACCGGCTGCGGCGGCCGGCCACCAGCACCTTGGTTTACCAAAAGACTCGTGTGATTAATTTACTGTGAGTAACCACACATTCCCCTGCTTGCCCAGGCGTGCCGGCCCTTGCCGTCGCTATACCATTCACAAAGGGAGGAGTTAACATCCAGCTGCCACTACATCTCCCCCGGGTGCCCCACAACAGCAGCTGTGGTGTTCCACCTCACCACACACCGTGGGTGGCGTCACAAACTTAATATGGCCCAGCCCGTACATCTACGTCCCCCCTTTTATTCGGCATGACCGCGAGACCCCCGGGTCCGGAGACCCTTGAGCCACCCCCCAGAAGGTCCGGATCCGAGCAGCGGCGGCTGCTGGCATGGGGGCGGCACACTGACATGTACTGTGACATACTGAAGCAGATCATGATCCCCCCCCTTTGGAAACTGGGCTGCATGACATCGACCCCAAACACTTCCAAGAGGACCACTGCCTTGCCAATGAAATTGAGGCTAAAAGTGCTGGACTGGCCAAGCATGTTTCAAGACCTAAACCCTATTGTGCATCTATGAGCCATCCTCAAACGGAAGATTGAGGAAAGTAAGGTCTCTAATATCCACCAGGTCTGTAATGTTGTCATGGACAATTGGAAAGGGATTACAGTGGTTCCCTGTAAAGCTCTAGTGAACTGCATGTCCAAAAGAGTTAAGGCAGTGCTTGAAAATAATGCTGGAAACACAAAATATTAACACTTTGGGCACAATTGGCCCTTTAAACTTCGGGGTGTACTCCCTTTTATTGCCAGCGGTTTAGTCATTCATGGCTGTTTGTTGAGTTATTTAGAGGTCACACCAAATTTACACTTTTATACGAGTTGTACACTGACTACTTTACATTGCATGAAAGTGTCATATTTTCAGTGTTGTCCCATGAAAATATATCATAAAATATATACAAAAATGTGAGGGGTGTACTCACTTTTTTATATACTGTATATATGAGAACCCCTATTATAATGATGGCTGAACCATACATGACAAGTAGTTTCTACCTATTGTATCCCCCCACCCTATTTCCTTATAGCTTGTAAGCTTACGATCAGGGCTTTCATGCCTTTTGTAGCTGTTGAACTATGTTACTTTTTAATGTTTTTATTGTCCCTGCTCTTTTGTAAAGTGCTGTGGAATATGTTGTCACTATATAAATAATTTTATTAGTTATTGTTAGGTTTAGTAGCAATGCTAGAGATTAGTTACATGGGGTTATGGTTTGTGATCAAAGTGAGAGGAGACAGCATCCGACAGCTCCTGACAATTACTCTCTTCAAATCTCTTCTCACTTAGTATCCAAGTTCACAGCGCCCACGCAGCACTGCCTGAACAGTTAGAGGTCCTCACCCGTGCTAAGTTCCACAGGATTACCAGCCTCATCAAGCATGATGTCAAAATCTAAAGTTGACAAAGGAGCAGAGAAGGGTGGCCATGATGGTGCTCGACTACAAACCTCTGTTAGTAGGTCACTCAGCCAACCAGTACAAGTAAATAGTTGCAAAACTAAAGCAGTTTGTTTGATCTACATCTTCTGAAGCAGGGACAAAACAAAGGTCAGTGAAGCTTAATGCCCAATCCATAATGGGTCCCTGCTGAGTACAGATGAACAAGAAGAGAGGAATGTGGCACAACATACTGTGAAAGAGGGTTACAACTGTGCCACAGTGAACTGAAGCTATATAGAATGAGCCCACCTTGGAAATCATGACGGTTTTAGGCCAGTGTAGAAAATCACGAAGATGAGATGAAAAGCCGTGCACTCCCAAATGGATGCAAAAGGTGAATTTATTTATGCAGCAAATTCAGTGAAAAATAAAGACGTTTCGGTCTAGTGTTAGACCTTCATCAGTTTCACTAATGAAAAAACAAAAATTACAATATAAGTATAGGTGTGACGCCCTGGCAAAACCAGGTAGTCACACAGTTTTAGGCCCCCGCATAACACCGCTGCCACACAGGGTTAAACCAGCCGACCTGAAATCCTAGTCATCCCCTCAGGGAAGGACAGACACACCAGTGGGCGGGACCAGGCGGAAGGAAAACGCCCACCTAGGGGTCTGGAGAGCCCGGGGCGGGAAAACAGTTAGTTAAGAGTTGAGTTGAAGGGAGAGTGGAGTGGAGGAGTTGAGCTCAGGCAGTCAAGGCCTGAAGTTCAAGCTGACAAGTGTCAGGGTTGGAGCCCTGACACATTGGCTAGGTGGCAGATGGTGGTCACCGCCAGCAGGAGACTGGAAGACGACTTGGCAGATCCGAGGTGGATCAGGACAGGGTTGTAGCCCGCCGGTACCGACACCAAAGAACTGACCCGGAAACCGTGCACACAAGGGGGTACTCGGACCCTGAAGCCAGGACCGGCACCGACGACCTAGCTAATTAACCGATTGAGGGCAGGATTCTAGGTCCTGTCCCAACCTAAGTCCTGAAAAGTAGACAACCACCCACAGAGAGGGATAGGGCATCCGCCAGGGCACGGTAGATCCCACGGGTCAGCGTCTGACGGGCACGGCTCCCAACCAAAGAACCGGGAGTGGACTCCTGCGTTACATACCGGGAAGTCCACATAAGAAAACACAAAGTGCAGAGGAAAGGGGCAGCGAGCATCAACCCGGGTGTTGGACCAGATACACCCGTCTGCGGCAGCCGGCCACCATCACCTTGTTTTACCAAAAGACTTGTGTGATTGATTCAACAGTGAGTAACTTTCCCGGCCTGACCGGGTGCGCCGCCTCCCCCCCCCCCACCGTTATCATTCCCTGCACTGAGACACTGGGCCCCGTGGCATCCATCCCTGCCCACGGAGGGGTTAACATCCAGCTGCCAGCCCATCGCCCCTGTGAGCCCCACAACAGCAGCGGTGGTGCTACATCTCACCACACACCGTGGGTGGTGTCACAGACAGTTTTCAACAACGCCCGTACAAATACGTCCCATTTTCATTCGAAGTGTCCGCGCAACCCCCGGGTCCGATAGAGTCCCTTGAGCAAAACCGCAGATCCGGATCCGAGCAGCATGGCTGCTGGCACGGGGGCGGCACATAGGGAACATATTAGGTATGTTAGGTATAAAGGACAGCTTAAAATTATATACTCTCAACAGTTGTAATGTACAAAGACAAATACATACGAGTCGTGCAATATTAAGACAATATGTAACAAAGCATATCCATGAAGTTAAATGCAAAAATACAGAAAATGACATACTGTTAAATACAATACGCAATGATATATACATGAGGGAAGGAATCAATTGACAAAATGATAAAAAATGATGATAAAGAAGAACAAAGGGAGAGGAGAGGGGAAGAGAGTAGTAGAATAAAGGAAACAAGAAAAGTACAAAAGGATAAGAAAGAAAAGAGGAAGGAAGAAGGAAAGAAAAAAAGGAGAGGAGAAGGAAAAGAAAAAAGGAGAGGGGGTGGAAGAGGAGAAAGAAAGGAAAGAAAAGGAGAAAACGAGGAGAGAGCAAGAAGGGGAGGGAGAGGGAAGAAGAGAGGGATAGAAAAAAAGGAAGGTGAAAGAAAGAAAAAGCGAGAGAAAAGAAAAGAAAGAGAAGGTGTAAGAAGGAGAGAAGGGAGAAAGAGACAGCAAAAGAGCGGAAGAAATGGAGAGAATAGAAGCAAAGAAAAAGAGAGAGGGAGGGGAGAGAGAGACACAGAGATAAAAGAAGAAATAAAAGAGAGAAAATGGAAATAGAAAAAGAGAGAAAAAAAGAGAAAGATGAAAAGGAACAGAGGATAAAGAGTAAAGGGGGCTTTACACGCTACGATATCGTTAATGTTTTATCGTCGGGGTCACATCGTTAGTGACGCACATCCGGCGTCATTAACGGTACCGCAGCGTGTAACACTTACCAACGACCTTAAATGTCCTCCAAAGTGTTGAAAATCGTTCACCATGGAGAGGTCGTCCTAAAACCAAAAATTGTTAATGGTTGTTTATAGATGTTGTTCCTCGTTCTTGTGGCAGCACACATCGCTGTGTGTGACACCGCAGGAGCGAGGAACCTCACCTTACCTGCGTCCCGCCCGCAATGAGGAAGGAAGGAGGTGGGCGGGATGTTCGTCCCGCTCATCTCCGCCCCTCCACTTTGATTGGCCGGCCGCTTAGTGACGTCGCGGTGACATCGCCGTGACGCCGGTCGCACCTCCCCCTTGAGGTAGGGATTGTTCAGCAGTCACAGCAACACCGCTGACCAGGTAAGTGCGTGTGATGCTGCCGTAGAGATAATGTTTGCTGCGGCAGCAATCACACAATATCGCATGCACGACGGGGGCGGGTGCTTTTGCGTACGATATCGCTAGCAATTGCTAGAAATATCGTAGCGTTTAAAGCCCGCTTAAGGATGTATACAGACAAGAACATATAGTGAATGGGAGAACTACGGTGCATTGGCTGCAATATAAAAGAAGTGTAGCAAGAATGAGTCCAAAAGATAACAAACAGTGAATAATGAAAAGAGAGTGTTACCATGCTGCTGGAAGAGAGCTGCCTGCATTGGTGGCATAGAGATGACAGCGGTGTCCGCCGATGCAGTGGCGCCAGGTTGAGTGAAAAATACTTCCTGGTCTAAAAAGTGGGGAGGACCAATGAGAATGTTGGAGAGGAATCTTGATGGAACCGAAAATGAGTTACTGCATATGCGTAACTGTCGTTGTGCGGTAGCCCGACGCTCAGCTGTGAAAGGGAGCTGGAGAAATTGTGCATGCGCGATGGGTGCTAGAGTTGAGCGCGGTTCGCGGTTCTCCAGTTCGCGGCTCGAGTGATTTTGGGGGCTGTTCTAGATAGAACTAGAACTCGAGCTTTTTGCTAAAGCTCGATAGTTCTAGATACGTTCGAGAACGGTTCTAGCAGCAAAAAGCAGGGCTTTTTACAGCTACAGTGTGCAGGAGCCATCGCTGGCAGCCTGCCAGAAGCTGGTAACCAAGATAAACATCGGGTATCCAAGCAAAGCGCTTTGGTTAGTAACCCGATGTTTATCCTAGTTACGTGCAGGAAGCCCACACTTCCCCGCTCAGCTCGCTCCGCCTCCTCCTGCACGCGGCATGTACACATACATACACACACACACGTCCCCAGCCATGCAGTCCACGACACTGACGTCCTCCTGGCACTCTGCACACATGGTCCCGCTCGGCTTACCTGCGGTGATGAAGTCCCGACCTCAGCGCTGTCACTGTCATCCATGGCCGCCGCTTGTCACATCACCTTCTCTCGCTTCCACCCCGAGACTGACTAGCGGTGACGTCACGGGCCTCTCGCGATACTTGGCTGTGAAGGCGGCGGTCATTGAACTCAGTGACAGGTGCTGTCAGCAGTGCAGGAGATCAGCGCAGGTAATGTACCTCGCTGACAGCAGCACTTGTCATCCCCTGCAGTGACCTGGGCTGACCCATTGATGTTAGCTCAGGTTATTGCACTGCTCTCCCAGCCAATGGGGAACATCCTGCTTTTCATTGACTAGGACAGTGTGGATCGTCATGGCAACCCCTTGGATTACACCAGACCTGGATTTGTTTTTCTTGCTAATAAATTGGTTAAAGAGGGAATGTATTGGGGAGTGTTTTTTCAAATAAAAATGTGTTTGTCGTCTATTTTTTTTTATTACTGACTGGGTTGGTGATGTCGGGTATCTGATAGACGCCTGACCTCACCAACCCCAGGGCTTGATGCCAGGTGACATTACACATCTGGTATTAACCCCATATATTACCCCGTTTGCCACCGCACCAGGGCGCGGGATGAGCTGGGGCGAAGCACCAGGATTGGCACATCTAATGGATGCGCCACTTCTGGGGAGGCTGCGGCCTGCTATTTTTAGGCTGGGGAGAGTCCAATAACCATGGACCTCCCTAGTCTGAGAATATCAGACCCTAGCTGTCTGCTTTACCTTGGCTGGTGATCCAATTTTGGGGGGACCCCTACGTGTTTTTTTTTTTTAATTATTTATTTAATTTAAAATAACAGCGTGGGGTGCCCTCAGTTTTGGATTACCAGCCAAGGTGAGGTTGCCAGCTGTGGTCTGCAGGCTGCAGCCGTCTGCTTTACCCTAGCTGGCTACAATAATAGGGGGAACCCTACGTCATTTTTTTTTTTCATTTTTTTGGCTAAATACAAAGCTAAGCACCCCTTAGTGCCACATGAAAGGCACCAAAGGGGGCAAAATTACAAAATGCAGGAGAGTGGGACATTATGTGTCTTTCTGCCATTATAATGACAGAAAAGACTGATATGAAGTGCACAAGCACAAGAAAATCACCAGAGCGCTCTACGCTGTGAAAAGCAGTAGAAAATGGCACTGGAGTGAACATGTGACCGCCTCATGTAGGATGAAGCTATGGATCCTGGGTAAATTTATGCATTTACCCTCCTTCAGTTTTTTTGCAGTACACAAAAAAAACGGAAGGCAAACGGATGACAAACAGATGACATACGGACCGTCTACGGAACGGAAACGGATGCCACACGGATGCACCCGTGAAAAAAAACGGACTGTTTTTTGCAGACCGCAAAAATGGATCAGTCGTGTTAATGTAGCCTTATTCTGATCTGCCGTTTATAAACAGCAGGCAGAAATAAGTGAATAACGCCCCCCAGCGTCAGAAAATCTCCGGGGTTTCAGGGCTAGCTGAGACCCTGGAGATCATGATTCAGGACGGGTTTTCCGGTCCCCGCTCACGTGATCACAGGTATACACCATACACCGATGATCACGTTACAGTAAATGACAGTGTCGGTAAAAAATTATTTATCTCCCATCTGGCATGAACAAACATGATAAATCTCCTCCCCGGTCCCCTCCGGTCCCCCGGTGTCGTCAAAGTGCCCCCCCGATGCCCTCCAAGAAATCCAAGATGGCCGCGCGCACAGCAGTGCGCCGGCCGCATTCACCCTACTCCTCTGATTTCTGTCGCATGTGCCATGACACATGCGACAGAAAACTCCTCCCCAGGCCCTGCCAGGTCACCCCCTATAACCCCACCGGTGTTCCCCGGTGTCCCACGGTACCTGTGCAGCGTTGATCCCCCCACGACCCTCTCCTTCACAATAGACGCTGCCGCATGCACAGAGCGGCTGTCAGCTCAGCTTCCTGTGTTCAGACAGTGAGTGGTGGTTATGCATCTGTAAGCTAAATGGGTGGCACGGTGGCTCAGTGGTTAGCACTGCAGTCTTGCAGCGCTGAGGTCCTGGGTTCAATTCTCACCAAGGACACCATCTGCAAGGAGTTTGTATGTTCTCCCCGTGTTTGCGTGGGTTTCCTCCGGGTACTCCGGTTTCCTCCCACACTCCAAAGACATACAGCGCTATGGAATTAATAATGCTATATAAATGAATAAATTATTATTATTACTGCAATGCCCTGCTCATGAGGTAAGGAACATAATTGATCAGGAGAGCTATATACTACATTTCCAAATGGAGGGATTTGCTTTTATAGTTTCCCTGCTGAACGACTACCAAACATGAGAGTCCGTTATACGCCACAAGAAAACACATCTAAATAGCGAGCTCTGTTGTTAAGTATTCATTCAGCTGGATAACTGGACTTAAAGGGGTATTCCATCTCCAAGATCCTATCTCCAATATATAGTAGGTGGAATAGAAATAATATCAGCAAATACCAATATTTGGAAATGTAGAATAGTTCTCCTGATTAGGCATGCCCTTACCTCATGAGCAGGGCATTGCAGCTTTGGTAGCAACCATTACGACATGGACTCTGCTGCTGTGGACCCGGGGAGAGTGAGTGCAGATTCATTGCACCCACACTCCTCACATGAAGGGTCCGCACTCCTAGAAAATGGGGGATACGTTCCCTGAGTGTCTCCCCCCCCATATTCTAGACGGTCCAGAGTCGTCGTGGGACCCCTTTATTTTTTTTCTTACAATAAATTGGTGAAAGAGGAAAAATTTTGGGGACTGTTTTTTCAAATACATTTCTTTTGTCGATTTTTTTTTGTTAGTACTGACAGTTTATGATGTTGGGTATCTAATAGACGCCATGACATCACAAACTGCTGGGCTTGATCTCAGGTGACTTTACAGCTAATATCAACCCGATTTATTACCCCGTTTGCCACTGCACCAGGGCACGGGATGAGCTGGGGTGAAGCGCCAAGATTGGCGCATCTAGTGGATGGGGGTCTGGGGTGCCTGCGGCCTGCTATTTTTAGGCTGTGAAGGCCCAATAACTATGGACCTTCCCACCCTGAGAATACCAGACCACAGCTGTCCGCTTTACCTTGTCTGGTGATCCAATTTGGGGGGGACCCTACTTTTATTGTGTAATTATTAATATTTATAAAATAATTATAAAAAAAGAGCCTGGGGGGACCTCCACATTGGATCCCCAACCACGGTAAAGCTGCTAGCTGTGGTTTTCAGGCTACAGCCGTCTGCTTTACCCTAGCTGGCTATCAAAAATGGGGGGACCCAACGTAATTTTTTTTTAACTATTTTTTAAATAGAAAAAATTAATGGGCTTCCCTGTATTTTGATTGCCAACCAAGGTAACGGCAGGCAGATGGGGGTGGCAACCCATAGCTGTCTGCTTTATCTGCGCTGAGAATCAAAAATACCGCGGAGCGCTACGTCATTTTTTTTAAAGATTTATTTTTACAGCACTGTGATGTCCAGCAATCAAAATACAGGGAAGCCCATTTTGTTTTTAGTTATTTAAATAAATAATAATAAAAAATATATATGGGCTCCCGCTGCATTTTTTGTATTGCTAGCTAAGGGTAATCCAAGCAGCTACTGGCTGCTAACCCCCACTGCTTGGTGTTACCTTCACTGGCAATGGAAAATCCAGGGAAGCATTTTTTATTTTTTTTGCCAAAAAACTACAAAAAAAGGACGTGAGCTTCGCCATATTTTTGTATGCTAGCCAGGTATAGCAGGCAGGTGCTGGAAGAGTTGGATACAGCGCCAGAAGATGGCGCTTCTATGAAAGTGCCATTTTCTGAGGCGGCTGCAGACTGCAATTCGCAGCAGTGGGGCCCAGAAAGCTCAGGCCAACCTGTGCTGCGGATTCCAATCCCCAGCTGCCTAGTTGTACCTGGCTGGACACAAAAATGGGGCGAAGCCTACGTCATTTGTTTTCTAATTATTTCATGAAATTCATGAAATAATAAAAAAAAAGGGCTTCCCTTTATTTTTGGTTCCCAGCCGGGTACAAATAGGCAACTGGGGGTTGGGGGCAGCCGTACCTGCCTGCTGTACCTGGCTAGCATACAAAAATATGGCGAAGCCCACATAAATTTTTCAGGGGGCAAAAAACTTCTGCATACTGTCCTGGATGGAGTATGCTGAGCCTTGTAGTTCTGCAGCTGCTGTCTGTCTGTATGGAGAAGAGCAGACAGCAGCTGCAGAACTACAAGGCTCAGCATACTCCATCCAGGACTGTATGCAGACGTTTTTTGCCCACCAAAAAAATGACGTGGGCTTTGCCACATTTTTGTATGCTAGCCAGGTACAGCAGGCAGCCACGGGCTGCCTCCAACCCCCAGTTGCCTATTTGTACCCGGCTGGGAACCAAAAATATAGGGAAGCCCGTTTTTTTTAATTATTTCACTTATTTCATGAAATAATTAAAAAACAAATGACGTGGGCTTCGCCCCATTTTTGAGTCCAGCCGGGTACAACTAGGCAGCTAAGGATTGGAATCCGCAGCACAGGTTAGCCCGAGGTTTCTGGGCGCCTCTGCTGCGAATTGCAGTCCGCAGCCGCCCCAGAAAATGGCGCTTTTATAGAAGCGCCATCATCTGGCGCTGTATCCAACTCTTCCAACAGCCCTGAAGCCGGGTGGCTTGTTGGGTAATAATGAGTTAATACTAGCTTTGTTTTACTAGCTAGTATTAAGCCAGAGATTCTTAATGTCAGGCACGTTTGACCCGGCCATTAAGAATCTCCAATAAAGGGTTAAAAAAAAGACACCACACAGAGAAAAAATACTTTAATAGAAATAAATACACAGACACATTAGAGACTCCATCTTTATTACCCCCTGTCAGCCCTCCACGATCCATGGTCTTCTGTCTTTCTCGTTCAACAAATGCAGCTCTGCTCCATCACTGCTGCATGGGGGAAGACGCTGCTGCTCCCCGTGCAGCCTTCACTCCGTGAAGGCTGCACGGGAATCAGCGTGCAGCCTTCACTCCGTGAGTGATCAGTGCTGCTGGCTGTCAGCGGTAACAGCGGTAATGCTGACAGACGCGTTACCATAGCAACGGTGCTCCCGGAGCCGCGGTTAGCGGTGACGTCACCGCTAACTGCGTTGCTATGGCAACGGTGATCTCTGTTAATGACCGGCTGTGTCAGCCTGTCCCTAACGGAACGGGGAGTCGACCGTGTGCTAGAGCATGTCGCCGGTACACGGCGATACACAAATGTGCACCGTGTACCGGAGAGATGCACTAGCAGGTCCTACATGACGCGTCATAGTCATGTGACCAGTCTGTAGCCAATGAGATAATAGCCACGTGACTGGTCACTTGGCTATTTTGACGTCACAATAGGTCCTGCATCACTGCTGGCAGTGCTGGTCACCGGGAGGATTCAGCGATCATCGGATGGAATAGCGGCAGGAGACAGAGTGCAGGAGGGATCGCGGGGACCGGTAAGTGTTATGGCAATGTTTATTAACTGTATGTGTACATTTATAATGCATTTTTATGTGTTTGTGATTGCCTCCCATTATATCCTATTGGTTCGAGTTTGGTTCGTCGAACGTTTGCCGAACCGAACTCGAACGAGACCTCCGTTCGGCGAACCGAACTCCAGCCGAACCACGGCCAGTTCGCTCATCTCTAATGGGTGCACAACACACAGATCCTGTTAGAGTGGATGCAGTATTCTTCTGAGCTATGCTAAGTGAAAGTACTGTAAGTGCAGGTAGGATTAAGTGCAGCTCTGCAACAAAGAAAATATGTTAGAAATATGGAAAGAGCATACATGAAATAAATGACTCAAAGTAAGATAATGACAACCATTATACTGTAGAATACCAAAAATGATGCTTTAACCTGTTCGATAATTTGACATTTAATTGAGCAATAGTATGGCCCATGGTTATCAAGTGAAAAGGGGTTGGTAATAAAAGGTTTTTGCACCTAATGGTGAACTTATGTTTTGAAATGCAGTCTCTTATATGTTAGGTGGTCTCCCCAACATACAAGAGACCACAGGGACATTTTATAAGGTAAACTACATTGGCCGAGTCACATATGAAACAATCCCACTCCCTCTCTCCTTCCCTATCCCTCCCCTTCTTTCTCTTTCTCCTTCCGTTTTTCTCTCTGTCTCTCCTCTTTTTCTCCTTTTCTTTCTCTCTTTTTTCTTTACCTTCTTTCTCTTTCTTTCCCCTGTTCTCCCTCTCCTTTTCCACCCCTCTCCTTTTTTCTTTCCTTCTCCCTTCCTCTTACTCTTTTCTCCCTTTCCCTTTTACCGTTTCTTTTCTTTCTTCCCCTTTGTGTACTTTTCTTGTTTCCTTTATTCCACTCCTCTCTTCCCCTCTCCTCTCCCTTTTCTCTTCTTTATCATCATTATTTATCATTTTCTCAATTGATTCCTTCCCTCATGTATATATCATTGCTTGTTGTATATAACAGTATGTTTTTTTCCATATTTTTGCATTTAACTTCATGGATATGCTTTGCTACTGTCACACTTCCGGTGTCCCAGCAGCGCTCCTTACCTACTGAGCCAGTTTCACCATCCAGGAACCGCTCCGTACCCACTGATCCGGTCGCACCTGCATTGCCCCGCTCCGTGCTCACTGATCCAGTCTCGCCATCGCACCACCGCTCCTTGCTCACTGGTCCAGTCCATGCATCCACCGGTCACGCCTGCCGCTCCCGCTCTTGCTCCCCTGAGTCCTGTTCCAGGTCTCAGGAGTCTGACTCTGACTGATGCCTCTGTATAGGACCGGGCCGCGCCCACTCACCTGGTCTTATAGGCTCAGCACTGCTGCAACAGGAAATGACCTGAGGCTGTGCTGGGTATATAAGACCGGCCTTTCCATGTGGGCGGGGCCTGATCATCGCTTGTGTTTTTTTGCTTTGTCTTGTGAGCTAGGTGCTCAGGTCCTTTTGTTCCTGTTTCCTGTATTACTGCCTTAAAGTACGCTATGACCCTAGTGACCTGGTCCTGTCTTTGCTTCCTGATACCTGCACCTGTTCCTGTACTGTCCTATGGGACTCCATGACCCTGGTGACCTGGTTCTTCCCGTTCCTGCCACGCTAGTGCTCCAGCTACCATGTACCCTGCCCTCCAGGTGGGGTGCTCGGTCCAGTGGATCCACCTCCTGGGCCTACCAGTCCTCCCTGGCCCTCACAGTTACATATTGTGTTAATATTCCACGACTCGTATGTATTTGTCTTTGTATATTACACCTGTTGAGGGTATATAATTTTAAGCTGTCCTTTATACCTAACATGTTCCCTATACTTATAATGTAATTTTTGTTTTTTCATTAGTGAAACAGATGAAGGTCTAACACTAGACTGAAACGTCTTTATTTAATTTTCACTGAATTTGCTACATAACTAAATTCACCTTTTGCATCCATTTTGGAGTGTCTGGCTTTTCTTCTCATCTTCGTGATTTGGACCCTTCCGGTGCACCCCGACTTATACCAGGAGTGCCACGATATCTTGAGTGTAGAAAATCACAACCCTTAAGGTCTCAAAAAGAAACACGGCACTGAAAAAAAACAAGTGGAGAATAGCATTTTCTTTAGGATGAGACATCCAGTAACAAGGTAGAGCTCTAGATGAAATGAAGGCAAAACAACATGACTAGGGATGATCGAATACCTCAAATATTTGGCTTGGCGAATATTTTCCGAATAGGTCGCCGCTATTCGACTATTTGCGAATATTCGATGTGCAATGTAAGTCTATGGGAAACCCGAATAACAACTATTCGAAACTATTCAGGCTTCCCATAGACTTACTTTGCGCATCGAATATTCGCATAGCGGCGACCTATTCGTTGGATATTTGCGAAGCTGAATATTTGAGGTATTCGATAATCCCTAAACATGACCTATGTAACCACCTTTATGTAGAGGAGAGTTGAACAATCTATGAAAAAGTTATCATTATATACTACTAAGTGCCCCAACACATCGGCAGCTAATTGATTCTATGCAAATTGAATTAGCGTCCAATTTCAGGAATTTATTGAACTCTGCATTACACAGCACCCACCCACTGATGCGTCTGTATTTTATGCCTTGTCCTTTGTGTTTTATGCTTACGTATGAATTTACTTATGGCTGAATTCAGTGTTTTGAGATCTCTTGTTTTGTATTAGTAATGGCAAATTTTGCAATCGGATATAACATCCACACTTATCATTTTCATTAAGCAACAACATACAATCATGGACAACAGGCGTTCTTTGCAATTTTCCAGTTCAGGTCTTAATTTCAGTCTTATTCTGTTTTATATTGGCTATTTATTGCTGGATAGGCCCCTCTTCATTAGGACCTACAACATGCATGTTCTTTTTAGATGATAAAACGCCTTTTCTGTAGGGATTGTGACTGTAACAACATTTTTAACTTTTTAATTGGATTGACTTTTTACCAAACCAAATATTGATAATCATTTAATTTTTATTATTCAACAAACCATCATTAAATAGAACAATGGAGACAAGAGATTCATGCAAAAGTATTTTAATAAATATATTTTATGAAAGATTACACAAAATATAAGCATCAAACACAAACACTTCCATGAGGGACAAGATTTTAATTACGTGTCTTTATTTTTCTAGCCTTGGGAGTGTGTTTGTATCTATGGGAGATCGGTGATTATAGGTCGAACATCTGACGATCCATCGCTATATATTTGACATAATTGAAGAATCTACCAGAAAAATAATGGTGTTATATGTTGTGTATTCAGTATATTATATTTATTGTTATTTATTCTAGATTTATATACTGTAATTGCAGGTAATTCTAAGATAATCATTTTCTTTATGAATGTACTTTTGGTATAGAGATCCTCAGTGTCCCTTATTGAGCCCGTTATTTAATTATTTATATCTTGTATGGGTGTGCGCTTGCACGTATACGCGGATCACAGCTGTCTTCAGCGTGCGCTGAATACTTGCAAGCGCCGCATATAACAAACCCATCTCCTATTTGTGTAATCACTTGTGGGCGTGCGCATGCGTGAGCTGACGGCACTTCGGATTTTACCTGCAATGCACTTTTGTGCGCCGCTGCTAAGTCCCTAGGGAGGTGCCTGTCGGGCCGCTCATGCGCCGTAGTCTCACGTCTGATTCACTTCATTGTCTCTCCATGTGGGAGTTTACAGCGTGGTTAGCAACACTTCTTAGTAACAGCATGTGCCTTATATGGGCTTACTAGTAATTTGTGTTACCTGCATGTGCGCATGTCATTTAAATCTCCCATTACCAACACGGCAAGTATGTGGATATCCACAGCTGTTAACTATCTGTCATCTGTGGATTGAGACTAACACACCATATAAGGCCAGTATTCCCACACCATTGCAAGCCTCCTGGAAGAAGAGGAGAAACGATCGTCGAGGTGGAGGGACGTGCATGCTGCCAGCGTCTTTTTGACTAATCATTTTTCAGCTGTCATTCAGGTATTATTGGTCTTACAATGAACCTTGAGTAGCTTAGACTATTTCTGTAGGTTCCTAATTGTCTGCAATGCTGTTCCTTATGCAGGGCTCTTTGTATGGGTGAATGCACAGAATATCACTTAACTATTGCCTTCTTGCAATTTATATGTATATTTATTTATATATATATAACGGAATATATTGGTGTGAAGTCTAGTCCATTAGCTCACTTCCAGTGTTCCGTTTTTTGGACGCATCTGCGACATTGCATGTATGATTTTTTCTAAAAAAACGCACATGACCATTTGCAGTAATTAACTTATCCCCGAGTGTTGGGGTTTTTGTATGTATATCTATTTATCTCAAGGTTTTTACATTTGATACCAATGCCTAGTTATAACGCGGACCCTTTATGTATTTGACAAACTATTTTTTTGTGTGCATATTTATGCTCACATGTTGACATATATTTAAATATACTCAGTGGGGTCTCCGCGGCTTTTATAATTCTGATATATTGCAGCTGTATTAAATATACCGACTGGTATGCAATCTTGTCCCTCATGGAAGTGTTCATGTTTGATGCTTATATTTTGTGTAATCTTTCATAAAATATCTTTATTAAAATACTTTTGCATGAATCTCTTGTCTCCATTGTTCTATTTAATGATAGTTTGTTGAATAAACTGATGATGAAGTGTCATGCCTTTAAAGGGAACCTGTCAGCAGAAATTTCGCCAAAAACCTAAAAGATTCCCCCTCTGCAGCTCCTGGGCTGCATTCTAGAAAGGTCCCTGTTATTATTGTGCCCCATGTGAGACCAAAATAAAGACTTTATAAAGTGGTACCTTTTTGTATTCAGATACTGTAAATGTGACACGGGGGCGGGCTCTCTGCCGTCCGTTATTCTGCCTCCTGGTCCTGTATGCCACCCCCATCGCTCCTTTCCATAGCTGATGACACCACCCACTGCTCCAGCCATCCCCGCGCATGCCCAGTGCCAGTCTCATGGGAATGAGCAGTGTGACCGCTGGTGACGTGTGCGCAGGCAAGTGATTATGAGCGGGGCTGTGATTGTTATCAGCAAGTACCCGCCCATAATTTCGTGAGCGCGCAAACCTCACCAGCGGTCACAGTGTGCTCAGGGTAGTGCTAGACTGTATGGGCTGCTTCCAGGGATGACGTCCCTTTTGTCACGTGATAGGGGCGTGTTCAAAATACATTTACAGTACTTTAAGCTGTTTAGGACTATTATAACATTAATTGTTGTGCTGTTTTTTAGTTTGTCCACCATCCAGTCCACTAGAAACTAGCCAGTTAGGCTATTGGAATATTATGGATTCCAAGGCCAAGGAAATGTCCTGGCTTTCTAAAGCGTCTGATCTATTCAAACAGAACACTTCCAGTACCGCACCTACAACTTCAATGGATAATAAAACCTCTATGAAGCGCCATAAAAACCTACTACAGAAAAAAACTAAATTATGGTGGAACAAGGTTTCCTTAGAAAACTATGTGTCATGTAAAATTGTTCGCCGGGGATTACGAGTTCAATTATTTCCTTCTTTTACTCTAAAAAATGATGAATTAATGAACAGATGGATTTCAGCAGCTGAACTCTGTTCATTTGAGTTTATACAGATCATCATAGAGAACTGTCGTTTATCTATTGAGGAGGTTGATAAGGAAGAAGAATTATTAAAAACACTCAAAAATGATGTAGCTGCTGACCAATTTGGAAAAACATCTAACCGATATTGATAATGACCTAGATAAGTGGGAGAAGGAAATTAGTTCCAATAAATCCAGAAAATATCAGAGAGATGTTAATGACTATGATACTAAATACTGAACCTAAGATGCGTAATAATAAAGGAACTGTACCTAATTCCTCAATTATACAATCAGACAGTTGCGCATTATCCAGTGACCAAGATGACTCCAGCGATATTTCACAACATACCAGAGCCCGCAATAGAGAACCTAAGAGATTTCCTGATATCTTCTCACATACAAAAAATTCTAAAAAAGCAAAGATCATCCTAAGGTAATTAATTTATCTAGCCATATATTGACAAGCAATCAGATTAAAGTTTTAGAAAAGGCTCTAACGTTTTCCCCTTCTATGAATCTAGATAAATTCACGGCAGTGAGGGACATACACCTGTTTTCAAGGAAACTGATCCTCCGTCGTCTCCACTACAAATCGGACATTAATAATTTATTTCCTACTGCAATTGAGAAAGAAGCCTTAGCGGCTCTAGAATCTCTTGCTGACGAAGACTCAGAGGAAAAGGTCAGTTCATTTCCAGTACATCTGT
Source organism: Anomaloglossus baeobatrachus (assembly GCF_048569485.1). Lineage (NCBI taxonomy): Eukaryota > Metazoa > Chordata > Amphibia > Anura > Aromobatidae > Anomaloglossus > Anomaloglossus baeobatrachus. The sequence continues at coordinate 275,705,086 of NC_134357.1, read as the reverse complement.
GCAATAAATCTACATCTTTTCCTGCATTTAATTTATGTCCTGGGGTGGATGTTTTCACCAGGATGGTTACGGAGGAGATATAGTCCTTGAAATTTGATTTTAAATATGCCCCCAATCTTAATAAACAGGAAAAATTAGCATTATCTGAATTACAAAATTTAGAAGATGTTATATATAAGCCCGCAGACAAGGGTGGCAATCTGGTTGTTTGGCCTGTATCATTATATGTCAAACAGGCTATAAAATTACTTAATGATCGTAAATGCTATAAAAAATTATCATCGAATCCTACTCCACAATACCAAAGTAATTTAATCTAAATTCTTGAAAATGCATACAGTGAGGGAGTAATTCCTAAAACAATTTTGGATACCATCAAGAAATTACAGCCTAGATTCCCTACACTGTACTTAATACCAAAGGTCCACAAAAATCCATTGGACCCTCCAGGCAGGCCAATAATATCTGGCAATAGAGGCCTTTGTGAGATCATCTCCGTCACCATCGACCACTTCCTAAAGCCGATTGTGTCTACTTTACCTTCATTTATCAAAGACACAACTTCGGCCTTACAGAGGTTAAATCAGATACATGTACAAGGGGAGATGGTCATGGTGACGGTAGATGTAGAATCGCTTTACACATCCATTAAACATAGCGATGGCCTCAGAGCAGCTGCCTGGTATCTACGCAACGGTAATATCAATGAATCTTTGGTTGAATTGCTTCTGGTATTGTTGGAGTACGTTGTTACGAACCGGCGCCGCCATAGCCGCAAGCAGCCTGCTGCGGTTCCTGTTGCGCCCAGGCGCCGGCTGCCGTTCTTGGCCGTGCCTCGGGTCGTCCAGTTGGCTGCTCCTTCCACCATGTCTAAGTGTGGAGAGGCGGCTAGTGCACATGCGTGCGCCGATTTACCCCAGCCAGAGTCTAAATCTGGTGTTTTGCCTACTGAGCATGCTCAGCCTGATTGTGTCATTTCTGAGACTAAGTCCTCAGTTCAGGCTACTGAGCATGCTCCCACAATTAATCCTAACGGCCTCTTTGCACAGGTACTTGTGACACGGGCGGAGGAGGGGACGCTGCGCTCTCCCACTGCTCGGGTCCGGCCGTGGCTGCTGCGGCTGCTGCTGCTCGGTGGTGGCTCGAGCGGTAGGCCGGATCCCGGGGACTCGAGCGGCGCTCCACGCCCGTGAGTGAAAAGGGTGGGGATTGGATTGTGGGGATTTGGTTATTGTCCGTGACGCCACCCACGGTTGTGGTGATATTGGTGACACCACCGCTGCTCTGGACGGGGATCCCGGGAGCGATGACAGGGAGCAGCCTGGATGTTAGTTCTCCCCTCCGTGGGTAGGGGGTTGGTTGTCCCGGGGCCTGGTGATGGGGTAGGGATGGATGGCAGGCGGGTTACGAGGCCTGGCGAGGTGCAGGGTCGCGGGGGCAGCGCTGTGCCGCACGGCACGGTGGTACTCACTCAGCCAATGATGAGGACACAGTTCTCGGTAAAACACACGGCTGGATGGACGGGTCCCACAGATGGCTGCGGTGTTTCTCCTCCCAGCAGGTTGATGGTGACTGCCTTTCCCTTCACCTGTGTAACGTGTACGGTTCCAATGGGTTCCCACCGGTAACCCGCTCCCCAGCTTGGATGGGTGCTGAAGGAGCCCCTTTTGCCCACAGGCTCTGGCCCTGGGAACTTTAGCCTTGGCGGTGACTGTGTTTCCCTCTCTCGGTTGGACTGTTGCCTTCTGACGGGACTTGGCTGCTGGGAAACCCAGGAGGTTCCCTTCGTTAACGAATTTGGCAAATTCACGGCGACTCCTAGCCTTGCCGGGGTCCGTAAGCCCCTGCCGGATGGTGCTGGCTTCTCTTTGCGTACCGGTCCGGTACCGCCGGGCCACCGCCCGTCCATGGTCCTTACAGTTAGCTCCAATAGGCCACTCCTGCAGACGGTCACCACCGTCTGCCAACCTTGCTGTTCCGTCCGGGCCACACACCCGGGCCACACACCCGGGCCAACTTCAGGCTCCTCAACTGCTACTTCACTCCTCTCACTTTCACTTCAAAACTCATCTGCCTGCTTTTCCCGCCTCCAGGACTGTGAACTCCTCGGTGGGCAGGACCAACCGCCTGGCCCACCCCCTGGTGTGTACATCAGCCCCTGGAGGAAGGCAACAAGGGTTTTGTCTGACTTTGGTGTGCCTGACCGGGAGTGTGGGGTGTGTTGGTGTTGTTCTGTGATGACCTGGCTTGTCCAGGGCGCCACATTCCCCCTTAGTAAAATGCAGACCGTCCGCGGGCTGCCCGTCCATCACCGGTTTTATTTTCACAAACTGGAAAAGATAAACGGTAAAACAAGTTACAATTATAATAACATCTTCCCACATCGGGAGGTACTCTTACTTAAACGTTGCAAAACGGTTACGGCTTCCGCTCTCTCCCACCCAAGTAACCTGGCCCTGATGCTGCCCCTAAGCAAACAGGCAACACCCCTTGACCCCAGTCCAGCACAAGTTACCCGAGCGGGTTCTGTCCTTTTCAGGGGACCCACGTCCATGGGGAACCCCTGAAACCCCCCGGAGGATCGCCACCGGTTGCGGTAGTGGCGGGCCTGGGCCATCACTTCCCTCCAGGCCCATCCTCCAAATCAGCCTCTCCGGAGGCGGTTACGGTAAAGCCTTAAAACATATTTTTATTTACAAACCACAAGTTCGTGGTTGCCCTGCTAGTTCTCAGGCTTGTCCGTAGTAGTTTCTACGCATTTGGAAAAGGGGTCCCAACAGGGACCAGTTGCCGGCAACGACCGGTGCAAATCAAGGCTTCAATCAGGTGAATCTTCAGTAATCATTCTTATCATTCATTTACAACTTTTAAACGGTACTTTCAACACTGGTGGTCCCAACGGGGGACAATTGCAACGGGACTCCGCTGCCATCACTCGGATTCTTCGGCGTCGGCCTCATCCTCCGCCACCAGCATATCAAACATGCACTGACAGGCCTGCTGTGAAAGGGGTGCCCGGTATCCGTTTCCACCATTGCACTGGGTGTAATAAACCACCGGCTCTCCCACGAAGTGGAGACGCTCACTTGCCTCCTCACTTTCAGGGGTGGGCTCAGCATCGGAGCTGGAGTCACTATCACTTGTCTCTGCGTCAGGCGGGTTGCCGCCAGCTGCTGCAGCCTCCTGGCTTCCAGTATCCAGCACATCAGATTCTTCCACGGTAGCGTGGGGCAGTAGGTCAGGTTGGCTAACGCTGAGGCGCCCCAAGGATAATGGTAGGGACGATACGAGGGCCGAGATAGGGCCGGGCCCCCCAGCCACAGTGGCCGGTCCTGGTCGGACATGGGGACGTGGGCTACCCATCGGCTCCGTCATACCTACTCCCTTCCCATACATTGGGGCAGTTGCAACCAGCGTTTCCCCTTCATTGGTCCACTGCTCCATCATGAGGCATATCTGACTTTGCTGGCATTTGGTGGAACTTCATCACTCGGGCCTTCATCCACGCCACGGTCCCGGGCTCGGGGTCTGGCGCAATCACCGTTGGGACTTCTGGCACATTTTCGTTAAGGGGCCGCGGTCCCAGCGGCTCCCACAGGAGCGGTTCAGGGCGGCCCTGAGCGTCTGCAGCCGGTCGGTCCGCCGGGGCGGATTGGCAGGGTATCGCTACCGGTTGGACAGGTAGCGGGCCTAGTGGCGGGGCGGCAGCAGCTAACACGGGTAGCGGGGAGGGAGGCAGGGTGAGCGAGTGCAGGTCGGGCTCCTCAGCCGCAGTGGCCGATCCCTCAGGAATACAGGGGCGTGGGTCTCTTACTCGCTCCTCCAAATCCTCTTCCACCTCGCGTCTCCGCATAGCAGCCACCACGTCCGCCATGTCGGTCTCCCACTCCTCCAGGAGGAGCTGCATGTGGGCTTGAAGACGGTTACTTAGCGGGGCGGTCTGGTCCCTCAGCCACGTCGCCGTGCCGGGTGCAGGAGCGTCATCGTTGGTAGTCGGACTGTGCATCTTGGCAATGAGGTCTTCCAAGAACCCAGTATTGCTACAGAGTCCTAGCGTCTCTGCTTTTATAGCCACGCGCTACATGCGGCCAGACGCCATCAGTCCCCCTTAGTCTCTTTCCGGCTCCTCCGCTACAGGGGCGGGGTTTGGGCCTTCGCGCCTCCACTGCTCGAGGAGACGCTCAAGCGGGAACTTTTCGCGCCCAAGATGGCGGCTTCTGCAAATTTTCAGCCGGACACCTCCGGCGGTAACAAGGCGCACCTCTACCAGACGGCAGAGCGGTAAGATCCTGTTCGTGACGCCAAGTTGTCGTGGGCGGAGGAGGGGACGCTGCGCTCTCCCACTGCATGGGTCCTGCCGCGGCTGCTGCGGCTGCTGCTGCTCGGTGGTGGCTCAAGCGGTAGGCCGGATCCCGGGGACTCGAGCGGCGCTCCTCGCCCGTGAGTTAAAAGGGTGGGGATTGGATTGTGGGGATTTAGTTATTGTCCGTGACGCCACCCACGGTTGTGGTGATATTGGAGACACCACCGCTGCTCTGGACGGGGATCCCGGGAGCGATGACAGGGAGCAGCCTGGATGTTAGTTCTCCCCTCCGTGGGTAGGGGGTTGGTTGTCCCGGGGCCCGGTGATGGGGTAGGGATGGATGGCAGGCGGGTTACGAGGCCTGGCGAGGTGCAGGGTCACGGGGGCAGCGCTGTGCCGCACGGCACGGTGGTACTCACTCAGCCAATGATGAGGACACAGTTCTCGGTAAAACACATGGCTGGATGGACGGGTCCCACAGACGGCTGCGGTGTTTCTCCTCCCGGCAGGTTGATGGTGACTGCCTTTCCCTGCACCTGTGTAACGTGTACGGTTCCAATGGGTTCCCACCGGTAACCCGCTCCCCAGCTTTGATGGGTGCTGAAGGAGCCCCTTTTGCCCGCAGGCTCTGGCCCTGGGAACTTTAGCCTTGGCGGTGACTGTGTTTCCCTCTCTCGGTTGGACTGTTGCCTTCTGACGGGACTTGGCTGCTGGGAAACCCAGGAGGTTCCCTTCGCTAACGAATTTGGCAAATTCACGGCGACTCCTAGCCTTGCAGGGTCCGTAAGCTCCTGCCGGATGGTGCTGGCTTCTCTTTGCGTACCGGTCCGGTACCGCCGGGCCACCGCCCGTCCACGGTCCTTACGGTTAGCTCCAATAGGCCACTCCTGCAGACGGTCACCACCGTCTGCCAACCTTGCTGTTCCGTCCGGGCCACACACCCGGGCCAACTTCAGGCTCCTCAACTGCTACTTCACTCCTCTCACTTTCACTTCAAAACTCATCTGCCTGCTTTTCCCGCCTCCAGGACTGTGAACTCCTCGGTGGGCAGGACCAACCGCCTGGCCCACCCCCTGGTGTGTACATCAGCCCCTGGAGGAAAGCAACAAGGGTTTTTGTCTGACTTTGGTGTGCCTGACCGGGAGTGTGGGGTGTGTTGGTGTTGTTCTGTGATGACCTGGCTTGTCCAGGGTGCCACATTTGGGCTTCGTACTGTGTCTAAGTTCTGGGATCTTCCTATTGAGCATGCTCAGGCAGATAGTCTGATTTCTGAGTCTGTTGTTCAGGCTACTGAGCATGCTCAGGCACTTAGTGCATCAGAGGCTAGGTCCGGTAAGAACCGCACTGAGCATATCCGTGAGGTAGCAGGCCCTGATAGGGCAGAGGGTGTCAGGTGTCCTGATGATTTGACCACTCCGGACTGGCTCGCAGAGGCCCGCCCCTATGATCTGGCACCTCACCATTGGTCGTCAGACGATGACTGGTGAAGTGTTTGGGGCGTGGCTGCCATGAGGTCATCAATGATGTGGCGGTTCCGGATAGGCCGCTAGTGATGTCGCTGCTGACATGGCACTCTGCGATTGGACCTTGGTGGTTCCACCCTAGGTTTGGGATGGACCCAGGTTATAAAAGGGGCTGGAGACAACATGGAGGTGCGCAGTGTTCATTTAGAGTTCATGGTGGCATAAACTTTGTTGGAAGTGGTAGGTAGGGCTAGGCGAATGGTGCCTGTCACGTCAAAATTCGTGGCTCAGCACATCATCGTCAGGCGCCATGCTTCCTTGCTGCTGTTCCAGTTGTGCTATAGCAGTCCAGTGGTGTTAACTGGACTGCGGCTGCTGTGTCACCTGTCCGTTTGTGCCTCCTACGCACACGGACAGCATACCTGTTGCGTTACTTGTCCGGTTGTGTCCTCTACACACACGGACAGCATACCTGCTGCGTCACCTGTCCGAGAGTGCCCTCTACGTGCACGGACAGCATATTCCAGAACCCCTGTGGAGTTAACAGGGTGTTCCTGGATTGGCTGCGTGAACCCTATTTCTCTCCTCGGCTTCCCAGTCAAATGCTACTGGTGTGACTACCTGGTCTGACGTGTCCTTCACACACGTGGCCAGTCGAGTGGTGACCAGAAACGCTAATCGAAGGACCGCTCGGCCTGACGTGCCTTACACAGGTGGCCGACAGGGCGCTGTCACAGCGGTCTTCTCGGTCAACGCTAACTGGTTACCATCCGGCCTGACGTGTTCCCTACACATGTGGTCGGAGTTGCGCCCGCTCCACCGAAATGCTAACTGGGTTGTCATCCGGTTTGACGTGTCCCTACACACGTGACCGATTCCCAGGTCTCCTGGGTTATCTCTGAGTCATCAGCTCTATAGTCTCCGTCTAACCCACAGGGTGCCAGCAGCTCCATTTCCATCTGGAGCACGGTGGGCTCCGACTGACGATTGGGATATATACCCCCTGGTCCTATTCTGCCATTCCCTCCGTATCATACGTCCTCACCCACAATGTTTTTTTATTTGATGGGAGTGTCTATCTTCAACAGCAAGGGACTGCCATGCGGGCATCTTGCGCCCCCTCATATGCGAACTTGTTTTTAGGCTACTGGGAGCGTATGATTTTTCAGAGTGAACCCGCATCGTCGATTGACCGTGTCCAAGAGTGGATGAGGTACATCGACGATGTGTGGTACATATGGGATGGGACGGAGGCTCAGTTGGAGTCATTTATGTCTGATTTAAATAAAAAAGATCTAAACATCAGATTGACTCACACCTCTGGGAGAAGTTTTGAATTTTTAGATATACACATCGATATCTTGCCGACAGGCGAAATAGCTACCGATATGTATCGTAAACCAACGTCAACTAATTCCCTGTTACATGCAGCATCTTCCCATCCTAGTTCCACCAAACGTGGCATTCCCATTGGCCAATTCCTGAGAGCGAAGCGTATTTGCTCTCAGGAAGACACGTTCCTTTCACAAGCTAAAGATATGGCTAGACTCTTTGAGGAACGAGGATATAGTAAAAGGTATAGGGTTTATTAGGGCTTCCCGATGTGAATGCGATCAATTATTATTCAGTTCTAAAAAAAACTAAGGATACAAATCCAATGACACGAATAATTACAACCTATAACTCACAATGGGGTCAATTTAGATCACTGGTTGAGAAACATTGGAGTCTTCTACTGTCTGACCCAGTGTTGAGGAAGTTATTGCCCAATAGACCATCTATAGTAGCCAGACGGGCTCGGAACTTAGGTGACATCTTAGTTCATAGTCATTTTCAAATTAAGTCTACCGCTATGGGTTTCCAAAAAATTCCTAATGGATTCTTCCCATGCGGCTTTTGTAAAGCCTTTAAACATTTAGGGAAAACTAAGACCTTTGGAAATTTTGATGGGACCAAGACTTTTAAAATTCTTAAACATTTGAGCTGTACCTCAAAAGGAGTAATCTATCAGGCCATTTGTCCTTGCAAAAAAATATATACTGGACTAACCACCAGAGAATTAAAAATTTCCGTGCGCAAACATATTCGCGATATTGAGAATGCCAAAACAGCTATTGATATTTCCAGCTTAAAAACTATACCCAGGCATTTTTTTCAATTTCACAAATGTGATCCCAGGGGATTCAAGTTTTGTGCCATAGATCAGGTTACCATGGGTGAACAAGGGGGTGACCTCGGTAAGAAATTGGCACAAATAGAGAGTAAGTGGATCTACAGGCTACAATCTTTAACTCTCCTGGGATTAAATGAAAATCTAGGTTTTAGTGCTTTTTTGTAGTGGTTTATGGCCTCATGGGGTTTATCCATTGCTTAAGTTGTTTTAGGTTTTTTTTTGGGGGGGAGTTCGTTCTTAATCTATCATGATTTTAAATATGTGTTTATTTTTCTAGCCTTGAGAGTGTGTTTGTATCTATGGGAGATCGGTGATTATAGGTCGAACATCTGATGATCCATCGCTATATATTTGACATAAATATTATATTTATTGTTATTTATTCTATATTTATATCTATATATTTCTGTAATTGCAGGTAATTCTAAGATAATAATTTTCTTTATGAATGTACTTTTGGTATAGAGATCCTCAGTGTCTCTTATTGAGCCCGTTATTTAATTATTTATATCTTGTATGGGTGTGCGCTTGCACGTATACGCGGATCACAGCTGTCTTCAGCGTACGCTGATAGCGCGCTTCTGTCAAAACTGCTCATGGGCTCTGCGTTAATACTTGCAAGCGCCGCATATAACAAACCCATCTCCTATTTGTGTAATCACTTGTGGGCGTGCGCATGCGTGAGCTGACGGCACTTCGGATTTTACCTGCGATGCACTTTTGTGCGCCGCTGCTAAGTCCCTAGGGAGGTGCCTGTCGGACCGCTCATGCGCCGTAGTCTCACGTCTGATTCACTTCATTGTCTCTCCATGTGGGAGTTTACAGCGTGGTTAGCAACACTTCTTAGTAACAGTGTGTGCCCTATATGGGCTTACTAGTAATTTGTGTTACCTGCATGTGCGCATGTCATTTAAATCTCCCATTGCCAACACGGCAAGTATGTGGATATCCACAGCTGTTAACTATCTGTCATCTGTGGAATGAGACTAACACACTATATAAGGCCAGTATTCCCACACCATGGCACGCCTCCTGGAAGAAGCCCAGAGGCGAAACGATCGTCGAGGTGGAGGGACTTGCATGCTGCCAGCGGCTTTTTGACTAATCATTTTTCAGCTGTCATTCAGGTATTATTGGTCTTACAATGAACCTTGAGTAGCTTAGGCTATTTCTGTAGGTTCCTAATTGTCTGCAATGCTGTTCCTTATGCAGCGCTCTTTGTATGGGTGAATTCACAGAATATCACTTAACTATTGCCTTCTTGCAATTTATATGTATATTTATTTATATATATAACGGAATATATTGGTGTGAAGGCTAGTCCATTAGTTCACTTCCAGTGTTCCGTTTTTTGGACGCATTGCGACATTGCATGTATGATTTTTTTCTAAAAAAACGCACATGACCATTTGCAGTAATTAACTTATCCCCGAGTGTTGGGGTTTTTGTATGTATATCTATTTATCTCAAGGTTTTTACATTTGATACCAATGCCTAGTTATAACGCGGACCCTTTATGTATTTGACAAACTATTTTCTTGTGTGCATATTTATGCTCACATGTTGATATATATTTAAATATACTCAGTGGGGTCTCCGCGGCTTTTATAATTCTGATATATTGCAGCTGTATTAAATATACCGACTGGTATGCAATCTTGTCCCTCATGGAAGTGTTCATATTTGATGCTTACATTTTGTGTAACCTTTCATAAAATATCTTTATTAAAATCCTTTTGCATGAATCTCTTGTCTCCATTGTTCTATTTAATGATGGTTTGTTGAATAAACTGATGATGAAGTGTCATGCCTTTAAGCTGTTTAGGACTATTATAACATTAATTTAATTTTTATTGCCTTAGCTCTGTTCTTCATAAATCTAGTTTGAGAAGTAGTTATTAAATGTGGCATAATTTCTGCTAGTATCTTTTGTTAAAATTTTTGTAAAATATTTTACATTTTGATTAATTAAGACCAGTGGAATGTCACAGGGGAATACGGATGGAACAGGTGCTCCTAGGCTGACACTAAGACTGGGGCCCCTGCTCTGTCCCTTATTTCGACGGTAGACTTGATGGTAGCAAGGTTCGAGCCTCCAACGTAGACCTGTCTCCTGTCCAAGCCCTGATACTACCTCCCCCACCCAGGGACCGGGCTAGACACCCAGTCACCAAACCCCCCCAAATAATCACAGACAAGGGTAAACAAAAACTCGTGCACACTGCACTCAAACACAAAGGAGGAACAATATGTGAACTGTTAAGTAAGGCAAAAAGGGTAGGAAATAACAACACAACTGGAAGACTCACACACCACGCAGAACCGCAACTTGAAGATCACCATACACAGGATAACACCAGGAAGCAAAGCTATATCCGGCATACAGCTTGGGCTCCCAGCAGATGATCACAAGCCAACAGGAGTTAACTCCTGCTGAACTGTAGAGTAGTGAAACCAGAACCAGCCGACGCCCAATACAGGCTGTTTGTCATATTCTGCAGTGTGAACAGAGTCTGATGCCGCCAAGACATCCAACGAGTGTAACGCAGAACACCGCACGACAGACTATGGCAATATTTGGACCCTTGAATTAAGTAGAAAATATAAAAAAGAATAAGAAAACATCACAGTGAAAGGCCTAGACCAAAATGTGTTGCTTTTGGTCATCCTATATTTCTCCACTCTATTGGCGTATAAGTTGCCATGTTTGACCATGTGGTTTTTTAAGAATTAAGAAAAATTAAAGTTTTTCTATACGTCTTATGGTCCAGTTCCTCCAGCGCTAGTGTTTTCTTGTTCTTTGAAATTTCTGCCGTGCCGAAGGTGTCGAGCTGCGGTTTAATGAACCAGAACCTGAACCTATAGATGAGCGGACATACATTTTTCTTTGTGCACAAATTGTTAAAAAAAGCTCACCACTCCTGAGTTCAGTTTATGGGGATATGAAAATTTTGTCTGTGCTTTACTCATTTAAGGCAAGATTTACACGTTGAGTATTTGGTTAGTTTTTTACACCCACTGTGCGACATCGCTAACGATATATCGTCAGGGTCACGTCGATAGTGACGCACATCCGGCGCCGTTAGCGACATCGCAGCGTGTGACACCAAGGAGCGACGTGCAACGATCGCAAAAACGTCTAAAATCGTTGCTCGTTGACACGTCGCTCCTTTTCCAAATATCGTTGATGGTGCATGCCACTGGTTGTTCGTCGTTCCTGCGGCATCACACATCGCTATGTGTGACGCCACAGGAACGACGAACATCTCCTTACCTGCGTCCACCGGCAATGAGGAAGGAAGGAGGTGGGCGGCATGTTCCGGCCGCTCATCTCCGCCCCTCCTCTGCTATTGGGCGGCCGCTTGGTGATGCCGCAGTGACATCGCTATGACGCCGAACGCACCTCCCCCTTGAAGGAAGGATTGTTCGGCGGTCACAGCGACGTCGCTGATAAGGTATGTGCGTGTGACGCTGCCGTAGCGATAATGTTCACTACGGCAGCGATCACCAAATGTCGCACGAACGACGGAGGCGGGTGCTATCGCTCGCGACATCGCTAGCAAATGCTAGAGATGTCGCAGCGCGTAAAGCACCCTTTAGTTTTGCCTTACAAATACTGAGGTAAAAATCTCAGCAAATACTCAACGTGTGCATGTGGCCTTAGTATTGTTTCCTTTAGTGTTTGCGTACAACATTGCAATATTGTCCCCAGATGCAATTAAGAGAAAGAAAAACTTGTTAGTTGAAAATACAGATATTCACTGATGAGCAAAAAGGTAACAATGTTTGGAACGTTTGACTTTCAGGCTCCATATCTCACTATCCACTACAACCTAGAATGTAATCATCTGGAATATTTCATACATGTTCATTTCCCTGCTGAAACACTATATCATCCTTTTCATACCCACAGTACTCAAGTGTAATGGTTACATTTCTAGCTAGTGTAAGAGGAAAGCTGTTCTTCCCTCTTTCTTCTCACCCAATATTTCTCCTTCTTTACTACCTATCTTTACTCCTTTTATCTTCTCCATCCATTTTTACTTTTTCTATTTAACCTTTTTCTCTCTTACTTTCTTCATTCCTCTTTCTCTCCTTCCTAATGTGTCTGCTGAAGTTCTCTATTGTACACAATGGGCCCAATTCATTATTGCATTCATGCCATTGTAAATAAGCACTTGTACCTTGCCCCTCATCTCATTGTAGATTGTAAGCTCTCATGAGCAGGTTTGTCTTTTTTCCTGAATTGCAAAGTGCTGCAGAATATGTTGGTGCTTTAGAAATAAAGATTATTGTTATTATGCCTATTTTTTGTCTATTTTTTGGTGTTTCTCTCCAGTTTTTAATTTTTATTGAATTATTTTAATTTCAACCTTTTTAAAGCTTACTTTATATGTTGACCTGTGGGGTTTTTTTGTGTTCAGGGTCAACAATTGCTTAGCAAACTTAAATCCCATAACATAGCTTACCCAGCTTAGTCTCCATAATTTCACAATGACCCATAGTAACCCTCCCACAGTATCACACAGGTAGATGGTTGCCTCTAATGAAGGCACATTAAGGACCACATTGTTATGATACACAAGTTGGCATACAGTTGGGGCTAAAAGTTTAGAGACGTATACAAATTTTGGCTTTAGCAAAGCTTTCTGCTTCAGTTTTTATAGTTACAGTTTGCATTAACTCTAGATTGTTAGGAAGGGTGATCAAATGAATTGCAAACAAAATTGCAAAGTCCTTCCTTGTCATGAAATATAACTCAATCAGAAATACCTCATTTCTACTGAATATCAGGCCCTGAAAATATCGGTGATTTAGCTCAGGAGAAAGTGTTAATGAGGATCATGCAGCTGATATCACTATGTCATGCTGATTGAACTATAAGAGCAGAATGATTGGCAGCATGGCTGCTTTAAAGGGGTGGCTATTGCTTGAAATCATTGTTTTCTACTGTTCAGCATGGTTAACTCTAAGGAAAAATATGCAGTCATCATTGTTGGCCTTTAAAAAGCTTCACAGTCAAGGACATTGCCGCTTCTAAGATTGCACCTAAATCAGCCATTTATTCGATCATCAAGAACGTCAATGAGAGAGGTTAATTTGCTGCGAAGAAAGCAGCAGGGCACCATAGAAAGTCCAGCAATTTCCAGAACTGTCTCCGAAAGAGGATTCATCTAAAGTATTTTTTCAACATCAGTGCAAAGCTTGCATAAGAATGGTAGCAGGCAGGTGTTAGTGAATCTGAGCTGAAGGTTTTTGGAGGCTGGCCTGGTGTCATAAAGGGCAGCAAGGAAGCTACTTCTCTCCAAGAAAAGCATCAACGACAAACTGACATTACTGCATTAGGAGGATGGGGAGAACTTTTTTTTAAAAAAAAATCCTCCTTCAGACTGTTTGGAACTCCTGGAATTGTGATTGGAGAAGAAAATGTGAGCGCTACCATGAATCCTGTGTCATGCCAGCAGTAGAGCATCTTGAGACCATTCATGTATGGGGTTGCTTTTTTCCAAAGTAGTGGGCTCACTCACAATTTTAACCTAAGAACACTGCCATGAATCACGAATAATATCTAATCATCCTCCAATAGCAACTTCTTCCAATGATCCAGGAGCAATTTGATGACGAACAATGCTTTTTAGCTAACAGAAATTCCCTTCTTAAAACTTTACTTTTATTAATTAATCAATCAATAAAATCTGTTCCAAGTATTACACATAAGTGTAATCAGACACATAGCAAAAATATGTAGAAAAAATAGAACTTTCTAGCGCACAGGTAAAGGGAGAAAAAAATGCTTACACCCTATGATAAATACTCCCTCCTGTGCACTACCTGGCAGCCGAGGTTGGCACCCTAAATTTTCGATATGGGGTTGACTCCCTAAATTTTCGATATGGTGCTCCCACTCACCGTTGACTCTTCCTAGCCTCCCCTGACTCACCTTAGAAGATACAGTGTAAGAAAAGTGCTCGTGCCTAAATAAAGTGCATCCAGTGCTCAGCAAATAAGGGCAGATATATTAGGGGAGCTACTTATTTAGATGCTTGATATACAGAAACTATCCTATCCTCATTATCTGAGTGACACAAAGATTGTATGGGCCTCCTGATGAACAAAAGGGGAAACGCGTCGAGGTATGGTTTCTGTATATCAAGCTCGACTCTCTGCTGCATACATACTGTACCTCTGAAGGCATCTAACATTTTCCTCTTGAGTATTTCATCACCAGGAGTTTTTCCATTGCTTCATCCAGTTTCAAGATCTGGGCAGTCATGACATCATGGAAGGTAGGGCAGACGGATTAGGACCTTTCCAGGTTTGTTGAGACTGCACAAGTATTTCTCTTCTGCATATTGTCAATCAGGGAGAGAACGGTATTAACCCCTTCACGACCGCGGGCAGTAAAATTACGTCCTATGTTAACGTGACTTAACGACCAGGGACGTAATTTTACTGCCTAAACTTCATTTGATTGCCGTGGCCATAGCAACGGCTTTCAAATGATGTCCCCTGCTGTTTCTTACAGCAGGGGACCTTTGCTTGACCCCAGGGGGGGGTGGCATCGCCACCCCCTATCGACGATCGATGTGATTGGCTGTTCAAATCTGAACCGCCAACCACATCGATCGCACTAATTTCGGCAAAAATAATGCCCGAATTAGTGCGATCCTGTGAGATCCAGCTATGAGATGCCGCAGCTGCTGCAGCATATCATAGGTGGACCTCAAACATGTCTCCCCCAGCCCCTGCAGCACTGATTGGAGCGATCGTGCTATGACGCGCAATCGCTCCAATCAGTGTGCAGTGGGGCGGTGTGATTTGCCGGTGGCCGCCCTCCCCAGGCCTGTGCTGGCCTGCGAGCCCTCCCCCAACATGTCTGCAGCGTGCAGTGGCTGGTACTTGTGGTACCACGCCACCGCCGCTGCTGCCGCCGCCGCCGCCCTAGCTGTCACCGCTGCTGCACGTGAGTACTGTGCTCACTTTGCAGCCAGCCCGTGCGCGCTCCCGTGGTGCCCCTGCGCGCTCCCGTGGTGCCCCTGCGCGCTGCCACGGTAGCCCCTGCCGTGCCCCCCCCGCGATCTGCTCCCCCCAACCCCCCCCGACATCCCGATCTGCTCCCCCCGCGATCTGACTGCCTCCCCCATTATCTCTGTTCTGCAGCTCCCTCTCCGGTCTCCCCCTCTGCTCTACCCCCTCCCCCTCTGCTTCCCTCCCCTCTCTGCTCTCACCCCCCCCCTCTCCCCCTCTGCTCTCCCCCGACGTCCTCTTACCTGTCTTCACCGGCCTGATCACATCTGCGTCCATCGCTGGGTCCTTCCTGGGCATTCTGCTGATCTGCCTGCTGCTCCTGTAAAGCTGTCCATCTCTCTGCCATCTGTTCCTCTGCAGCTCTTCTGGTCAGTGATCCTCCTGCTAGTCCTCTGGGTACTGTGAGTATAACTTTTTTTTTCCGTATCCCCTGTCCATTTTTACACCTCATCTGTCCGTGCGTCCCGCCAAGCGCTGATCAGGGATGCAGATAACGGATCGGCATCCCTGCTCAATTTTTGGCGTGACTTTTTTTTTTCCGTATCCCCGACGCTTTTTGTATCGCATCCGTCCGTGCGTCCCGCCAAGCGCTGATCAGGGATGCAGATAACGGATCGGCATCCCTGCTCAATTTTTGGCGTGACTTTTTTTCTCCGTATCCCCGACGCTTTTTGTATCGCATCCGTCTGTGCGTCCCGCCAAGCGCTGATCAGGGATGCAGATAACGGATCGGCATCCCTGCTCAATTTTTGGCGTGACTTTTTTTTTTCCGTATCCCCGACGCTTTTTGTCTCACATCCATCCGTGCGTCCCGCCAAGCGCTGATCAGGGATGCACATAACGGATCGGCATCCATGGTCAATTTTTGGCGTGACTTTTTTCCATATTTGCGACGCTTTTTGTATCGCATCCGTCCGTGCGTCCCACCAAGCGCTGATCAGGGATGCACATAACGTATCTGCATCCATGGTCAATTTTTGGCGTGACTTTTTTTTTTTACGTATCCCCGACGCTTTTTTTTAATCGCATCCGACCGTGCGTCCTGCAGCGGCCGATCAGTGCACTGCGTCTGTGCGTTTGAAAAGTCAAATGGCGCTCCTTCTCTTCTGAGCCCCGCCATGCGCTCAAACAATTTATTTCCACCACATATGAGGTATCTGCGTACTCAGGAGAAAATGCACAATACATTTTATGGTGCATTTTTTCCTGATAGCCTTGTGAAAAAAAAAGCTACCTAGTTGAAGCAACCGTTTTGTGGTAAAAAAAAAAATTTTTCTTTTCACGGCTCAACGCTATAAACTTCTGTGAAGCCCCCAGGTGTTCAAAGTGCACATCAAACATCTAGAAAAATTATTTGAGGGCTCTAGATTCCAAAATGGTGTCACTTGTGGGGGAGCTCCACTGTTTAGGCACCATAGGGGGTCTCCAAACGTGACATGGCGTCCGCTAATGATTCCAACCAATTTTGCTGTCAAATGGCGCTCCTTCTCTTCTGAGCCCCGCCATGCGCCCAAACAATTACTTTCCACCACATATGAGGTATCTGCGTACTCAGGAGAAAATGCACAATACATTTTATGGTGCATTTTTTCCTGATAGCCTTGTGAAAAAAAAAGCTACCTAGTTGAAGCAACCGTTTTGTTGTAAAAAAAATTTTTTTTCTTTTCACGGCTCAACGCTATAAACTTCTGTGAAGCCCCCAGGTGTTCAAAGTGCTCACCAAACATCTAGAACAATTATTTGAGGGCTCTAGTTTCCAAAATGGGGTCACTTGTGGGGGAGCTCCATTGTTTAGGCACCTCAGGGGGTCTTCAAACCTGACATGGCGTCCGCTAACAGGTGCAGCTAATTTTGCACTCAAAAATTCAAATGGCGCTCCTTGCCTTCCGAGCACTGCTGTGTGTCCAAACATTTGATTTCCACCACATATGAGGTATCTGCGTACTCAGGAGAAAATGCACAATACATTTTATGGTGCATTTTTTCCTGTTACCCTTGTGAAAAAAAAGCTACCTAGTTGAAGCAACCGTTTTGTGGTAAAAAAAATTTTTTTTTCTTTTCACGGCTCAACGCTATAAACTTCTGTGAAGCCCCCAGGGGTTCAAAGTGCTCACCAAACATCTAGAAAAATTATTTGAGGGCTCTAGTTTCCAAAATGGGGTCACTTGTGGGGGAGCTCCATTGGTTAGGCACCTCAGGGGGTCTTCAAACCCGACATGGCGTCCGCTAATGAGTGCAGCTAATTTTGCGTTCAAAAATTCAAATGGCGCTCCTTCCCTTCCGAGCTCTGCCGTGCGCCCAAACAATTGATTTTTACCACATATGGGGTATCAGCGTACTCAGGAGAACATGCACAATAAATTGTATTGTGTACTTTCTCTTTTCTCCCTTGTAAAAATGAAAATTGTATGGCTAAAGTAACATTTTTGTGTTAAAAAGTAAAATTTTCATTTTTTCCTTCCACATTGCTTTGGTTCCTGTGAAGCACCTAAAGGGTTAATAAACTTATTGGATGTGGTTTTGAGCAGTGTGAGGGGTGTAGTTTTTAGAATGGGGTCACTTTTGGGTATTTTCTGTCACCTAGGCCTCTCAAAGTCACCTCAAATGTAATGTGGTCCCTAAAAAAAATTATTTTGTAAATTTTGTTGGAAAAATGAGAATTTGCTGATGACCTTTGACCCCTTCTAACTTCCTAACGGAAAAAAAATTTGTTTCGAAAATTGCGCTGATGTAAAGTACACAAGTGGGAAATGTTATTTAGTAACTATTTTGTGTGACATATCTCTCAGATTTATGGGCATAAATTTTCAAAGTTTGAAAATTGCGAAATTTTCAAAATTTTCGCCAAATTTCCTAAATTTTCACAAATAAACGCAAAAAATATCGGCCTAAATTTACCACTGACATGAAGCACAATATGTCACGAAAAAACAATCTCAGAATCGCCAGGATCCGTTGAAGCGTTCCAGAGTTATAACCTGTCAAAGTGACACTGGTCAGAATTGCAAAAAATGGCCCGGTCATTAGGGTGTTTTAGTGGCCGGGGGTGAAGGGGTTAATGAGGCCCCTGCAGCTCTGTGCCCCATAGAAGGCGGTGGCTATTACTGCTATAGTTCTGGTTCTGAGCTACCTGGCACTCCATCCCCACTAACCCTATGGGAAATGATGAAGGCTTTGTTACAAGATATTTTGATTAACGGGGTGAAGACACTCAGTACTACAAATTAGAAACCATTATTTTAACAGCATCTTTATTTTGAGGAGGGTGAGAAGGCACCTATTGGTGACAATCACAAAAAATCAACACTTCTTAATAATTAAAAAAATAGATCAGTCATCAAAATGTAGCTTTGCTAGCGACACCATTAGATATACTTGAAGCTTTTTTTAATGCATTTAGTATGTATCTAAAAAAGAGGGATTAGACAACCGCTCCCTTTTCCCAGTTGTCAGTAGACAATATGGTGATGCTAGTCTTGCCAATGATACTGGAGAACCTTGAGGCAGTCAAAAATAGAACCACAACTGTGATAAACTCACGAGGTGAGATTCAAAAGAAACCACCTAAACAAACCTCTAAAAAAATATCCTTTAATATTATTCAATAAAAACAATGTAAGACACCAATGTCAAATAACATATAAAACACATGACAGTGTATATTAGTGAGAGGTCTAATGAATAGCAGAAAAGGCGTGCAGGAATAGGATGATAGTTAGATAAACTCTAGATGATCTTAGAGGAGCTAAATGATCCTCAATTTCTCCTGCCTGACTGCGGAGGGTATTATAAGGTTTTGAACACCCCCCGCTCCGAGTGGCTGTCCCTTGCTATCCCTGTTCTTCACTGGCCTGAAACCCACCACCAAACCAGGTGCATTGTGTAAGACCAGGACAACGTAAAAAATACAAAAATACAAAAAATTATGTTGGTTCCTGAACAAGACTGGATTCTATATTTCAGTCTAGATACTGTATAAACAGCAGTTAGGAAAGAGCTCCTGGGTCCACCAAAGGCCGGTACCCACAGCTTCTCCCGACGCGTTTCCCCCCCTCCTAACTAAATGGTCGGGGGTTCATCAGGGGTAAATATCCAACAACACCTGTGAATAAACAAAAAAACAGACAAGAGGTGTCTATTAAAATAGATAAGTTCGATATTCATCTCCAAAAAGTCTCCTCAATATAGGGGACTTACTTGGAACAACATCCAAGATTGATACACTGGTTGCAGCAGAAAGTGCTTTTTTGATCTGTCTTAGTACAATCTCCAAAAAGGACTAGTAGTGTCCTCCTAAAATGGAACAAGATCACATAAATCGTTTGTCCCCACCTATCAGTGATCCCTCCCAGAAGGCAAACAAGGGATAACCATTGTCAGTCTAGATTATATTTCTACCTTATGTGGTCCACTTTTCTTGTCTCAGCAGAGAAGAGATATTACTATTCAGGGTAGAAGACACCTATGTAGTTAGAAGAAAAAGGCATACATATAAGCAGGTATATTGCTACTCCTGTTTTTCAGGGAGTGTGGTGTCTTCGTCTAGTATAGGGAAATCATAGCTACTTAGAACGTATGTATCACTATGTTCCTCATAAGTCTGAGTATTTAACTCGACTTATAAGTTCCTGTAGATGAAGGGAAGCTATCTCAGTTGACAGAGGCAATATGACAATCACAAAAAATCAACACTTCTTAATAATTAAAAAAATAGATCAGTCATCAAAATGTAGCTTTGCTAGCGACACCATTAGATATACTTGAAGCTTTTTTTATGCATTTAGTATGTATCTAAAAAAGAGGGATTAGACAACCGCTCCCTTTTCCCAGTTGTCAGTAGACAATATGGTGATGCTAGACTTGCCAATGACACTGGAGAACCTTGAGGCAGTCCTCAACTCTATGTAAAATGCAAAGTCACTGAGCTCTGACGATTTGCCTGTCAAGTTAATGAAATTTTTTAAGGTGACACCATTAACACAGTTGATAATACAGCAGTGCAGGCTAGGAGGCTTCTTCTATCTTCGGCAAATGCTGTGATAGTTGTGATTCCTATATCCTAAATAAAGATCTTCAAGATCTCCAAAGTCATTTTTCTACATTTCACTTTTGATAGTACATTTGAAGATTTGAGTGTAGCTGCTGGCACCACTATTGTTTCCAGGATGATGTTGACATATTTGCATTTTGATTTATTCCTGACATATCAATGGTGTTTCACATACTCAGGCTGTTTTCAAACTGAAATTACTATAAAGTGAATTCCAGTGCTCAGTCTCTTGACACAGTCAGAGCCTTTGGTGACATACAATGGCCATACTTCTGATCCACATTAGTTTGAATGGGTTTTAGGTTTGTATTCATATTGTGGGTTATACTACTCTGCTCCACAAACTAGAAACAAGCCTAATAACCCACTTTCTGGTATATTCCCCTACAGAAAGGAACAATTCAGAGTTGCAACTTGTTGCCTCTAATATTTACAATAGCAGTACACAAGCAATAGAGTTGTACAAGCATCACTTAAAATATTGGGATTTCAACATGGTCAGCTTCATACAAATTTTGCCCAGTATGCAGAATTAGCTTTTCTGGAACTAGCCTAATTCCGTAAAACAAGCCATGGGCATTAAAAATGGGTTTGAAAACTTAATCGACCTCACCATTGATTGGGGGAAATCATCCTTGTCGATGGTAGGGCAGTAGTTTTTTTTGGGTAGCTCAAATGAAAAACAGTCTCCTCCTTTAGGTATTTAAGAGTGCAGATAAGCCAAATAATTTCAGATTGTGAGACCCTAAATATTGTCCTGTTATTTGTCTGGTTCCAACAGAGTGGTGTAAGCCCCATGTGTAATTCTTGTAAAATGATTCTAAAGCTCAAGATTTGTTGTATAGTACACCGATATGGCTTCCTATATAATTCTAATATAAAGGAAAGAAACCCTTAGAATCAAATTAGCGATCCTCCAGAGGCCAAAAGAGGCAGCTGTTGGCTACCCCAAATCCATGGTTCGATTATTTAACAGTTCAACCTTAGCATTTCAGAAGATGGCGAGGGTTGACGTGTGTCTCCTTTCAGCACAAATACTTCAATGTGTACTGGATACCACTCATTTTATCCCAGCACTAGATGCAGGTAAATCCTTAGCCTATCTCTGCCATCTTCCCATTTTGCGCTTTATGAATAGCTGGGCATAAGGTTAAGGAGATGGTTGAAGTGACCGGATACACTCAGTACAATCCAATCTAGAAATCTAGAATCATGATTATTACCCACAGTTTAAAAAGCTATCTGACTTTAAGTACTGCAGAGAAGAGATGTGGAGAAGATACTGTATGTTTCAAAATGGCTAGTTTAATTCACATGAAATGTTCCAACAAGAGTTTGGGTTGCCACATAACAGGTTTTATCAGTATTTACAATGGAGGCACGCCCATACAATTCAGAGTAATGCAATGACTTTACGACCTGCATCTCAGATCGCCTTTATGACATTGGTGACACAGGTGAGCACTACAAGAGTTGTCACTTCATTACATTACTGGCAGTTATTACAGACCAGTCTAAAAAAAATACCCATTTCTCAAAAAACAAATGAAATGGAAATATGGGGCAAATGAGCAAAAACTGCTCATCACCAAATTGTCTTTCAAGGATTTGTAGGTGTGCAAGGTAGTATGTTGGAGGTTGACTTTCTTCATGATATGTGGCGCTCACCTTTTAATACAGCACTACTGGATTGAAATAAAAAATATAAATTATTTTATGATTATTATAATTCTCATCTAATTTTGGATCTTACTGTTTGTATAAAGGATTTCTTGTAGTAGGGATTCACTGGCTTGCCATCCTATACTTAGGGGTGCTTAACACACAGCGAGCTCGCTGCCGAGATCGCTGCTGAGTCACGTTTTTTGTGACGCAGCAGTGACCTCATTAGCGATCTCGCTGTGTGTGACACTGAGCAGCGATCTGGCCCCTGCTGCAAGATCACTGCTCGTTACACACAGCCCTGGTTCGTTTTCTTCAAAGGCGCTCTCCCACTGTGACACACAGATCGCTGTGTGTGACAGCGAGAGAGCGACGAAATGAAGCGAGCAGGGAGCAGGAGCCGGCATCTGGCAGCTGCGGTAAGCTGTAACCAAGATAAACATCGGGTAACCAAGGTGGTTACCCGATATTTACCTTAGTTACCAGCCTCCGCCTCTCTCACGCTGCCTGTGCTGCCGGCTCCGGCTCTCTGCACATGTAGCTGCATTACACATCGGGTTAATTAACCCGATGTGTACTGTAGCTAGGAGAGCAAGGAGCCAGCGCTAAGCAGTGTGCGCGGCTCCCTGCTCTCTGCACATGTAGCTGCATTACGCATCGGGTTAATTAACCCGATGTGTACTGTAGCTAGGAGAGCAAAGCTAAGCGGTGTGCGCTGGTAACTAATGTAAACATCGGGTAACCATACCCGATGTTTACCTTAGTTACCAGTGTCCGCAGCTTCCAGACGCCGGCTCCGTGCAAGCGCAGCGTCGCTTGCACGTCGATGCTGGCTGGGGGCTGGTCACTGGTCGCTGGTGAGATCTGCCTGTTTGACAGCTCACCAGCGACCATGTAGCGATGCAGCAGCGATCCTGACCAGGTCAGATCGCTGGTCGGATCGCTGCTGCATCACTAAAGTGTGAAGGTACCCTTAGTTTACCAGAACAGTGACAAGCAAAAGGGTAATAATGTTTTGAACTAACTTTTGACTTTCAGGCTCTATATCTCACCATCCACTACAGCTTTGAGCTTGAGACACCCTTCATTTTATAGACAATCATCTTGACTAGCTCGTGCAAAAATTTAACTTGCAACTATTTAGGATATGATTAGTTATCCGGGTTATTGGCTTACTATTGCATTGTTACTGTTTTGCTCCTGATGTTTGAAAAATGTTTTTGTTCCTATATGCAACAAATTACGACTTGTTCTCACATTCCCTAATAGCTGTGTCTTATTAGGTTGATTCTCAACCGAAAGATCTCTTGGTTTGAAGCGGCGAGCAGCCTTGAAGATTTCCCAAGAAAAGAGAAACAGCATTTTCCAGCTCATTGATAGTGGTCTCTCATCCAAGAAAATTGTTAAACTGCATCATGTGAGGCCATGAAAGTTGGAAGAATACGAAATGAAGCCCATCTATCCATCCAAAAACCAAGAAGTGGATGTCCATGCAAAATATTGAAGTCAACAAGTTGGCTTATTATAAGGTTAATCAGTACTGGCACGACAAACCCAGCAGTGGAGGTGGCTTTTATGCTTCGTAATAGTTAGATCACTGACGTCCATGCAAGCACCGTGTGACGCACATTACACAAGTCTGGAATGGGGGCCCAAAAAATGGTGAAGAAGCCTCAAATTCAATATCATCATAAGAAGCATTGGCTCAAGTTTCAAAGTATGAAAAGTGGACAGTAGAAGATTGCAAATGGGGGATTTTGAGCGATGAAATTTAAGTCAATAGACTAGGCTCTGATGGGTGAAAATGGGTCTGAAAGAAAGAAGGGGAAAAGGGGCTAATGGATTGAGAAATGACAAGAACTATCAAGTGCGGTGGAGGAAGCCTGATGATATGATGTGTTGTTTTACAGCCAAAGGCATTGGAAACTTGATCAGGATGAATTATGGTCTCAATACTGAGCTATATGTGAGTATCCTACAAGATGAGTTACTTCATACACTCGAGTACGATGGGTTTGAAAAGGATGAATAGTGTTCCAGCAGGATGACTTAAAGAATTTGTCGAGATTGGCAAAGAAATTATTCAATAGCAATGAAGTAGAAGTCCTGGATTGGCCCCAACAGTCCCCAGATTTTAACCCAACTGAACACCTGTGGGTAGAGTTAAAGGAAAAGCTGTATACGTACCCAAGTGAGTCGGCCAGTATGCACCAACATTGGGAATGTGTGGATGAGAGCTAGGATCAGATTTTGGTCAAGACAAGCTTGTATCTGATTGAGATCATGCACAGAAGAGGAGATATGGAGCCTGAAAGTCCATAGTTCAAAACATTGTAATTCTTTAGCTTTCCACTGTATAAACTATGAACAGAGATTTTGGCTATTTATTTTACTGGGATGTTTTTCTCCTAACTGACAAAGGGAAGAATTTTCTTTATGATAGTATTTTTTTACTTTTTAGGTGTGTTTGAAAACGTAAAACAAAATTGATTAAAAAAAAATGGGAAACCTACAATTGTCCGTTCATTTTTTTTCTTTAAAAATGACCGAAACAAAGATTTAACTCCCTTACCTTCCTGCATATTTCTTAACATAATCTTTAAACTCCATGACAGTGCCTCCTATGTTATTTTCCTTTTATTCTATTTTGTCTGCATCAGTGTCTCAAGTTTCTGAAGCATCAGACTTTTATTTGTCCGATAGTCAATCGTTCAATAAATTCAATGTGACAAATCATCATCACTAAATTTCAAAGTACCGTATTTTCCAGAATAAAATATAAACCGGACCATAAGATGCACGTACATTTTAGAGGTATAAAATGGGGAAAAAAATTGGAGCAAAATATGTGGCCATGATGCACTGTTATGGTGGGGGTTCTGCTACTGACTCTGTTATGGGGGTTATGTCCCCCATCCTGCTCCCCTTCCAAGTATATATGTCCCCCATCCTGGTATATATGTCTCTAATCCTGGTATATATGTTCACCATCCTGGTATTTATGTTCCAGTTCCTGGTATATATGATCCCCATCCTGGGCCCATTCTGGTATATATGTCCCTAATCCTGGTATATATCTCTCTAATCCTGGTATATATGTTCCCCATCCTGGTATATATCTACCCCATCATAGGTCCATCCTGTTATATATGTCCCAAATCCTGGTATATATGTCCTCCATCATGAGCCCATCCTGCTATATATGCCTCCTGTTATGATGCACACATACAAAAAGTAAGCAACTCTACTCACCTTCCATCCGCTCCCCCAGGGCTTGGCGTCCTCTTCTGATGCTGGCAAGTGACTTCGACATATAAGCGGTGCAGCGCATGACATCAATGCCATGTGCCTTCAGCTACATGCCGATGTCAGCTGCCGCCTAATAAAACATGAATATTCAGTGCTTGCCACGAACCAGGATTATGAGCATGGGAAGCAGTGAATATTCATTCTCTTTAATAATGGACACATGATATTGCCTCAGCTGCTGCAGTAATCCAAAGGCTAGAGCTATCAGTGTGTCCACTACTAAAGAAAATGAATATTCACTCTTGCCCACGCCCATAATCCCGCATACCTCTTAGCATTGCTTCAGTGCCGAAAGGTAGGTGGGATTTTGGGGGTTGGGGAGCAATGAATATTCTTTTTCTTTAATAGCGGACACACGTTATTTCCTCAGCCACTAGACTATCACTCTGTCCGGTATTGAAGAAATGTAATATTAAATCTGGCCCATGCCTTTAATCCTGTCTACCTCTCGGCACCGCTTCAGTGCCGATAGGTGGGTGGGATCGTGGAGGTGGGAGCAGTGAATATTCTCACATGTTTGCCTCGGCCGCTTCAGCATTGTCCCTGCTCCTGCCACCTTTGACCTGATCCACCGCCGCTGCCCCCCCCACCCACAAAGAGAAAGTCACATCTAGACTATAAGATGCAACCCCTAATTTCCTCCTAAATTTATTGGGGAAAAGTGCATCATATGTACGGTATACACAGTATACAAGGAATCAAAATTAGCATTCTTTTCATCCAGATGTTCAAAGCCATATTCAAAAATCACCTTCATAAAACCACCCCTAAACTAGCCACATTATGACCATGTATTCTGGTATTCTTCAAGCTACATGAGCTGTTTAGAAGTAAATAATGTAGCATCAAAAAGGTGTGGCCAGGTCAGATACATAACATACATGGCAACTATTCCAGATGCAGGGTTCCAAATTTGGGAAGTTGTTCTGCAGTCCTGGAAGGATGGGGCAAGTCCCAATTTCAAGTGTATCTGTATCCTCAGGACACAGACATAGTTTAATGTAATGCTCCACCATTCTGTCTACATAGAAAACCAAAGACCTGCAAGGACTTTTGTTGTGCATGTGCCTGTCAGTAGAGACAAGCTCAGAGGAGCAGAGATGCAGGCAGATGGAATACTTGTGTGAAGGCCCATGTGGGGAGTTGCTTTAAGGGCATCATACCGCGTTGGGGATATTTTGGGGCATCATAATGTGGAGGCGATCTGGAGGCATCTTACAGTGTGGGGGGCTTGTTGGGTTATCATACTTCGGGTTCTGTGTGGTCATCATACTAAGTGAGGAGTTGGGGGGGTCAGTGGTAACATAATATGGGGAGCATTACACTTTGGGGGAGGGGTCTGTGGTCTTCATAGTGTATGTCGCGGGAGCTGGGGAGGCTCTGAAAGCAGTATTATACTGTGCAAGAATACTAACAGGATTTTCTAGGAGCAAAATGTTGGCACACATAAAGGACTGGAGGAGATTCTAACACCTGGATACATTTATTTGTGAACCATTCCATTGTAGATTTTGCTTTATGTTTTGTACCATTGTCTTGTTGAAAGACAAATCTCCATCTCAGTCTCAGGTCTTTTGCAGACTCCAACAGGTTTTCTTCAAGAATAGTCGTGTATTTGGCTCCATCCATCTTCCCATCAATTTTAACAATCTTCCCTGTCCTTGCTGAAGCAAAGCAGGTCCAAACCATGATGCTGCCACCACCATGTTTGACAGTGGGGATGGTGTGTTCAGGGTGATGAGCTGTGTTGCTTTTACGCCAAACATACAGTATCGTTTGGCATTGTGCCCAAAAAGTTCGATTTTGGTTTCATTTGACCAGAGCACCTTCTTCCACATGTTTGACTGATTGTTGTCCTATGGACAGACTCTCCCACCTCAGCTGTAGATCTCTGCAGTTCATCCAGAGTGATTATGGGCCTCTTGGCTGCATCTCTGATCAGTCTTCTCCTTGTTTGTTGTTAAACAGAACACTGAGACTATCACAGAGCAGGTGCATTTACACGGAGACTTGATTACACACAGGTGGCTTATATTTATCATCATCAGTCATTTAGGAAAACATTTGATCATTCAGAGATCCTCAATGAACTTCTGGAGTGAGTTTGCTGCACTGAAAGTAAAGGGCTGAATAATATTGCAAGCCCCACTTTTCAGTTATTTATTTTTAAAAAAAGTTTAAAATAAGCAATAAATATTGTTCATCTTCACAATTGTGTCCCACTTGTTGTTGATTCTTCACCATAAAATTTAAAATTTTATCTTTATGTTTGAAGCCTGAAATGTGGGAAAAGGTTGAAAAATTCAAGGGGGCCGAATACTTTCGCAAGGCACTGTATTATGCCTCGACAGGCAGCAATGAGGTATGGATTTTTTACAGAGACTACTTTGTTGTAGGCAATACAAAGTAGCAAATAATAGTTCGTAGTATTAGTAGTTAGAATAGAGAGAACAACAGAGAAAAGGGGGGTCTCAAATGCTTACACATAATGGAAATAATCAACGTGCCACAAAAAATATTGTTTTAACTGCTTTAATTGAAAAAGTGCATGGCAATAAGCCAGAATAGTGGCAAGTGAGATAAAAGATTTTTTTATACAGTGCCTACAAGTAGTATTCAACCCCCTGCAGATTTAGCAGGTTTGATAAGATGCAAATAAGTTAGAGGCTGCAAACTTCAAACAAGAGCAGGATTTATTAACAGATGCATAAATCTTACAAACCAACAAGTTATGTTGCTCAGTTAAATTTTAATAATTTTTCAACATAAAAGTGTGGGTCAATTATTATTCAACCCCTAGGTTTAATATTTTGTGGAATAACCCTTGTTTGCAATTACAGCTAATAATCGTCTTTTATAAGACCTGATCAGGCCGGCACAGGTCTCTGGAGTTATCTTGGCCCACTCCTCCATGCAGATCTTCTCCAAGTTATCTAGGTTCTTTGGGTGTCTCATGCGGACTTTAATCTTGAGCTCCTTCCACAAGTTTTCAATTGGGTTAAGGTCAGGAGACTGACTAGGCCACTGCAACACCTTGATTTTTTCCCTCTTGAACCAGGCCTTGGTTTTCTTGGCTGTGTGCTTTGGGTCGTTGTCTTGTTGGAAGATGAAATGACGACCCATCTTAAGATCCTTGATGGAGGAGCGGAGGTTCTTGGCCAAAATCTCCAGGTAGGCCGTGCTATCCATCTTCCCATGGATGCGGACCAGATGGCCAGGCCCCTTGGCTGAGAAACAGCCCCACAGCATGATGCTGCCACCACCATGCTTGACTGTAGGGATGGTATTCTTGGGGTCGTATGCAGTGTCATCCAGTCTCCAAACGTCACGTGTGTGGTTGGCACCAAAGATCTCGATCTTGGTCTCAACAGACCAGAGAACCTTGAACCAGTCTGTCTCAGAGTCCTCTAAGTGATAATGAGTAAACTGTAGACGAGCCTTGACATGACGCTTTGAAAGTAAAGGTACCTTACGGGCTTGTCTGGAACGGAAACTTTTCACAATTTTAAAAAAAAAAAAAAGAAAGAAATAACATTCTTTTTTGCTGCAGTGCATTTCACACTTCCAGGCTGATCTACAGTCCAAATGTCACAATGCCAAGTTAATTCCGAATGTGTAAACCTGCTAAATTTGCAGGGGGTCGAATACTACTTGTAGGCACTGTATATATACTAGCTGTAGTACCCGGGCATTGCCTGGGATTGTAACTGTCTCTCTGTCTCTCTCAGTCTCTGTCTGTCTGTCTCTGTGTGTCTGTCTCTGTCTGTCTGTATCAGTATCTCTGTCTGTCTCTGTGTAAGTCTCTCTGTCTGTCTCTGTATCAGTCTCTCTGTCTGTCTCTATCTCTGTGTCTGTCTGTCTCTTTCTATCTGTCTGTCAGTCTCTTTTCCCCTCTGTCTCGTTCCAGGTCTGTCTCATTCCAGATCTGTCTCGTTCCAGCTCTGTCTCTTTCCCCATCTGTCTCTTTCCCCGTCTGTCTCTTTCCCCATCTGTCTCGTTCCAGGTCTGTCTTGTTCCAGGTCTGTCATGTTCCAGGTCTGTTTCTTTCCAGGTCTGTCTCTTTCCCCGTCTGTCTCATTCCCCATCTGTCTTGTTCTAGGTCTGTCTCATTCCAGGTCTGTCTTGTTCCAGGTCTGTCTTGTTCCAGGTCTGTCTCATTCCAGGTCTGTCTCGTTCTAGGTCTGTCTTGTTCTAGGTCTGTCTCATTCCAGGTCTGTCTCGTTCCAGGTCTGTCTCATTCTAGGTCTGTCTCGTTCCAGGTCTATCTCGTTCCAAGTCTGTCTCTTTCCCCATCTGTCTCTTTCCCCATCTGTCTCTTTCCAGGTCTGTCTCGTTCCAAGTCTGTCTCATTCCAAGTCTGTCTATTTCCCAGCCTGTCTAGTTCTCCATCTGTCTGTCTCTTTCCCTGTCTCTTTCCCTGTCTCTTTTCTTGTCTCTGTCTCTTTTTCCATCTGTTTCTTTCCCCGTCTGTCTCTTTCCCTGTCTCTTTCCTTGTCTCTGTCTCTTTATCCATCTGTTTATTTCCCCTTCTGTCTCTTTCCCTGTCTCTTTACTTGTCTCTGTCTCTTTCCTTGTCTCTGTCTCTTTCCTTGTCTGTCTGTCTCGTTCCCTGTCTGTCTCTGTCTGTCTCTCTGTCTGTCTTTTCCCCTGTCTGCCTGTCTCTTTCCCTCTCTGTCTCTCTGTCTGTCTCTTTCCCTGTCTGTCTGTGTATGTATAATTTACCAGATAAAAGAGGTAAGAGGGAGGAAAATTAAGTCCCACTTAGGGAAAAACACCCTCATATATTAGCACTAGGGTCGCGCTCAATTAATAAGGACAGAAAATCCTAAAAAATATTGTAGCCCAAGAAGCCAAGAGATTGCTACTACAATATAGGAAAAGTAATCCACGATGCCAATTACTTAATAACCAACCAATAAAGTCTACTAACATAACTAAAGGCGATAGCACAATGAAAATAATTAGAAATTTGTGGTGAAGTGGCTCATGGAGACCTACCTGCTGTCACAAAAAATGGGGGGCGCCAAACGTACAGTGTGGGACTGGTCCCGACACGTGTTTCGCTGATGTGCTGCTTTGGGAGACTGTGTGGCCACAGCAGTATCAGGGTGGATATAAATATGGTGCTAGAGGTAGAACTACTGCTGATAATCAGTGCTGACCCTGGAGACAGCTGCGCGTAACTCTATTCTGATAGCCGGCGCTCTAGATGACTTCCGTGTTCGGAAGAAAAACTTCCAATGACGTCACTATAACCCAGAAGCCATTACCCCCAAGATAAAGGAAGGAAGGAAACAAAGAAAGAAAATGAAGAAAAAGGTAGAGAAGAATAGAAGACAAAAAAACATTGAAGTGTGGCACCCCTCAGGCGTCAGGTGCCACAGGGTATTGCATCCAGTAACAGGTGAGTGCTAACCCTGGGTTCCTGGAAGATTAGCGCCGATAAATACCATTCAAACACACACATCCATGCCCTTTTTCCCAGACTGGGTAACAAGCTAGAGACGGATCTGCTGGATGGCCACCTATTGGTCAGGACTTATCCAATCCGGTAGTCAGAAACTTGTGAGGAGGAGGGGCTATTCAGTGCAGTTGACGGAAGAGAGACATCTTGACAAACAGTGAGTCCGAAGTCAGTCAGAAGTCGACGTTCAGACAAAAAGTGTAAAGTGACTTGTTGGGCTCAAGGCGTACGGTCGCCAGGGAGAGTACGGTGTGAGTACTCACGGGACCGAGCACCAGCGGAGTGCAGAGCCCTAGTTCAGGAAGACGCTTCAAGCTCATCTGATAAAACTGCCCGGTGAGTGAACCATCAGGGTTCCTCACCAACGTTAATTTCTGGGGCACAGCAGCTAAGAGGGAACCCGGGAACTGGGACAGAGGTCCAACCCAATAGAGGTTCAAGCTGCCTGCCATACGGGCCAGGACTGTGACAACAGGAGGGGACCCCAGAACTTTCAGGACACGGGGACCCACCAACTGTAGACATGTGCATGGATGTAAAGCTCAACAGGTCACTACACCGGCACTGGGATCAAGGGAATACTGGATCACCTGAGGCCCAGATTGGTAGAGACCAGCACCAGCCGGTTTGCAGCTTCATGGAACCAGTGAGTAAAGAACAAGTTAAACCACAGCCCCTGTGCTGTCTGAATTCTTCCTGCACCTCCGCATCACCAACTTTCACCATACTACAACCACCATCATCCTCTCCTGGGGCCTAGCTCTACTTGCAGAGGGCCATAACATCCAAACTGCTCAATACCACCAGCCCCAGTAATGAGAGACTTTGCAGCGGCGGCTTTCCTCACATAGCCACATACTGCAACTGGCGTCACGAAAAACATTTTATTTTTATTATTCCTTTTATTTCCCCTTTTTATTAAGCGACCCCCAGGGTCATGGAACTGGGCACCGGCCACTCGTGATACGTCCCCGTGATTCAAGGCCTGGGACTGAGTACCCCAAGGCCCTGGGGTGCGTTAGAAGTCAAAGAGAACAGAAATCAATTTGCTCCAAAGTATTACATTAATTACGGCAATTGCTGCCTCAAAATGACATTAAAAATTAGAGCACAACACTCATAAAATTTCATTGATGTAGTCTTCAATATTTTTTTCCTCCTGATAAAGGATCATCCGCAACCAAATGTATCCACCATGATAGGGCAAGGAATATATAAACAATGAACCATCTGAAAGTGAAAAAAAGAATAATTAAAAACACTGCTAAAAATAATTAAAAAGAGACAACACAGGCTAAATTGGCAAAAAAAGCGGTACAAACTAGGCAGTTATACTGTATGTTTCAAAAATGAGGTCTAGTAAGTTGAGGTACCAGAGAGCCCAACATTCCAATAGACCTGGTCTTTTATCCCAGACAGTTTCGAGTCGCAGTTTCCCCTCCTCTCCTTCTACTGGAGCTACTCGCTTCATCTCACCATATAATGCTCAGTGGTAAGAGATTAGACAGATTCTTATAAGACATTGGGGTGTCTTGAAGACAGATCAGTGTCTAAAAGGCTTTGTGTCTGATTACCCCCTTATGATGGCAAAACGAGGCAGGAGCCTTAATGATCTGTTGGTTCATAGCCACTATGTACCTAAAACAGGC
Source organism: Anomaloglossus baeobatrachus (assembly GCF_048569485.1). Classification (NCBI taxonomy): domain Eukaryota; kingdom Metazoa; phylum Chordata; class Amphibia; order Anura; family Aromobatidae; genus Anomaloglossus; species Anomaloglossus baeobatrachus. Next base: position 275,672,984 of record NC_134357.1, on the reverse strand, counting down.
CTACCATTTTACACGGGTCACCCCAAATGGGGTTGTTTCCCGTGTGGCTCATGCCTCGCTTGCCGGAATATTGTTCATGCCACTATGTTTAAATCAACCAATTCTGATAAAGAATATGAAATTCGTCATTATATTATGTGTAGAATCTAGCATGCCACTTGCAGTTGTGGGCTAATTTATATTGGTCTAACTTCTCGCGAGCAACGGAAAAGGATACGTGAACATGTTCGCAACATTATGGCGGCAGCGGAGATTGAGTCAATTGAGACTTTACAGATGCTGCCACGCCATTTCAAGCTACAACATGGCTGTGACCCCACTAGCTTGATGGTTCATGGCATCAATAAAGTCGATTTGGGGATATGTGGTGGAGATTTTAAAAAAGTGCTTGCCCAATGAGAGTGACAATGGATCTTTCGCTTGGGCACTATGTCCTCGAATGGACTTAATGAAAGACTATCATGTGCACCAATTCTTCATTAGTGGCGTATATTTGTATGTGATCCCTTAGGTGCTTCTTCATTTGTTTCAAATCTTCATTAGTGGCATAGTTTTGTTCGTCATTCTTTGGGTGCTTCTGCATATGTGTGTTGGTTTTTTCACACCCTTGACGTATCTACTGTCTCTTTTTTTTGAGACATATAACTGCTTTGTTTGTACCGCTATTTTTGCCAATTTAGACTCTATTGTCTCTTTTCAATAATTTTTAGCAGTGTTTTTAATTATTCTTTTTCTCACTTTCAGATGGTTAATTGTTTATATATTCCTCGCCCTATCATGGTGGATACATTTGGTTGCAGATGATCCTTTATCAGGAGGAAAAAAAAAATAATTGATGACTACATCAATGAAGTTTTATGAATGTTGTGCTCTAATTTTTAATGTCTTTTTGAGGCAGTTATTGCCGTAATTAATGTAATACTTTGGAGCAAATTGTTAGCTGTTCTCTTTGGCTTCAATGTTTTTTGTCTTCTATTTTTCAATTCCTTTTTCTTCATTTTCTTTCTTTGTTTCCTTCCTTCCTTTATCTTGGGGGTTGTTTTTTCTTATTTTGACTCTGGAATCAATCTGCCCTTATTCTTGCCAGGAATTGGTATGGCTGCGACTGTATAGCGCTGTTATGGAGCTCTGACGCATGCGCACTTTGAACTGGCCTCTGTGTAATGGCTTCTGGGTTATAGTGACGTCATTGGAAGTTTTTCTTTCGAACCTGGAAGTCATCTTGAGCGCCGGCTATCAGAATAGAGGTGCACGCAGCTGTCTCCTGGGTCAGCACTGATTATCAGCAGCAGTTCTACCTCCGGCACCATATTTATATCCGCCCTGACACTGCTGTGGCCACACGGTCTCTCGAAGCAGCACATTAGCGAAACACATGTTGGGACCGGTCCCACACTGTAGGTTTGGCGCCCCCCATTTTTTGTGACAGCAGGTAGGTTTCCATGAGCCACTTCACCACCAATTTCTAATTATTTTCATTGTGCTATTGCCTTTAGTTATGTTAGTAGACTTTATTGGTTGGTTATTAAGTAAGTGGCATCGTGGATGACTTTTCCTATATTGTAGTAGCAATCTCTTGGCTTTTTAGGCTACAATATTTTTTACCTCACTTGCCACCTTGCAACTATTCTGGCTTATTGTCACGCACTTTTTCAATTACAGCAGTTAAAAGAATATTTTTTGTGGCACGTTGATTATTTTCATTATGTGTAAGCATTTGAGACTCCCTTTTTCTCTGTTGTTCTTGCTTGGTTGGGGTCATTGCATTTGTAACTTACAATGAGGTTCAATTTCTTTGGTTTATTTCTTCAAGTAGTTAGAATAGGTGGATAGGAACGACAACTTCACCTGCCACTAATGCAAAATAGTGGGCCTTTTAGAAGAAAAGGTGCAGGGGTTGGAAGACAGAATAGCGATACTGAAGCTCATTAAAGAAGGTGAGGTTTTCTTGGATGAAGCAGAAGCAACCTTTCAGGACACAGAAAGGGAGAAAAGTTCAGAGCACCTACAGAAGCAGAAAAATGGATACACGTGACCAAAAGGAGCAGGTGGGTCACAAAGTCGACACCACTCACACGTCTTAAGACCCATTATCAAACCTTCATTCAGAATGACAAAAATGGTACAATTCAAGAGAAGACCATTCCAACAAAAGAAGAAACAAAAGTCATGCAGAAACACTCAGGAGCGTAAAAAAATAGTGAGCCTACAATGAAAAGAAGAGTGGTAGTTGTGGGCGAGTCACTACGAAGAGGCACAGAGGCAGCTGTCTGCAGGCCGTACTTATCCACACGAGAAGTATGCTGCCTCCCAGGAGCAAAAATCAATGATGTGACGGACAGGATACTAAACCTCTTACGTTCCAAGGATGACTGCCCATTCCTACTGATACATGTAAGCACAAATGATACTGCTTACACGTGACCTACTGACTATCTGCAAAGACTTTAAAAATTTGGGAAGAAAGTGAAGGAAATGGATGTGCAGTTAGTTTACTCATCAATCCTCCCAGTTGATGATCTTGGCATCAGGAGATGGAGTAGGATCCTAGAACAACTGGCTAAGATGGTGGTGCAGACAGCAAGGATTCAGAGTTTTGGACCATGGTGTGAAGTACCTCTAAAATGGACTCCTCGCTAAAGACAGGTTATAACACGGGGTCTTGGGGATTACTCGTCACCGGGCCAGTGTCGGTTTGGGTTGTCATAGCGGCCTGGCCTGGTTCCGTGACCACGAAAGTGTCAATAAAGATAGGGATGGGGATGATGGGAGTAGTTATTTGTGACGCCACCTGTGGTGTGCGGCCAGTTATTAGCCGCCGCTGCGGGAAGTTTCTCTCTTCTGGGGCAGATGGTGACGCAGCTTAGGTGTTTCAGCTCTCCACAGGTAGAGCTAGGCCCCAGGGAGAATGTTGGGAGTAGCAGTCGCCTATGGCGCAGGGGCGCGATGATGGGAGCACCGGCAATGATGGGACAACACAGAGGGTGCAGTTCAAGTTCTTTTACTCACTGAAGTCACACCGCCTTTGGAGTACCACTGTGATGGGCTCCAGCCGATCCCGGATAGTTCAGAGGCCAAGGCTGGTGTTTCCCTCTGTCTTTTCTAGTGGTCTTTCCTCCACCCCAGATCCTGGGCCATGGAACGGGTCAAGGGTACCTGCTGCACTCCCCGCAAACCCTAGGATCCCCCTTCTTTCTAAGAACCCGAGTCGAGATTCCAGCTCCTGACCACGGGCCCCTTTCTGTGCAGCATCTTGCGACATCTCCTCCTGAGTGTGACCTGGCGCTGGCTGCACCCAGAGCTAACTGAATGCTGTGTTAGGTGGCTCCTCACTTCCCCTGCAGGTGCCGCGCCTCCCAGGTTGCTGAACTCCCATACCTCCTGATTGTAGCGCCCCTGAGACCATCAGGGTGCTACAAGGTTCCGCATCCCCAGAAGGATGCAGGGCCTTCCCCCTTAGGGACCCAGAACCCTAGTGCCGATACCAACAAAAGCCCAGATAATCCCAGTTTTTACCCAACAATCCCCCATACAATGGTAGCCAATGGATAGCCAGCGGGACCAATGGATGGCCACCTAGAGGTGGAGCCAATCCAGTTCACTAGTTGACAAGTGGGAGGGCAGACTGTGGAGAGGAGTCAGAGTGAGTTGACAATAGGAGAGTGAAGGCGAAAGTGAAGCAACAACCTGATTCGAGTTGACGGTGACCTGGTACCCAATAGAAGTGGTTGCCGGTGGAGTACGATGGAGTACTCCCGGAACTATGCACCAACAGGGTACAGGACCCTAGGACAGGAAAGAGCTTTAAGCCGACCTGTTAACAGCTGCATAGCAAGGGGACCATCAGGGACCTTGCTGACCCTAAAGAATCCGAAGACTCAGTAGCAAAGGGAGAACCGGAGACAGGACCAGAGACTCCAACCCCACAGGGTTCACGCTACCGTCAGGCAGACAGAAGTGGAAAAACCACAGAACGGGGACCCCCAGTTATTCCATACCACGGGGACCCACTTACCAGAGACAGGTGCAGGGGAAGAAAGTACCAGAGAACCAAACTGGCACTAGGACAAAGGGGACCTGGAGGCGAAACCAGCCGGCCTCCGGCAACCAGTCAACATCTACCAGCAGTGAGTAAACCAGTTGCACTGAACACCTGTGTGGACTACCTTCTTCCGACGCCCACTGCACCATACACCCTTTGGGGCAAAACCCTACTTGCGGAGGGTCTACTATTCTAGCTGCCAATACCACCAGCCCCAGTAGAGACATTTTGCAACGGCGGCTCCCTACGCTTAGCCGCAACACCGCAAGTGGCATGATATGTGAACATTATCTTAAGGCCCTGTCACACACAGAGATAAATCTTCAGCAGATCTGTGGTTGCAGTGAAATTGTGGACAATCAGTGCCAGGTTTGTGGCTGTGTACAAATGGAACAATATGTCCATGATTTCACTGCAACCACAGATCTGCCAAAAATGTATCTGTGTGTGTGACAGGGCCTTTACTCTCCCCTGTAAATATCCCCATTACAAAAAGGGCCCAGTGCATGGAACCGGGTAACGGCCACCATCGTGACTTCCCCAAAACCACCACTGCCTGGAACCGAGTATCCCATACACATGGGTGCTACAATGATGGCTACCCCCGGCACCTACCACAGCCCAGGTCCCAGTGACAGAGCTCCCTTATTATGTGTTGGATGTGTTTTGGTGGTTCACTGGCGATAACCTCCTCCATATCTGAGACGAATACTGCACCTCGAGTGAGGTGCAGCTCCCTGTGGTGCCCGAAGCCGCAGGGGCGCCATAGTTACACCTCACAAAACCTGGAAAACACACATTTGCCAGAAAACTTGCCACACTCATCAGGAGGAATTTTAAACTAGAAGAAGAAGGGATGGGAAGAAAAAATGCCAGACAAGAACATACACCTAAAGGACATACTAAACAAGTATGCTAGATGTGGTAAAGAGGACAGAGGACAAGATACTCAGATGGAACTAAGAAAAGGGAGAAACCAAGCAAAACTAAAGTGTTTTTACACAAATGAACAAAGCATGGTAAACAAACAAGGAGAGCTAGAGCTAGTAATACAGAAAGAAAATTATGATGTCATCGGCATCACATAAACCTGGTGGTGAGACACGCAAGATTGGAACATACAGATGGAAGGTTACAACTTAGGCCGGCATCACTCGCTACAATATATCGGGCGATATGTCGTCAGGGTCACGGATTCCGTGAGACATATCGTAGCGTGTGACAGCTACAAACGACGAGCAAAAATACTCACCTTATCGTTGCTCGTTGACACGTCGTTCTTTTTCAAAATGTCGGTCCTCCTTCTGCGCGCCGGTTGTTTGTCGTTTCCATGGCAGCACACATCGCTCCGTGTGACACCCCGGGAACGATGAACACAGCTTACCTGCATCCCGCCGGCAATGACGAAGGAAGGAGGTAGGCGGGATGTTATGTCCCGCTCATTTCCGCCCCTCCGCTTCTATTGGCCGGCCCCTGTGTGACGTCGCTGTGATGCCGAACGTCCCTCCCCCTTCAGGAAGAGGATGTTCGCCGCCCACAGCGACGTTGTGCGGGAGGTAAGTATGTGTGACAGGGGGTTAACGACTTTGTGCGCCACAGGCGGGGGCGGGTACGATCGCCCGTGCAAACGCACGATAGATCGTACCGTGTGACGCCGGTCTAAGTCGAAAAGAATAGAACTAACAAAAGAGGAGGAGGTAGAGTTGCATTGTATGTCAAAAAGGAACACATCTGTTCATAACTTGAAGTTACAGAGAATGAGAATCGATTAGAAAATATTTGGTGCAAACAATGGGAAGGACATGATAATAGGTGTTTATAATAGACCACCGGGTCAAACAGAAGATATGGATGAGATTTTTTTCACATGAAATGGACACATTCTCAAAAAAACTTGAAATAGTGATCATGGGAGATTTCAACTACCCAAGGACTTCTTGGTTACCCGCTGTTTACCGTGGTTACCAGCGTCCGCAGAAGCCGGCTCCCTGCTGCCTGCACACGTAGCAGAGTACACATCGGGTAATTAACCCGATGTGTACTGTGGCTAGGTGTGCAGGGAGCCAGCGCTACCTTCGTTACCAGTGTCCGCCGCTCTCACACTGCCTGTGCCGGCTCCCTGTTCCCTGCACTCCTAGCCACAGTACACATCGGGTTAATTACCTGATGTGTACTCCGGCTACGTGTGCAGGTAAAGGTACATATCGGGTAACCAAGGTAAGGGCTTTTTGGTTACTCGATGTTTACCGTGGTTACCAGCGTCCGCAGAAGTCGGCTCCTTGCTACCTGCACATTCAGTTGTTCCTCTCTCGCTGTCACACACAGTGATGTGTGCTTCACAGCGGGAGAGCAACAACTAAAAAATGGTCCAGGGCATACAGCAACAACCAGCGACCTCACAGCAGGGGCCAGGTTGTTGCTGGATGTCACACACAGCGACATCACTAGCAACATCACTGCTACGTCACAAAAGTCATTCCTTAGCAGCGATGTTGCTAGCGATGTTGCTTAGTGTGACGTGGCCTTAAGGGTCCCAGGACAGAGCCTTGAGGGATGCCAACAACAGAGAGATGACAGGATGAAGAGGTTGTGTGGGAGTGGGAGACACTATAAGTGCGGTTGGAGAGGTATGAAGAGATCCAAGAGAGGGTGAGGTCTCTGACACCAAGGGAAGAGAGGATCTGTAGTAGCAGGGAGTGGTCGACAGTGTCAAAGGCTGAGGACAAGTCTAGAAGTAGGAGTATAGAGAAGTGGTTGTTAGCTTTGGCAGTAAGTAAGTCATTTGTGATTTTAGTCAGGGCAGTTTCAGTGGAATGATGTGGACGGAAGCCAGACTGTAGGGTGTCAAAGAGAGAGTTAGAGGAGAGGTGGGAGGAAAGTTCAGCATGGACATGCTGTTCCAGGAGTTTTGAGGCGAATGGGAGTAGTGATATGGGGCGATAGCTGGCAGCAGAGGTTGGGTCAAGGGAAGGTTTCTTTAGGATGAGTGTGACTGTTGCATGTTTAAAGGCAGACGGAAAGGTACCAGTTGTTAAAGATAAGTTGAAGAGATGGGTTAAGGCTGGAATAAGCATAGCGGAGAGGTTGGGGAGGAGGTGGGATGGGATGGGGTCAAGTGCGCAAGTTGTGAGGTGCGCTTTTGAGAGAAGATGCGCAAGTTCTCCTTCGGTGATGGTAGGAAGTTTATGGGGGAGGGGCAGTGGTCTGTTATATGAGGGGGTTGTGGTGGTTGAGCAGAAAAGACTTGTCTGGTTTGGTCGATCTTTTCTTTGAAATGTGTAGCAAATTCTTCTGCGGAGATGAGGGAGGTTGGACGGGGCAGCGGTGGGCGAAGGAGGGAGGTAAAAGTATTAAATAGCTGTTTGGGGTTGTGTGTTAAAGAGGAGATGAGGTTTCTGAAGTAATCCTGTATAGCAGAGGTGAGGGCCAAGCGAAATGTATGAATAGCATTTTTGAATGTGGTAAAGTCTTCCTGGGAGTGCGTTTTTTTCCAGCGCCACTCTGCAGCCCCAGACACTTGCCGTAGTTTTTTAGTGAGGCTGTTGTGCCAGGGCTGTCTATTGATTCGTCTCGCTCTGCCGTGTACAAGGGGAGCGACTGAATCAATAGCTGATGTGAGTGTGGCGTTGTAAAAACTGGTAGCACTGTCTGTGTCGTGAAGTGAAGATATGGAGGACAGAGGTAGGATAGAATCAGAAAGGGTGTGTATGTTGATGTGTGCAAGGTTTCTGCGGGGGGGTGCAAGGTGCTGGACAGGGGGGGCAGGTGAGGAGGACAGGGCTGAAAAAGTCAGTAGATGGTGGTCGGATAAGGGGAGAGGGGAGGTTGTGACATTAGATAGAGAGCAGAGACGGGTGAAGATAAGGTCTAGTGTGTGTCCATCTTTATGGGTGGCAGAGGCGGACCACTGAGTTAGACCAAAAGATGAAGTGAGGGAGAGGAGTTTGGAAGCGGCTGACTGGCGGGTGTCAATGGGGATGTTGAAGTCACCCATGATGATGGTGGGAATATCAGCAGAGAGAAAGTGTAGAAGCCAGGCAGAGAACTGGTCGATAAAGGCAGTGGTTGGGCTCAGGGGTCTGTATATGACGGCCACTTGGAGGTTGGAGGGAGAATAGATGCGGACAGAGTGCACTTCAAAGGAAGGCAGGACAAGGGAGCGTAGAGGTGAGATTGGGTTGAAGCTGCAGTTGTTAGAAAAAAGGAGCCCCACTCCTCCACCCTGTCTATTGCCAGGGTGAGGAGTGTGGGTGAAGTGAAGGCCACCCTAGCACAGCGCAGCAGGGGAGGCAGTGTTGGAGGGTGTCAGCCATGTTTCGGTGAGGCCCAGAAAGGATAGATTGCTAGAGGTAAAGAGATCGTGAATGACGTGCAGTATATTACAGACAGAACGGGCATTCCAGAGCGCTCCAGAGAGAGGGGGCGGCGGAGTGGGTGAGAGGGGAATGGATTTTATACTGGAGAGGTTGCGGTAGTTACTACTAGGTGGGGAGCGATAGGGGGGTGATAAAGAGGAGTGTCTCATCTGTGGGGGTCCAGGATTGGGAGATATGTCACCAGCAGTGAGGAGAAGTAGAGAAAGGGAGAGCAGGTGGGAGAATGAGAGTGGACGGCATGATCTGCGTGTTATTTAGGCTACTTTCACACATCAGTTTTCTGTATTCAGGTACAGTCCTTTCTTTTCCGTATCCAACGTTTCCGGTTTTGTTGTGCAAACCGGAGCAGACCGGACCCACCGGATCCGGTTTTAAGCGGATCCGTTGGTGACGGATCCGGAATAAAACGGATCCGGTGAGTCCGGTTTGCATCCGTTTTGCATCCGTTATGTCCGTTTTTTTACGGATCCGTTTTTTAAACACTAAACAAACAATTAACGCGTTCCGTATTCTGATTGGCTATTGGGAAAATATAGTATATATACAGTATTTTGAAGCATATATTACAGAATGAAGACAGAGACAATCAGAAACCATGGATGTTATTCTTGCAAATATCACAAAGATCACTGCAGATTTTATATTTGAGGCAAATCGCTTGGCTATCATCGTCAGAGAAAAGGAGCGACAGCGACTGAGGCGTCAGCGACATCGACGCTTTTGGATCCATCCCCTGACTGCCCAGAGACTGACACGTGGGGTGTTTTCAACCCTATACCTGGAGCTCCGTGGAAACGATGAAAAATTCACAAGCTATGTCCGGATGGCAGTGAATAATTTTGACGTCCTCCTTGGCCTTGTTGCGGACAACATACGTAAAACGGACACCTACAGCCGGTTCTCTATAACACCCGAGGAGCGTTTGCTGGTTACGCTTAGGTAAGTTTTTTTTTTTTAATTGTATCCTCCTGTAACTGTAATGTGTTTGCTATTATTTTTTTATAATTATTGTCTTTCCTTTACAGATTCCTTGCAACTGGAGAGTCGCTTTCGTCCCTTCACTACCAGTTTCGACTAGGAATTTCCACCATCTCGGGAATCATTAGAGACACTTGCCAAGCCTTGTGGGATTGCCTCCATGAGGATTTCATCCCCCAGCCCACCAGGGACAGATGGCTTGCAATTGCTGAACAATACTACAACATTTGTCAGTTTCCAAATTGCCTTGGCTCAGTGGACGGCAAACATATAAGAATTGTGAAACCTGCTGCTTCGGGGTCAGAATACTACAATTATAAAAAGTATTTCTCAATTGTCCTAATGGCAATAACGGATGCGGACTACAAATTTATCTCAGTGGACATTGGCGCATATGGGAGATCCAATGACTCGCAGGTCTTTAAAATGTCCCCAATGGGGCGGCGAATCTATGGGAATACTTTTGATTTCCCTCCTGCAAGACCTCTTCCTGGCACATGTGAGCCCCCAATGCCCTTTGTTTTTGTGGCCGACGAAGCCTTTCAACTCTCCCAACATCTATTAAAGCCATATGCAAGCCGTGGATTGACGCAAACACAAAAAATATATAATTACCGATTATCCAGAGCCAGAAGAATGGTGGAATGCTCCTTTGGGATACTAAGCAGCAAATGGCGAGTGTTGTTAACAGCGATTAATTTAAACATTGAAACTGTTGATGAAATAGTGAAAGCATTTGTGGTACTGCACAATTTTGTTTTAACAAAGGAACCTTTGTCCTTGGATGACCAGAGTTTGGAAGCCACCTCTTTGACTGACTACACCAGTCCTGGATTTAGGAGTAGTGTTGCCTGTTCAACAATACGTGACAAATATGCTGACTATTTTGTGTCCCCAGAAGGTAGAGTAGATTGGCAAGATCAAATGGTATAAGATTTTTGTTTAGTTTTATAACAAATAAAAATAGTTATAAATAAATTAAAAAATATCTTGTTAACCTTGTTAATTTTAATCTTTGAATCTCTTTAAAAATTTGTAATTTTTACACCGTCAAATTACAACATGTTATGTTTTTGTATTACCTTATTATTAACTTAACTTGCAAAATAATATTCCCCCCCAAAAAAAACAAGAACAAATAAATACTTTTCAACAAAAAACTTTTATTTTTTATTACATACATAAATTATAAATTTGTATATCTTGGGTTTGGGGTGGAGATAGTACTGGAGGGGCTGACAGATGGGAACACACGCACAGTGGGAGTATTGAGGGTGGAAAGTGGTGTTGGTGGTGGTGGTGGGGAAGTAACAGAAGGTGAAGGTGTGGTTGAGAAACCAAGAGGGAAACCAGGAGATGGGATGGGATTTGGTAAGGATTGAGGGGTGGAGTGGAGGGATTGGGAGACAGAAGAGGTGGCGGGTGAATTGGCTTGAGTTGGGGTCATGATGGGTGTGGAAGGCGAGATGTGGTAGTGGGTAGGAAGTGTAGGGGCAGATGTGGTTGGGAGCTGGTACTGGGCCGCAGGCTGGTACTGGGCTGCAGGCTGGTACTGGTCAGCAGGCTGGTACTGGGCAGCAGGCTGGTACTGGGCAGCAGGGGGAGTAGGGACAATGGCTGGAGGGGGGGCAGGTGCTGGAGGAGGGGTGGGTGGAGGTGGTTGGGAGGAAACCTGCGCAAGAGCCTGCCGTGTGGCTTGCATTACATGCATCTGCTGGTCAGGAGATAGCTTTTCCATGCGCTCTAGTACGGCTTGAAAAAAGCAATGATTGGGTGATTTACTTGCATCTAAATGCAGCCTGTCCAGACGCGTGCACAATTCGTGTGTATTTTTATCCATATTGGCCTTTATGAAGCTAAAACCAAAACTATTTTGTTCGGCTAATAATTTAATGGCGTTCTGGAAGGCTGCATTTAGATGCAAGAACTCGGGCGCATAGTTTTTTTCCTGACCCCTATGACGCTGACGCCCAGAACCCAAAGGTGTTCTACTGAGGGCAGCAGTGTCAGAGGGGTGGGGTAGGGGAAAAGCTATCTCGTCACCAGCAGCTTCAGGTAATGAAGTCTCACGGGAAGCTCCAGCGCAGGTGGATGGGACAGATGTAGATGGAAGGGAAGGTTCAGATGGGTCGGGTCTGTGCCTGTGTTCCCCAGTGGCGGACTGTTCAGGGATCGCTCCTGTCGGGTTCGATGCAGGCTCCTGAGTGCTGCAGACGGTGCTGTTAAAAAGAGGAAAAACAAAACAATAATTAATTTAATTGCTATACATTGGCACTGACTAAAAAAAAAGGCAAAAAAAATCAGACATAAAATATTATACTTTGTACATATTGTGGGGAATATTTACCTTCTGCACACCATAGTTGTCCGGAGGAACGACAACGCTCTAAAGTAACGGTACTTCGATCTGCGTCCTCCGGATCCACTCGGGGCCTGCATCTCTTGATTCAACTCCTTTTTGAAGCGATCCCTGATAGACCGCCACCGCTTCAGAAGTTTGTCACCTGAAAGTGGAAAGCACAAAGTGGTTAGTATACAACACATTACATCCTGCAGCATAACCTACTGAACTGTGAATACTTACGCGCTTTCTTCTGGCCACGAGAATTGAGCTCCCCCCAACCTTCTATCGCTGCGTGGCATACCTCGTCCCAGAGTCGACGGGTTACGATTGAATCAGCGTGGCGGCGGTCAGACATGTTCCACAGCGGCTCCCTCTCTCTAACTTCATCGATGAGGAGGTCGATGTTGATAAATCCGGCCTCCTCACCGTCAGAATCGGGAGCACGCTGTGATGCCTGTTCAAAGAAAGAAAAAAGAAATTAAAAAAAAAAAAAAAATAGACAGAAATTCACACAGACATGAAAAAACAAAAAAAAAATAAAAATAAAATCTTACACTATGACCACCGCCACCTCGACGACGACCCTGGGACGGTCTTGGGGGAGCTCTATCGTGAGCCCTAGAAGTTGAAGCCTTTAGTGAAGAAAAAAAAAAACCATTATTTACTTATGTGTTTGGTGTGCTGTGGTAAACAATTCCTGTATGAAACTTACACTATGACCGCCCGCTCCGTGTATTTCTCCACCCCTTCCGTCCTCTTCTGGCAGCATCTCCTGTGATGTTTCGGCCACCTGGGTAAATGTCGTTTATTTAAAAAAATTTTTTTTTTTTTAAAAAAAAAACCAAAAAAAAAAATATATACCTCAGTTTGTGAACCGGAGGGCGGGCTACCAGAAGACGACATATCTTATTTTATTACAGGCCTCGCACAGCAACTGGCTGGACCAAACTCTGACCGCAACACTGCACCTGTAAAGAAAAAACAATGTCTAAGTACATGTACGCAGCTCACAACAGTGATCTGTGGACAGTACTGTGGACATTACCTCAGGAACACTCTCCTCCACAAGATTTGCACACTTGCACAGAACCGTAGGAACACAGCAACTGGCTGGACCAAACTCTGACCGCAACACTGCACCTGTAAAAAAAGAAAAAACAATGTCTAAGTACATGTACGCAGCTCACAACAGTGATCTGTGGACAGTACTGTGGACATTACCTCAGGAACACTCTCCTCCACAAGATTTGCACACTTGCACAGAACCGAAGGAACACAGCAACTGGCTGGACCAAACTCTGACCGCAACACTGCACCTGTAAAGAAAAAACAATGTCTAAGTACATGTACGCAGCTCACAACAGTGATCTGTGGACAGTACTGTGGACATTACCTCAGGAACACTCTCCTCCACAAGATTTGCACACTTGCACAGAACCGTAGGAACACAGCAACTGGCTGGACCAAACTCTGACCGCAACACTGCACCTGTAAAAAAAGAAAAAACAATGTCTAAGTACATGTACGCAGCTCACAACAGTGATCTGTGGACAGTACTGTGGACATTACCTCAGGAACACTCTCCTCCACAAGATTTGCACACTTGCACAGAACCGAAGGAACACAGCAACTGGCTGGACCAAACTCTGACCGCAACACTGCACCTGTAAAAAAAGAAAAAACAATGTCTAAGTACATGTACGCAGCTCACAACAGTGATCTGTGGACAGTACTGTGGACATTACCTCAGGAACACTCTCCTCCACAAGATTTGCACACTTGCACAGAACCGAAGGAACACAGCAACTGGCTGGACCAAACTCTGACCGCAACACTGCACCTGTAAAAAAAGAAAAAACAATGTCTAAGTACATGTACGCAGCTCACAACAGTGATCTGTGGACAGTACTGTGGACATTACCTCAGGAACACTCTCCTCCACAAGATTTGCACACTTGCACAGAACCGAAGGAACACAGCAACTGGCTGGACCAAACTCTGACCGCAACACTGCACCTGTAAAAAAAGAAAAAACAATGTCTAAGTACATGTACGCAGCTCACAACAGTGATCTGTGGACAGTACTGTGGACATTACCTCAGGAACACTCTCCTCCACAAGATTTGCACACTTGCACAGAACCGAAGGAACACAGCAACTGGCTGGACCAAACTCTGACCGCAACACTGCACCTGTAAAAAACGAAAAAACAATGTCTAAGTACATGTACGCAGCTCACAACAGTTATCTGTGGACAGTACTGTGGACATTACCTCTTCCCTGGAGCACTGGACTGGAGGACAGCAGAACTTGAAGTCAGGAACGAACGGCAGGAGGTGTGTAGAATGTGCTGGATCCTTTTATAAGTTTGGTGATGATGAAAAAAAAAAATTTGCGCATGCTCTGTTTACCAAACCGGATGCGGTCACCGCATCCGGTTTAAACCGCATTGCGCCGGATCCGGCATGCATAGACACCCATTGTATACAATGCCGTATTGTGCCGGATCCGGCAGAATGCGGTTTTTTTAAGGGGCAAAAAAACGTTACATGATACGTTCTATCCGGCCGCCGCATTTAATTATTTTGCCGCATCCGGAAAAAACCGGATGCACCGCAAAGCAATCAGGTACAATCCGGTTACAATGCAAGTCTATGGGGATAAACCGGATGCGATACCGGATCCGTTTTATCCTTTTTTTTCCGGATTGTACCTGATGGCAAAAAACTGATGTGTGAAAGTAGCCTAAGAGAGATCTGAGATTTAGGAGCAGGTCAGTAGATGTGGACAGGTGGGAAGGTAAGAGGGAAGGGGAGATAAATATTTATTTGGAGAGTGCTGGGGATTGGGGATAGCGAAGTAGAGTGATAAGGAGAGGGCAAAGACTGTGAGGGCATAGGTGAACATAGTGAGAATAAAGTTTACAAATGTGAATAAGGGGGGAAAAAAAAAAAGAAAAGAGGGAAAAATGCAAGCAAAAGACACAGGGAAAGAGCTATCGCTCACCTTCTGGTCACAGGTAAAGCCCACTATACACGCTGCAATGTATCTTACAATATGTCGGCGGGGTCACGTCGTAAGTGACGCACATCCGGCATCGTAAGGTACATTGTAGTGTGTAACAGCTACGTATCATTGCGATTGAACGGTAAAACGTTCATCGCACGCACTTCGTTCATTCCTCATGAATTGAACGTCAGATTGTTCATCGTACCCGGGGTAGCACACATCGCAGTGTGTGACACCCCGGGAACGATGAACAGATCTTACCTGCGTCCTGCGGCTCCCGGCCGGTAATGCGGAAGGAAGGAGGTGGGCGGGATGTTTACATCCTGCTCAGCTGGAAATCTTCTGTAAGATAATCCTTAATGCACAAGAACTAACAATACCTAAAAGCAAGAAAAATGGAAAAGACCTAAAGAGACCAGGTTGGATGACCAAAAATTACATCACCTGCTTAAAAATAAAATAGAAATATACAAGTGGAAGATAGGGATTATACCTAGAGAAGAATATATGGCAGTTTACAGATTCTGCAAGACAAGTGTTAAAGGAGCTAAGGCCGAACACAAATTGAGGCTTGCAAAAGAGGACAAGAGTAATGTAAAAGGATTTTGGGGTATGTTAAAAGCAAAAGAAAAGCGAAGGAGAACATAGGAGTCCTGCAGAATCAAAAAGGTAAAACAGTAAACAAGGTGGAACAGCAGGTGGAGATACTAAATTCATATTTCGTATCTGTCTTCTCCCAAAAAACTAAAGCAAACATCAACAATAATCATGATAGAAATGATGGTCAGGAGGAGTCCAAGATAACAATAAGCAAATAATTGATATTAGAACACTTTGACAAGTTAAAGGAAAGCAAGTCCCCAGGTCCTGATGATTTACACACTAGAGTCTTGAAAGAGATAGCTGAGGAAATAATAGTACCGCTTGCCATAATCTTCAATAAGTCATGGGAAACAGGAGAGGTCCCTCTAGATTGGAAATGGGCAAATGTGGCTCCTATCTACAAAAAGGGGAAAAAGGAGGATCTAAGGAATTACAGACTAGTAGGCCTGAC
Organism: Anomaloglossus baeobatrachus; assembly: GCF_048569485.1. NCBI lineage: Eukaryota > Metazoa > Chordata > Amphibia > Anura > Aromobatidae > Anomaloglossus > Anomaloglossus baeobatrachus. Next base: position 275,657,181 of record NC_134357.1, on the reverse strand, counting down.
CTTCATAGCAGGAAAAATATTGAGCAAATTGTCAAGGAACATTTACTTGGGTACCTGGATGGGAAAGCATTAATCAACCATAGCCAGCATGGCTTTCTGACCAATAAATCTTGTCAGACCAACCTGATTTCCTTCTACAACAAAGTCACTGAAGACCAGGGGAATGCAGTGTATTTAGCATACCTGGACTTCAGTAAGGCATTTGATAAAGTATCACATGACAGCCTCATTGAAAGACTGATCAAGTAAGGAATCGACAAAAAAAATCAGTTATATGAATTCACAACTGGCTTAATGATCGGGTGCAACGAGTAATACTAAATGGCTATACATCAAACTGGAGGAAAGCTAAAAGTGGGGTCCGCAAGGCTCTGTCCTGGGGTCAGTGCTGTTTAATATCGTTATAAATGATCTGGACAGTGAAATTACTGGAGAACTCATAAAATTTGCAGATGATACTAAAATAGGAGTAATAGCCAACAATAGAGAGGAGAGAAAGTGTTTTCAAAAGGATCTAGACACACTCGAACAATGGGCCAAGGAAAACAGAATGGTGTTTAACAGGGACAAATATAAAAAACATATATAGTAAGGGAGGAAAATAACTAGGTTACAGCACAGGGGAAAAGGATTTGGGCATAATAGTGGATCCCAGATTTAACATGAGCCAACAGTGCGGTGCTATAGCTAAAATGGTCAATAAAAGGCTGTGATGTATCAAGACAAGCATTGAATCTAGATCAAGACAGGTAATTATTACCCTATACTCTGCCCTGCTCAGACCCCACCTGGAATACTGTGTACAGTTCTGGGCACCCCAATTCAAGAAAGACCGATATATTGGAGAAAGTCCATAGAAGAGCAACCAAGATGGTGATAGGTCTGCACATCAACTCATATGAAGACCAGCTAAAAGAACTAGGAATGTTTAGTTTGCAAAAGAGAAGGCTGAGAAGAGACTTAATAGCGATCTACAAATATCGGAAAGATAGTCACAGTGCAGAGGGAATTACCCTAATGTCATTAGCACAAAGTAGAAGAAGCAATGGGATGAAACTAAAAAGACGGAGATTCAGATTAGACATTAGGAAAAACTTTCTGAAAGTGAGGACAATCAGAGAGTGAAACAGGCTGCCACGGGAGGTAGTCAGCTCTCCATCAATGGAAATCAAGTACAAACTGGATGAACATATAGCTGGGATGATTTAGGAAAATCTGCACTTACAGGGGGTTGGACCCGATGGCCCTTGAGGTCCCTTCTATCTCTACCATTCTATTATTCTGTGATTTTACAAACTCATCCGTAGACTACACAACTTTAAAGCCTGTGGATTTCTTTATAACTATAGCCAGTAGAGAGCACAAGTAGTACAGTGTGAGAGGCAGACCAATGTCAGAAACAGGGAGCACACCTCATTGCAGATACTGTGTTTCCCCAACACTGTCTTATATTTTTTACTCTGAAATATGTGCTAGGGCTTATTTTCAGGGTAAGGCGTTTTCTCTCGGAAACATGGGTTTGGGGTAAGTTTACCCCCCCAAAAAAGACACCCCCCCTCCCAGGAGAATCATACTTACCAGACCCCAGATATCTCTGTTGCTCCCAGGTCCTACTGCGTTCTTCAGCGGGTACTCCCAGCAGATCTTCGCACTCCACTGCACTGTGTCCCAGGTTCCCCTGCCGGTCAGAAGCAATAAGTATCACCGAATATGGTGAGTGTGTGCGCGATCTGATGTGTGATTGTGTGTGGGATCTGATGTGTGATTGTGTGTGTAATCTGATGTGTGTGCGATTTGATGTTGTGTGTGTGCAATCTAATGTGTTTGGGTGTGCGTTCAGGTCCTTGATGCGTTCCACTGGAGGTCTTCCCATTCGGCGTTGGGTGAATATGATTGCAGGGTCTTCTTTCTTCTCTCTTTTCGGGGTGTCCGCTGACTATAATGAAGTGTCCTGCAGTATTCTTTAACTTTTTTAGCTGCATGGACACTTCATTATTGAATCGTGGCTAGGGCTTATTTTTGGGGTAGGGCTTATATTTAAAGGGAACCTGTCACATACAATATGCATTCTGACCTATCACCAGACGCATGTGTGCCTTAACTACACCTCCCTACCCATCCCTGTGTTGTAAAATTGTGTAATTTGAAAGTAATAAAAAAACGTTTTATTACTTCCATATTTCCTATGTAAATAGCAGGGTCCATCGCCCTATGGGCGTCACATCGCCCTGTGGGCATTTGCATACTTTCCATGGTATCACGCCCCTGTGGGCGTGATACCATGGATTCACATGAGCGATGTCACCATCGCTCATTTAGATCCCGCGGGTGTTTACACTTACCATTCCTGCAGCCTTTACCGGGTGTTCACTCGCCGGTTTCAGACACGCTCTGCGCATGATCAAACTCTTCTGATCATGCGCAGTGCATGTCTGAAACTGACAATGAGCCCCCGGAAAAGACTGCAGGAATGGTAAGTGTAAATACGTGCAAACGCCCCCAGGGCGCTGTGACGCCCATAGGGCGGTGGGCCCTGCTATTTACATAGGAAATATATGGAAGTAATAAAACGTTTTTTATTACTTTCAAATTACACAATTTTACAACACAGGGATGGGTAGGTAGGTGTAGTTAGGGCACACATGCGTCTGCTGATAGGTCAGAACACATATTGTATGTGACAGGCTCCCTTTAAGTCAAGCCGAAAAGGCTGAAAATTCCTGTTCGGGCTTATTTTCGGAGTAGTGCTTATTTTCTGGAAAACATGGTATCAAAAGTTCAGAAAACAGAGTGTATTGGTCAAACACTGGAGCAATATACATAGTCAGAGTATACAGGTCTCTGATGAATCATGGAGCATTACCATTTTACCATGTATTTTAGTTTTGTTGTTTTTTCCATATTCTTGCATTAATACAAAGTTATTCAGTTTAACTTTTGCGCCTGTCTTCATATATGAAAGGATATTGCAATGAGTCAATGATGTTTTATTTTTGTATTTGTGAAAATTTTCAATAAAAACACAGTTGATTAAAAAAAAAATCAAAAGCAGTGGTGATAAAGAGTGTTTGAGGCTGCTCACGTAAAGCAAGGGGCTGGTGGACACAAGACTTTAAAAACACAACCTTAACATCTTCCATAACTTAAATGATTGTGAATTTTATGGATACTGAACTTTGAGATCCAAAACTTCCCATGTCTAGAAAGTTAACATTTTTTCGGAGGAATGAAATGCAATTTGTATTTGCCACTTGGTAGTAGTATGAGTAGTGTGCCAGATTCCTACTCCACACTGATGAGGGGCAAATACCCTGAATCGGCTGTCTGTGGATGGATACCATGTTTGGTATAGGTGGTCTCCTTGACTGGAGACTGCCCTTCCCGTGGTTCTTCCTTCCCGGTGAAAGACCTGGCTAGTTTCCTGGCAGCGTTGAGAAACACGTGATGGTGTCTCCGCGGCTTTCTTATTTGCATACTTCCCAGGGGGCATTGCTCTAGAATCACTGCGTTGAGAAACACGTGATGGTGTCTCCGCAGTGGATATGTTGATCTCCCTAAGGTCAACAATGCTTGCTTAAGTAGTCTTTTACTAGGCATTGCCCCCTCTAGCCAGATTCCTACTCCACACTGATGAGGGGCAAATACCCCGAAACGGCTGTCTGTGGATGGATACCATGTTTGGCATAGGTGGTCTCCTTGACTGGAGACTGCCCTTCCTGTGGTTGTTCCTTCCCGGTGAAAGACCTGGCTAGTTTCCTGCCAGCGTTGAGAAACATGTGATGGTGTCTCCGCAGGCCTTCTTGCTTTGAATATTTCCCAGGGGGCATTGCTCTAGAATCACTGCGTTGAGAAACACGTGATGGTGTCTCCGCAGTGGTGGATGTTGATCTCCCTAAGGTCAACCATCCTTGCTCACATAGTCTTTTACTAGGCAATGTCCCACTCAGCCAGATTCCTACTCCACACTGATGAAGGGCAAATACCCCGAAACGGCTGTCTGTGGATGGATACCATGTTTGGCATAGGTGGTGTCACGCTTCCCGGTCCCCTGGTCCCGTTCTCCGGTCCCCTTGGCCCGCTCCCCGCTCCCCGGCGGCGTCCCCTGCTCACCACTCCGGTCCCGGCCTCCTCTTCCTCGCCTGCGGCCTCCATGCATCCAGCTCCCCGCTCCCGGCGCTCCTCTGCGACGTGGGACTCCCAGCCGGGCGCTCCTGCTTCCTCCTCACCGCTTCCTGGACTGGCTTCTGGCACACGGGCCTCGCGCATGCGCATTAGGGCGCGCGCGCGGTCACTGACCCTTTCTTAAAGGGCCAGCACCCAGAAACAGGATATTGCATAGACAGGTACAGGGTATATTATGTTTCTCTTTCCTGGTGGGCGGGGCCTGTTCTACGTGTTTAGCAAGCTAGTGTTCAGGTCCCCATATTGCTTTGCCTTGTGCTTTGCCTTGTATTAACCCTGTCCTGTCTCGTAGAGCCTGTCCTGCCACGCCAGTCGCTCCGAACCAAGTCCATCCCTGGACCCTGACGGTGACTTCGGCGGATGTCCCACCACCTCTGCAGCTCCGCCAGTCTCCAGTCCCTGGCTCCGTTCGGTGACCGTCCCATCGCTCAGCAGGTTCCGGATCCCGCCTGACCCTACAACCCGGCCTCGGACCCTGAGTCTCGTCACCCGGACTACCGTCCAGAACTCCGTGGGTTCAGCATCATCCACCTTTCCTGCTCCTCTACGGACTGTCCAGCTACCTATAGTGCTTCGGCTGCCGTGCATCAGGACCCTCTGGCGGGGTGACCGGCCTGGCTGCCTCCTCAGGGGGAAATCGGTGTACGGTCCAGTGCTTCCACCACCCGGACGTAACAGCTAGAACAGGCCATGGATCCCGCCGAAGCACTAGTGGCCTTGCAGCAGGAACTCACATGCCAGCGCGAGACCCAGACCCGCATGCTGAACTTCATGTCTTCTGTGGATACCCGCCTGAACACGCTACAAGCGACGGCCACATCCTTGGCATCTCAGGTTTCCACTGTACAATCCACGGCCACAGCTCCCGTGGCAGCCTCCTCGGATACTTCCAAACTTCGTTTGGCCTCACCACCCCAGTACGCCGGAGATCCCAAGACCTGCAGGGGATTCATCAATCAATGCTCTCTCCATTTCAAGCTGCTGCCGCACCTTTTTGCCTCTGACCAAGCCAAGGTCGCGTTCATGATGTCCCATCTAGAGGGAGAGGCACTGGCCTGGATGAACCCCTTGTGGGAGAAGGAGGATCCGGTAACCACCAACATCCAGGAATTCCTGCAGGCATTTCGTGGCACCTTTGACGAGCCCGGACGCACCTCCGCGTCTGCCTCATCTCTCCTCCGGCTACGTCAGGGGACTCTGACGGTGGGCCAATATGCCATTCGTTTTCGCACCTTGGCTTCGGAACTCGGGTGGAACAATGAGGCCCTAACCGCCGCCTTCTGGGAGGGACTCTCGGGTCGTGTTAAAGATGAGCTGGCTGGTCGTGACGTGCCTTCCACCCTGGATGCCCTGATTGCCCTAGCGACTCGAGTGGATCTTCGCTTTCAGGAACGATCCAAAGAAGTGTCCCGCGAGAGGTGTCCGATACGGCACTGCTCCCCACCACAGAAGTCCATCGCTCCCCAGTTGGCGTCACCTGGCGTGTCTACCTCCGAGCCCATGCAGATTGACCGCCTGAAGCAGTCGGAACAACGCCGAGCAGAACGACTAGCAAAGGGTCTCTGCTTCTACTGCGGTGATGGCACACACCTGCTACGCTCTTGTCCCGAGAAGCCGGGAAACTCCAAAGCCTAGGCTTGGTAGGAGAGGCCACCCTAGGTGCTGGGACTCTCTCAGACTCCGTTACCTGGACTATTCAAATCACTACAGAAGAGACCCGGTTCACGGTAGAGGCGTATCACGATTCCGGAGCAGCAGGCAACTTCATCCAGCAGGCCACGGTGGATAAGTACCAGGTGCCTGTCCTTCCACTAGAGAAACCGCTGGTGATCGCCTCTGTTGATGGGAAACCCCTCTCTGACACCGTCTCACTGATCACCAAGCCTGTGGAAGTACGGATCGGTGCTCTGCACACCGAGAAGATCACCTTCTACGTCCTCCCGCGCATGTCTCATCAGATCCTGCTGGGACTTCCATGGTTACGGACACACGAACCATCGGTCAGCTGGAGTACAGGTGAAATCACCCGATGGGGCTCCTCGTGTCACGAGAGATGTCTGAAATCCATCCAGCCCGTCCGACGCCCTCCGGTTCCAGAGTCTCTACCAGGACTGCCTTCTGCCTACTGGTCCTTCACGGACGTGTTTGATAAAAAGGAGTCAGAGGTACTACCGCCTCATCGTCCCTACGACTGTGCCATCGAGTTACTGCCAGGAACTACGCCTCCTCGAGGACGGATATACCCCTTGTCCCCTGCTGAAACACGAGCTATGTCTGCCTATATCACCGAGAGCCTAGCTAAGGGGTTCATTCGGAGGTCCTCGTCCCCTGCCGGAGCAGGGTTTTTCTTCGTCAAGAAGAAGGAAGGTGACCTGCGCCCTTGCATTGACTACCGGGATCACCGTAAAGAACAAATACCCTCTGCCGCTTATCCCCGAACTATTCGATCGGCTCCGAGGAGCCCGTGTATTCACCAAGTTGGACCACCGTGGGGCCTATAACCTGGTTCGCATTCGCTCTGGAGACGAATGGAAAACCGCATTCAACACTCGGGATGGGCACTACGAGTATTGTGTCATGCCCTTTGGTCTGTGTAATGCTCCGGCAGTCTTCCAAGAACTGGTGAACGATGTGTTCAGAGATCTCCTCTATGTCTGTGTCGTGGTGTATCTGGACGACATCCTGGTCTTCTCTCCGGATCTACAAACCCACCGAGAGAACGTGCAGCTAGTCCTCCAGAGGCTTAGAGAGAATCGTCTGTACGCCAAGTACGAGAAATGCATCTTTGAAAAGTCGTCTCTTCCCTTCCTGGGTTATGTAATCTCGGACACTGGCCTGCAGATGGACCCAGAGAAAGTGTCTGCCATCATCAACTGGCCTCCTCCTTCCAGACTGAAGGCTATCCAACGCTTTCTCGGCTTTGCGAACTACTACCGTCAATTCATCCCGCATTTCTCTGCCTTGACTAAGAAAGGAGCTAATCCTAAGGACTGGTCCCCGGCGGCCGATGCCGCGTTCTGCTCCTTGAAACAGGCGTTTGCTTCTTCCCCGGTTCTCCATCGCCCTGAATTGAACCGACAGTTCACCTTAGAGGTGGATGCCTCCTCCTCAGGAGCCGGGGCAGTGTTGATGCAGAACTCCCCCTCCGGAAAGATGGTCACTTGTGGATTCTTCTCCAAGAGCTTCTCGGCACCCGAACGCAACTACACCATTGGGGATCGGGAGCTACTGGCCGTGAAGCTGGCCTTGGAGGAATGGCGCAACCTCTTGGAGGGAGCTGTATACCCTGTAATCATATACACGGACCACAAGAATCTGGAGTACCTGCGGTCTGCCCAAAGACTGAATCCACGACAAGCCCGCTGGTCCTTGTTCTTTGCTCGATTTGATTTCCAACTCCATTTCCGGCCTGCGGATAAGAACGTGCGGGCAGACGCTCTGTCCAGATCCTTCGTACCCGTGGAGTTGGAGGAGGAGACATACCAGCCCATCATCAACCCCAGTAAAGTCGTTCCGGTGACTCCTGTCACTCTAACTCAGATACCCCCTGGGAAAACCTATGTCTCAGATACTGACAGACAGAGAGTCCTGCACTGGGGCCATGCTTCTAAGGTCGCCGGCCATGCTGGTCAGAAGAAGACTTGGAGTACGATTGTCCGTCACTACTGGTGGCCGTCCCTCCGTAAAGACGTCGCAACCTTCGTCTCAGCCTGTCCATCCTGTGCCCGGAACAAGACACCCAAGCACCTACCCTATGGACGTCTTCTCCCTTTGCCCATTCCTTCCGTTCCGTGGCAACATATCGCAATGGACTTCATTACGGACTTACCCTTATCCTCCGGACACACGGTCATATGGGTGGTGGTGGATCGCTTCTCAAAGATGGCCCACTTCGTTCCCATGGCAGGGCTGCCCTCTTCCCAGGAGCTAGCTGACTCCTTCATACAGCACATATTCCGATTGCATGGCTTCCCCGCACACATTGTGTCTGACAGAGGAACTCAGTTTACCTCGCGCTTCTGGAGGGCTCTCTGCAAACATCTGGGAGTGTCCTTGGACTTTTCTTCGGCCTACCATCCTCAGTCGAATGGCCAAGTGGAACGGGTCAATCAGATCCTGACCTCCTTCCTGCGCCACTACGTCAACATCCATCATGACGATTGGTCCACGCTCCTACCTTGGGCTGAGTTCTCCCATAACCAGCACGTCAGTGAGTCCACCTCCAGCTCTCCCTTTCAGATCGTTTATGGACTGCAGCCTTCTGTCCCGTTGCCAGTATCCTCGGCTTCCAACGTCCCCGCAGCAGATACTCTGGTTCGGGACTTTTCAGCTATATGGAACTCTGTCAAGTCGTCCCAAGAACGTGCTTCATTGCGGATGAAGAGACATGCGGACAAGAGGCGCCTGGATCCCCCATGTTTCTCCCCAGGTCATCTGGTCTGGCTTGCATCCAGATATGTCCGATTGAAGTTACCCTCGTACAAGTTGGGTCCTCGCTACATCGGGCCGTTTAAGATCATCAGCAAGATCAATGCAGTCTCCTACAAGCTGCAGCTCCCGGCCACGATGCGGATACCCAACTCCTTCCATGTCTCCTTACTCAAGCCTGTTGTCCTTGGTCCCTTCTCCGCTGAGGTCGGTACTGCTCCCCCTCCTATTGCTGACGATGACATCTATGCGGTAAGGGATATCGTGGCCATGAAGACCGTGCGAGGTCGGCAATACTTCCTGGTAGACTGGGCGGGTTATGGTCCCGAGGATCGGTCCTGGGAGCCCCGGGAGAATGTTGGCACTCCTCTGATTCGTGCCTTCCTGTCCCGCTTGCGGGGGGGGTTGGGGCGTGGGGGAGGGGGTACTGTCACGCTTCCCGGTCCCCTGGTCCCGTTCTCCGGTCCCCGTGACCCGCTCCCCGCTCCCCGGCGGCGTCCCCTGCTCACCACTCCGGTCCCGGCCTCCTCTTCCTCGCCTGCGGCCTCCATGCGTCCAGCTCCCCGCTCCCGGCGCTCCTCTGCGACGTGGGACTCCCAGCCGGGCGCTCCTGCTTCCTCCTCACCGCTTCCTGGACTGGCTTCTGGCACACGGGCCTCGCGCATGCGCATTAGGGCGCGCGCGCGGTCATTGACCCTTTCTTAAAGGGCCAGCACCCAGAAACAGGATATTGCATAGACAGGTACAGGGTATATTAGGTTTCTCTTTCCTGGTGGGTGGGGCCTGTTCTACGTGTTTAGCAAGCTAGTGTTCAGGTCCCCATATTGCTTTGCCCTGTGCTTTGCCTTGTATTAACCCTGTCCTGTCTCGTAGAGCCGGTCCTGCCACGCCAGTCGCTCCGAACCAAGTCCATTCCTGGACCCTGACGGTGACTTCGGCGGATGTCCCACCACCTCTGCAGCTCCGCCAGTCTCCAGTCCCTGGCTCCGTTCGGTGACCGTCCCATCGCTCAGCAGGTTCCGGATCCCGCCTGACCCTACAACCCGGCCTCGGACCCTGAGCCTCGTCACCCGGACTACCGTCCAGAACTCCGTGGGTTCAGCATCATCCACCTTTCCTGCTCCTCTACGGACTGTCCAGCTACTTATAGTGCTTCGGCTGCCGTGCATCAGGACCCTCTGGCGGGGTGACCGGCCTGGCTGCCTCCTCAGGGGAAATCGGTGTACGGTCCAGTGCTTCCACCACCCGGACGTAACAGGTGGTCTCCTTGACTGGAGACTGCCCTTCCCGTGGTTGTTCCTTCCCGGTGAAAGACCTGGCTAGTTTCCTGCCAGCGTTGAGAAACATGTGATGGTGTCTCCGCAGGCCTTCTTGCTTACAATACATACCTGGGGCCTCGCAGACCTGCTAGGTTACTTGTTTTCGATGGTAGATTTCTATGGTTGCGCGTTCTAGGGTTAAAGTGAATGTCTAAATATTGCTGCAGCTGGAGAATACAGCTGGCAATGTAGTAGAGCTCAAGCAGTGCAGCGGTCGGTGCCACCTGGCAGCCGAAGGTTTAACGTGTTTTATTATATACTGTATTTTACCGCTTAATGTGTATTTTATAGAAAGTTGATTATATAATGAATATTAACCAAGTCAAGTTGTGTCGGGTATTTCCTGGGTACTGAAAGCAAAGTTGGGAGGAGGGACAAACAGCCAGGGGGGTGGCTGTAGAGACAGGCCAGAGAAGAGTCAGTGCTGCAGTAGGGTTCCTGGTGTGTAGACGGTGCTTTTTAACTTGGGCCCGTTGGGGAACCTGAAGATATCCTCCAAGTGTCCGGAGTCTATGGCGCACCTCTGTATGGGCTTAGGAGAGTCCAGGGACTAGATAGACATGCCTGGGAGAGAGAGTTCTTCCAGACGGGCTTATGGAAGTGGACAGACTATAAGCCATTCGAGGCCACAATTGTACATGGATTGGTACAGAAAGAAGAGCAAGAGAGGAGCAGAGGTTTAGGCTTGGCAGCTCGAAGACTAGGTCCAGACAGCGGGCTAGACAAGACGAAGTACACCAGGAAACAGCGGCACCAGAATGAAATGTTATTGGCTATGTCTGTCATGAAGGCTGAAGAACAAATAAATCATTTCATGTTGTGCTGTAAAGAGACTCTGTGTGATGTGTTGCCCCACCACGTTTGCAACGGTGACCAGCTGCAGGGAGGTGGACGCACCCCTCAAGACTGAAATAAGTGTCGCACCCCATGCCTGGGGCAAAGCACATACAGGTTCTTCCTACAGAAGGAGCACGGAGACCCCTTGCCCCGTTATTGGCTCCCCTCGTCACTAGTAAGCAAAATCTGATAGTAATCTGGAACCAAACATTTCTATAAGTTAATAGTCCATGTATCAGCTGACAAATGCTCTGTACGCACTTTATCCACACTTTACTTTTAATCTGACTGTATTGTAAACTTTTTTTTTATTAAATTTTACACGTAATTATACACTTTGATTTATTTTAATAGATGACAATCTACCGTAATTTCTCAACTCCTCACAAATGTTTATTGAGCTAGATAGTCAGAATTCAATTAGATGATGACTAGGTATGAAAACATGAGTACACAAAGGAAGCCGTTACTGGAAATGATTTCACATCTGTCTAAAGCCGTTCTTTAAATTGTAAATTATAAATTTGTGCTCCCCAGTGGGAGATATTAAGTTAAGGAAGAAGACTATCCTGGTTAAAAGAATGTGAAATCCAGAATTAAAAAATGAGATGTATCAAGTAATTGAATTCCTTAGTTCACCCTTCTTAAAGTAACTGTTATATTCCTTTTAATGTGTCTGGTTTGTTGATAAAATTGCTTTCTTTGTAGGTTTTGCTCACCTTGCTTTAGCAGAAATGTTTATGGGATGTTGCAAAGATCAATAAAAGGTAATTTCAAGAAAAGAAAGAATTGATCAAAACAAATTTTCATATTTTACAGCATTTTAGCAAATAAAAAAGTGCAAAAGCCAATCATTGTTTTAAGGGATCCAAAGGATAGAATGTTTTGGATCAATCTATATCAAAGCCCATCTTAAAAGCCAAGATCCTATTGAAAGCCTTAGGGCGACTTTGCACGTTGTGATATTGCACGTGCAATGTCAATGGGGTCAAATCGAAAGTGACGCACATCCGGCGTCGCAGTCGATATCGCAACGTGTAAAACCTTTTTGATACGATGAACGAGCGCAAAAGCGTCGTTATCGTATCATCGCTGCAGCCTCCGACATTTCCATAATGCCGGTGCAGCGACAGGTACGATGTTGTTCCTCGGTCCTGCGGCAGCACACATCTCTGTGTGTGAAGCCGCGGGAGCGAGGAACTTCACCTTACCTGCCGCCGGCTGCAATGAGAAGGACGGAGGTGGGCGGGATGTTTACATCCTGCTCATCTCCGCCCCTCCACTTCAATTTGCCGCCTGCCGTGTGACGTCGCTGTGACGCCGCACGACCCGCCCCCCTAAGGAAGGAGGTGGGTCGCCGGCCAGAGGGACGTCGCATGGCAGGTATGTGCGTGTGAAGCTGCCGTAGCGATAATAGTCGCTACGGCAGCTTTCACTAGATATCGCACGTGCGACGGGGGCGGGACTATCGCTGCAGCATCGGTAGCACATTGTTACCGATGTCGCAACGTGCAAAGCCCGCCTTAGTTAACTTTTATAGATAAAATTGGAGTGCTAGTCAACTTGAGATCTTACGGATTATGGCTGCGTTCACATACAGTTGTCACATTGCCCTGTGGCATAGCGGCCTTTTCACTGTAAGGACGTAGCTGTATCACCTGAAAGTTAAGGGTGCTTTACACGCTGCGACATCGCTAACGATATATGGTCGGGGTCACGGTGTTTGTGACGCGCATCCGGCGTCTTTAGCAACATCGCAGCGTGTGACAGCTAGGAGCGACGATCAACGATCGCAAAAACGTCAAAAATCGTTGATCGTTAACACGTCGCTCCTTTTCATAATATTGTTGGTGGTGTATGCCGCTGGTTGTTCGTCGTTCCTGCGGCATCACACACCCCTGAATGTCAGAGAGAGACACAAAGAAGTACTATGGGGCACTATTCTAATTTGCAAAATCTACTGTACAATACAAAATTGTACCCGGTTGTGCTCATCTAATGTTTTGGGGTTTTGTTTTTTTCATTTTTTTTGCAAAGTAAGGGTTCATGCGTAGTGGCACAAACCCTAAGTAAGGGTTCATACGTAGTGGCACAAACCCCCAGTGCATAAAGGGTGTTTTACACGTTGCGACATCTCTAACGATATATCGTCGGGGTGACGTCGTTAGTGACGCACATCCGGCGCCGTTAGCGACATCGCAGCGTGTGACACCAAGGAGCGACGATCAATGAGTGCAAAAACGTGAAAAATCGTTGCTCGTTGACACGTCGCTCCTTTTCCAAATATCGTTGCTGCTGCAGGTACGATGTTGTTCGTCGTACCTGCGGCAGCACACATCGCTATGTGTGACACCGCAGGAACGACGAACATCTCCTTACCTGCGTCCACCGGCAATGAGGAAGGAAGGAGGTGGGTGGCATGTTCCGGCCGCTCATCTCCGCCCCTCCTCTGCTATTGGACGGCTGCCGTGTGACGTCGCTGTGACGCCGCACGAACCGCCCCCTTAGAAAGGAGGCGGTTCGCTGGCCAGAGCGACGTTGCCGGAAGGTAAGTCCGTGTGACGGGTGTTAGCGATGTTGTGTGCCACGGGCAGCGATTTGCCCGTGACACACAACCGACGGGGGCGGGTACACTCGCTAGAGATATCGGTACCGATATCTCAGCGTGTAAAGTACCCTTAAGGCTTGTATCACATCTTATATGAAGCTGTAGAGTCTTCATGTACTGTCATACAGATTTAGTAGGCCAAAAGTTTTGGCACCTTTGAAATTGTTCTAGAAAATGAATTATTTCTTCAAGAAAACTATTGTAATTACACATGTTTTGTTATTCCAATGTTTATTTCCTTAGTGTGTTTTGGAACAGCACAAAAAAATAACATAATTTCACACAAATCCCCAAAAATAGGACTGACAAAATTGTTGACACCTTTCCAAAATTGTGGGTAAACAACTTTGCTTCAAGTATATGATGCACATTTAAACTCACCTGGCAAGAAACAGGTGTGGACAATATGAAAATCACACCTGAAACCAGATAAAAAGAGGAGAAGTTGACTCAACCATTGCATTGTGTGTCTGTGTGTGCCACACTAAGCATGAAGAACAGAAAGAAGAGACGAGAACTTTATGAGAACTTGAGAACCAAAACTATTGAAAAATATCAGCCACCTCTAGGTTACAGAGATCTTTATGTTCCTTTGTTCACAATGTGCAATGTAATCATGAAATGTTCAATCCATGGTGTGTAGCTAATCTTCTTGGACATAGATGGCAGGGAAAAATTGCTGCAAGGTTGCAATGCAGGATGGTCCGGATGGTGGATAAGCAGCCCCAATCAATTTTCAAAGAAATTCAAGTTGTTCTGGAGGATCAAGTTGCATCAATGTCATCGCAAACTATCTGGACTGTGGCAGCTGACGCCAAGGATAGGCAATGGACTTAGGTACAGACTTAGGATCGCTGTAAAAACGTGGTGGAGCAGACAAACAGGGCCAGGATTCTGTTGGTACCAGAGCTGTGGGCTGGCAGATGCTAGTGAAACAGTTGAACCCAGGTCGATGGTCCACAAAAAGGTCTTAGGCGGGCTTTGCACGTTGCGACATCGCAAGCCGATGCTGCGATGTCGCACGCGATAGTCCTCGCCCCCGTCGCAGCAGCGATATCTTGTGATAGCTGCCGTAGCGAACATTATCGCTACGGCAGCTTCACATGCACTCACCTGGCGTGCGACGTCGCTCTGGCCGGCGTCCCGCCTCCTTCCTAAGGGGGCAGGTCGTACAACGTCAGAGCGACGTCACACGGCAGGTGGCCAATAGAAGTGGAGGGGCGGAGATGAGCAGGATGTAAACATCCCGCCCACCTCCTTCCTTCCGTATAGCCGGTGGCGGCAGGTAAGGTGATGTTCCTTGCTCCTGCGGCTTCACACACAGCGATGTGTGCTGCCGCAGGAACGAGGAACAACATCGGCATTATGGAAATGTCGGAGAATACACCGATGATACGATGACGCTTTTGCGCTCATTAATCGTATTATCTAGAATTTACACACTACAATGTTGAAAGTGACGCCGGATGTGCGTCACTTTCGATTTGACCCCACCGACATTGCACGTGCGATGTTGCAACGTGCAAAGCCACCCTTAATCTCATTTTGTTGTTCCTGCATCTGCGACATCTCCTGATGCAGCGCTGGCAGATAAAGGGTGTCGGAGTAAGTGGAGTTGACACGCCTACACCTGGGCCGTGGGGCACTTGTTACCGGGCCGGTCCTTTGTCTTGGGTGGGATGTCGCTGCGGCAAGGCCCGGTTCCGTGACCCCGGCGGTGTTGTTATAAAAAGGGTGATTATTGACAAGATTGATGACGAAAGGGAAGTGTTACATAACAAATAATATAAGCCTTTAAAAAGTCTGACTTTTTAAAGGGTTATATTATTGATTATTGACAAGGGATGATGATAGTTATTTGTGACTCCACCTGTGGTACTCGGCCAGAGATAGCCGACGCTGCGGGATGGGACTTCTGGGGCAGATGGTGATGCAGCTGAGTTGGTATAGCTCTCCACAGGTAGAGCTGGGCCCCAGGGCCGATGGGGGTAGTAGTGATGGCGGGGGTGCAGGGCCAGAGGCGCAGGTGAAAAACGGAGCAACACAGGGATGCAGCCTCAAGGTTTTTACTCACTGTAGCAGGTTCTGAGGTAACAGTGACCACCTTTGGAGTGCTGTGTTCCACTGTGATGGGCTCCAGTCGATCCCGGGTAGTTCAGAGGTCAAGACCAGTGCACCCTTCTAATGTCCCTTCCCTGGTCGTCTTCCTGCGCTGACTTCTCGCTCTCCTGTCCCGCGCCTATGCACACAGTGCCCTGAGATGGTGTCCGTGGACCCTACAGGGTGGCTTGAAGCTCTGTCCCTTGGCCCTCTATGGTCACCTTCCAGCAGATTTGTCTGCGGACTTGGCTTTAGTACTAGCTGTATCCTTAGCCTCCGGTTTTACTAGATGAGCACGTTGGTGGTTCTCCTCTAGTCTAGGGACCGGATCCCCATCTGCGGCCTAGTTCCTCCACTCCAATATGTCGTATGTGGAACAAGGCCACGGGGGTATGGTGCACTCTCCGTGGGCTCTAGGACCCCTTCTGACTTATGCCTGGGCTGAGCTGCACCAGCTCCAGACCACAGGTCTTCACTCCTCCACTGCTCCTTCTTGACTCCCTCACTTTCTACAGTCTACTCCCACTAACTAGACTCCACCCCCCAGCCTGGCCTCGGTCTGTCACTAGGCCCTTACCATGGTCTGATGAGGTGTTGCTGAGTGAGAGTGTTTGTGTTTTGGGTCTACCGGTGGATGACCTCTTACCCAGGATGGGATACCACACCTCTGGCTGAGATGCAGTACCTCTGTGGTGACTGAAGCCTCAGGGGCACCACAGAGTCACCACATGGTGCATCCGAGCTTACCCTGTAGTGGAAGGGGCTTAACTAAGCGCCTACCATGAGGCAGATGCCAGGTACCACTCCCAGGCCAGTGACCGGGACTGTGGCAGCTGTGGCTCACAGGACAGGAGGTAGACTTAGGTACAGACGCAGGTGCATGCAGGTACAGGCGGGATAGCTGAGGCAGACAGGTATGATGGGCATGGTATGGGAAGACAGACATAGGAATAAGTAACGGGACAGCAGCACTGGACCTGACAACTAGCTAGACTGGAAGACTAACTAACTAAAGGCATTGTACAGGCACCTCCCCTAATGGGAGGGTGCCTAAAATATTTAGTGCCTCTAAGCCATAGGCATTTCCGGAAGATGGTGCACCGGCCCTTTAAGAGGAGGGCAGGTGTGTGTACATGTGCCCTAAACTTACTCCCGGAGGATTTGTGTGCATGCACAGCACCAGGAGGAGGAGGAAGCAGGAGCACATGTGACCAGCCGTGGGGGAGCAGAGGAGGATGCAGCAGAGCCATGGCGGTGAGTGATCTGGCTTCCCTGCAGGACACTGGCGCTACAAGTGCCTTGACTCTTGAAATCTAAAGATTACCAAAGGATTTGGGTCACATTGTATCGTACAGTGTCAGAAAGGTGGGTTTGTGTCCTAGTCAAGGGTCTTCCAACAATGACCTGAAACATAATTCAAGAAATAGACGGAAGCAAAGCATTGCAGAGTTCTGAAGTGGCCAGTGTCCGACTCTAAATCCCATTGAACACATGTGGAGAGATCTTAACCCCGTCACGTGCTTGGACATATATCTACATCCTAGGTTGTCTCCTCCTGGTAACCGCGGGTTCCAGCGGTGAGCCCGTGGTAATCCCCGCACGTCTGTTGATCCGATCAGCAGACATGTGCGCCTAATGGGTTTGGGTGGATAAGTGATCCACCCACGCCTGGTAACCACTTAGATTGCGCTGTCAAAATCTGACAACACGATTTGAATGGTCGAGGTGGGGATCGTGCCATGGTGTTGCCATCGTAACACGGAGTCAGCAGATGACCCCTGACTCTGCTATGACATATTTCCTGTCACAGGAACGCTGCATTTTCACTGACCAGAGCGATGCTGCAGCGTTGCGCTGATCAGCACAAGTGATCGGACAGTGCAGTAATAAAGTCCCCTAGGGAAACTAGTAACATAAATTTAAAAAAAAAAAAAGTTTTAAAAATGTGAAAAAATTAAAAAACCTAAAAGTTGAAATCACCCCCCTTTCACCACATTAAAAATAAAGCAATAAAAAAAATTTAAAAATATACATGTATATGGTATCACCACAATCAAAAATGCCCAATCTATCAAACTATAGAATCAATTAATCTGATCGGTACACAGCGTAGCAATAAAAAAAATTCCAAACGACAAAATTACGTTTTTTGGTCGCCACAACATTGCATTAAAATGCAGTAACAGGCAAGCAAAAGATCGTATCTACGCGAAAATGGTATAATTAAAAACATCAGCTCAAGATGCAAAAAATAAGAGTCAGTGAGCTCTAGGTCCGTAAAAATGAGAACTATACGAGTCCCAGAAAATGACGAAAAAAGTGTAATTCTTTCTTGGGACAAATTTCTGAATTTTTTTCCACCTCTTAAATAAAAGTAAAAGTATACATATTTGGTATCTACAAACTCATACCGATGTGAGGCATCATACGGACATATCAGTTTATTTATATAGTGAACACGGTAAATAAAAAACCTCAAAAACAATCGTGCAATTGCACTTTTTTGAAATTTCACCGCACTTATTATTTTTTTCCCATTTTCTAGTACAATATTTGGTAAAATTAATGGTTTAATTCAAAAGTACAACTTGGCCCACAAATACAAGCCCTTAAGTGGCAAATGGCAATCTTGGCAGAAAAATAAAAAGTTTTGGGAGGAAAAAACAAAAACTAAAAATGATAAATTGCCGTGTCCGCCGATATGACCAATTACTCCAGCTGATGTGCATCGGGGCCCTTCAGTTGAAGTGTATAGCGGCACAGAAATCCGTCGGGTTCCTGCATTACTGGGACATGACTGGGAACGCATGGCAATGATGTTTTGACACGCACACCGATGTGAGCTGCTGGCTCCTTCCTAGGTGGTCAAAAAGGATGTCACGTGGAATGTAGTATGATGGGCCCCTATATAGTATTATGGCCCCCCCAACAGCACCCTATATAGTATTGTGGTCCACCTCACAGCTGTCCCTATATAGTATGATGATCCCCCCACCAGCCACCATGTAGTACTCATCCACTGCAGCATCCCTTTCCTCTTCTATCCAGACTCGCAATGACGTCAGTGTACCGTCTATGTCCCCTGCTTCGTACCGGCCTCTGGCAGGCTGCAGACATGTGGAAGGCCCACGGCCTGCCGGTTTAAGTAATGGAGCCTGTGGCTCCATGCTCCATTACAACTGTTGACAGTATTTGCGTCCTAAGCACGCCGATACCATTAATAGCATATTAAATAGGGCTGCCCATGGCTGGCCCAGCCCTTCTGGCATTTGCCAGAATTGTCAGATGGCCAGTCCAGCCCTGAATGTGGTCATAGGTCTTTGCTTGGGTGGCATATAATTGTAGACACATGTAATAACCAGTCAACAACTACAAAATAATATATTTCTAAACAATCACCCAACTATAAAGTTTATTTGTTCAAGCACTTCAATGCATTGATAGTAGCAGGCTGCTTTAAAGATGATAGTGGACCTCCAAACCTATTGGGCTCCTGCGCTGCTCCACAGGCTGCACCCTTGTTATGGCCACCCCTGGTGACATGTATATCTTTTTTTTTAACTGTATAACAGGAAAGCAAAGCAGTATACCTCTTTTAACATTGTGGCAAATGTCTGGCACATGGCATTATATGGTTACAGAATAGAGTACGTCAGGAGTATTCCACAATTTGTAACGCCAATGAAAGGCTCCGGATTGATGGAAGCAAAAACTAAGCTGACCCAAGAATACCGTCAGGAATTGCAGCCTGAAAAGTAGGACATTAGCTTCTGTCTGTCCTGTAAGTGTTGTCTGAGTGAGGTGTCTTAGGACAGGGGTGGCACCATGCTAATCACAGGGAAATGACAGGTTGAGTAGGAATTCAACCCGGTTGGACCTGCTGTAACGTGTTTTCTTGTGTGACTCCTCAGAATATAAGGCAACGTGGAGAAAAATGATTCCTACAGACTAGAGATGTGCTGTTTGCACAATCAGGTGTGTGCAGTTTGTACTTGAGACACGTCACACCACAATAAATGAGTGTCTGCCAGGGCACTCAATAGCTGCTCGTGACTGCAGAAGCAAAAAAGAAAGCATTGTTTCTTTGTTTTTCCAAATACATTGTCACCTAAGCTTACAATGGTAAGTCGTTTATTCATCCAAAAAATCATGGATAATTAGTTTGTGTATAAGGGACAGGAATATTGTCATATTGGGCTATGTACACCAAGTGTATCTAAGATGTTAGGGGGAGGGGTGTACAGGAAAAAAAACGATGTAGCCCTATGCCAACCGTATCTATGCCATGGGTCAACTGCACTCACTGACAAATGTTTCCATACTCTTTGCACATTTTGTGTTGGGTAGGTCTATTGCATTGTTAAAAAGGTATACCTAATAAAATTAGTGTAAATACATTGCCAAAATGGCACCTTTTGGCCCATTTTGTACACTCAGTACTGATGTATTGTTGTTTAGGGGAAAAATGTTTTAAAAAAAAAAACGGGGTATACAAAGGAGGCCTTCATCAGACACATGTCACAGATACATTGATTGAAATAATAAAAAATAATGAGAATTTAGTAAACTTAGAATCCTGCAATCTGTTTCAAGTAAAAAAATGTTGCGCTGATGATAAATGGTTTATATCGTGTTGAATGTGGCTACAGTTAAGGGGCTCGCTGCATTTGGCAATTGTACACCTAGTATTAAATGCAATGGAACCTGAAGACCCATCTCTTCCAACAAGCCTACAACCTACAATAAAGCCCGCTTTACACGCTGCAATGTATCTTACAATGTGTCGGCGGGGTCACGTCATAAGTGACGCACATACGGCATCGTAAGTTACATTGGAGTGTGTGACAGGTACGTGCGATTGCGATTGAACGTTAAAACGTTCATCGCATACACATTGTACCTTTCTCTAGAATTGCACGTCAGGTTGTTCATCGTACCCGGGGTAGCACACATCTCAGTGTGTGACACCCCGGGAACGATGAACAGATCTTACCTGCGTCCTGCGGCTCCCAGGCCCACAATGCGGAAGGAAGGAGGTGGGCGGGATGTTTACGTCCCGCTCAGCTCCGCCCCTCCGCTTCTATTGGCTGGCTGCCGCGTGACGTCGATGTGACGCTGAACGTCACTCCCACTCCAGGAAGTGCACGTTCGCCGCCCACATCGAGGTCGTATGGAAGGTAAGTACGTGTGACGGGGGTTAATCGTTTGTGCGGCACGTTCAACAAATTTCACTTGTAAAGCGCCATGGAATAAATGGTGCTATAATAATAATAATAATAATAAAATGGAAGCTAGATAGATTTGTATGCAGTGAGCTCTACCTAGTGGTACCTGCAATCCGGAGAACAAAATCAGTACTAGGCCACAGGGCAATCACAAGCTCTGGCTCTCTTCTGGGTCCTTTATTAGGCATGTCCCTTCACAACAGCATGTGTATGAAGTTTTATGTTACCTTCTATCTGCATTTCTTGGGGTACTTTGATATCATCCCAAACTATAAAAATAAATACTGATAGAGTGGATAATTCCATTAACCTTAGAAGAAAGGAATGACTGTAGACTGCTGAATTGACAGTGTGCAATGCTCACACTGTTATGATTCCTCTGAATTCTCTATGCAGTGGACGGTCATGTGACCAAATGTTTGCGATTTGCAAATCTGCGGTCATGTACCAACTAGACTCTTCTCCACTAGAACATTGAAAAGTGGAGGAGAGTCTTGTTGGCATGTGACCGCAAGTATGCTAATTACATAGATTACATCACTTGACTTCCCACCACACTGGATATACAGAGAAATCATCAAAATTCAGACTTTCTTCTTATATTGGACATCCCTTATAGTTGGCGCCTAAATTAAACTGTTTCTTGTGTGTTCAAGATATGGCAATTATTTTATTATAAAATATATTTCTCTCCATTGTTACATGAAAAGATAACAATACTATAAATGTACAATAATGATTGGGGGACATTATTAACAATTTTGCTCCTGAGCTCCAAGGTTGATTCTTGAGTAGAAGAGAAGGGACTTCTGAGGACCTCTAATGGTTGTCTACAGAAACTAATGCCTAAAACAAAATATGTTTCCAGAAAAACAAAATCCTCCTGTTCAGATATGAGTTATTTTAGTTTTCTAAGATAGGCTTGAAGATTAAAGAACACAGTTTAGTGGTAGGGGCAACAAGGTGACTCTGTCTCTGATACTAGTTCAATATGATTTCAGCTTTATCATCCTGCCCTCTGTCCAATGACAGTCAACTCTCACCAACATGTACCAGGTAAAAAGACAGACAAAAGGATGGCGTGAACCAGAGCAATGCCCATGTCAGCAAGATCCCCCCCCCCCAAAAAAAACCAAACAGTTTATAAGCACATGTAGCTCTTTGAAAGACAAGATCAGCAATGTCTTTATATTGATATACAAATGAAGCTGAAGAGCTCTTTGTAGATCTGAAGCCTCTGTCACTCCAGCTCTTTTCCCCACCCAACACTGCCTTTTCCTGTTTGATGACTCTTCTGTTTGAAGTTACGCAGCATATTGGCTGTCAGTCAAGCAGAAGGAGGCAGCGCTGGGTGGGGAATAGAGCTGGAGTGACAAGGCTTAATATCTAATATAAACACAAACAAAAGAATACAGAAGCACTTTTCTTCATTTGGAGATGCCAGTCATTTTTTTTGTTTTTATATCTACCATAGTTTACTTATCATATCAATTCCAAAATGGATTTCTCAGTGGACAAATGGACTGGCCATGTAAACGTGTTGCTGGACTTGTCTTTGAAAGAGCTACATGCTCACAAATAGTTTCGAGAGTGAAATCCTGCTGACAAACTCCCTTTAAATATCTAAGAATTCAATAGAATAATTCAGAAATTGTCTCGACTGAAAATCTGCATAAACCCAACTCTGGATTGGTTGCAATGGTTTCACACAGTTTAGGATCAGCATGTAATTTCTAAGAGAATCAGGCTCTGCACAGTATTGAGATACCATTTCGTTAGTATCCTTATCATGATGTTACACCCAGCACGGCACATTTGTAATCCTGCTATTCTCTTTGTAATAAAGCTGCCTTTGGGCTCCCTTAGGCATCACGCCACCTTCTGCACCCTTGGAATGGAGCAAGAGTCAAATTTGCTAATTTAATAGCTCTGCTACCTCTTGTGCACTACTAATATATAAAAGCGAGTACTCATACTGTACAATTACTCTCTCAGCACTATGATAGACCACCTCTACCAATACTTCTACTCGCCTTTACCCCCTCATTGGGGCTGATTTGGGAAACAATATATTTCAGTTCTCTTGTTTAAAACTGTTAGAAATATCTCCAAATTTTTGCAACGTTTGGTATTTTTACGCTAGTACTGGTCAGCTTTTCCAACTTTATGAAGTTAGAGGAGCTAGTCAAGGGCTATGTCTAAACATGGCCAACAAATTTGTTAAGATTTATGCTACAAATGTGGCGTATATTTTATGTGTTGGTGCATGGCAGCTAAAAGATGTGCCAAATTCACTAAAACGCGTGGGACTTTAAGTGCGTTTTGTCCACTTTACTCCAGCATATACTTCATAAAGACTGGAGAGCAAAACGTCAATCTTGATTAATCTGGACCGTTGTGTCTATACACCCAGCATTGTTATGGAAGTTATCCCAAGGTACATCTACAAGGTACTTCTGTATTACTACCACTAACCACTTCTCTTTCACTTTTACACATCCAAATCCAGAAGTAATCCCAATGCCCCCCCCTTTCACAATTTAAATACTTATTTTATCATTGACCCGTCAATGGTCACCATTTTATTTTTACCTGTGGACAAGCTTCGCAGATACAAGAAACTAGAAATATTGAATCCACATCATAAATTTGAGTCATTACATTCAGAATACTTTGTACTGTGTAATAAATATTGGACTTTTGATTTATTGATAGCAGAGATGGAGTGCAAATAAAGGGAAAACTGAAACTATTATTGGCCTTACATAAGGAATGTCTATATTAGTGGCCCTTTAGGTCATGATTAGAGATGAGCCACCCCCCTAGAGTTCGAGTTCGGTTCGGTTCGTCAAACGGACGCCCCGTTCGATGAACCAATTCAAACCCCATTGAAAACAATGGCATGCAAACACAAACACATAAAACCACATTATACATGTAAGCATACAGTTAATAAACATTGCCATTACACTTACAGGTCCCTGCACTCTGTCTCCCACCGCTTTTCCTTCCGATAATCGCTGCGTCCTCCCGGTAACCAGCACTGATGATAGTTTCCATACTTTAGCATTATCAGAGTGCAAACTGTCTTTTTGTATTTTATGTCATGTTCAGTTATGCACCTGTTCACACGTCAGGTCGAGTCGAGGAGTGCAGTCAGTCTTTTTTGTCTATATGAAGAGGGTCATACCTTCTGACCGTGCACCCTTCCCCCAGTTGCCACAGGTAATCTTATCCTATATAGCAGGTTCCTACTTGCCCATACACAGGAGGTTTTTAACCTAGAGAGAGGCTTCAGCATAGCGTTAGGGACCCAGTTATGAGATATGCCGTGAAGGGGCAACTGGGCAGATATACAAATGGCCATTTATATATGCTAAATATCTCATTTTTCTCAGATTTTCCTTAGCAGTAATGCAGGTCCATGTTCACACATTCATGGTTTCCATACTTTAGCATGATCAGAGTGCTAACTGGCTTTTTGTATTTTATGTCATGTTCAGTTATGCACCTGTGCACACGTCGGGTCGAGGAGTGCAGTCAGTCTTTTTTGTCTACTGATGATAGGACCTTCCTTGACGTCAAAATAGCATGTGACCAGTCACGTGTGTATTATTTCATTGGCTACAGACTGGTCACATGGCTAGACGTCATGCTAGGTCCTGTCAGTGCATCTCTCCGGTATGCGGTGCTCGTTCCAGTATCTCCGTGTACCAGCAAGATGCTCTGGCACATGGTCGGCTTCCCCGTTCCTGCATGTGGGCGCTCTTTACAGAGTCAGCCCACATGCAAGCACTGGCTGCCACAGCCGGTGAATTGTGGCACCAGGAATCATGTGATCGGAGCACCGTTGCTATAGTAACCGCCTGTCAGCGGTGACATCACCGCTTACAGCCCGCAGCCTCTGCTCACTCTCACTGAGTGATTAGACTGCACGGGGAGCAGCAGCGTCTTCCTCCCATGCAGTGCTGTCTGATGTAGCAGAGCTACATGGGTTAAAGGAGAAAAAAGACAGAAGAACAGGATCGTGGAGGGATAAGAGGGAGTAATAAACATGGAGTCTCTAAGTGTGTCTGTGTATTTTTTTCTATTAAAGTATTTTTTCTCTGTGTGGTGTCTTTTTTTTAACCCTTTATTGGAGATTCTTAATGGCCGGGTCAAACTTGCCTTACATTAAGAATTTCTGGCTTAATACTAGCTAGTAAAACAAAACCAGTATAAACTCATTATTACCCAGCAAGCCACCCTGCTTCAGGGCTGCTGGAAGAGTTGGATTCAGTGCCAGATGATGGCGCTTCTATGAAAGCGCCATTTTCTGGGGCGGCTGCGGACTGCAATTCGCAGCAGAGGGGCCCAGAAAGCTCGGGTCAACCTGTGCTGCGGATTCCAATCCCCAGCTGCCTCGTTGTACTTGGCTGGACACAAAAATGGGGCGAAGCCCATGTCGATTTTTTTTTGTTTCATGATATTCATGAAATAATTAAAAAAAGGGCTTCCCTATGTTTTTAGTTCCCAGCTGGGTACAAATAGGCAGCTGGGGATTGGGGGCAGCCGTACCTGCCTGCTGTACCTGGCTAGCATACAAAAATATGGTGAAGCCAACGTCATTTTTTTGGGGGGGCAAAAAACTCCTGCATACAGTCCTGGATGGAGTATGCTGAGCCTTGTAGTTCTGCAGCTGCTGTCTGCTCTCTTGCATACACTAGTGAATGGAGCATGCTTAGCCTTGTAGTTCTGCAGCTGCTGTCTGCTCTCCTCCATACAGACAGACAGCAGACAGCAGCTACAGAACTACAAGGCTCAGCATACTCCATCCAGGACTGTATGCAGGAGTTTTTTGCCCCCCCCCCAAAAAAAATGACATGGGCTTCGCCATGTTTTTGTATGCTAGCCAGGTACAGCAGGCAGCTACGGGCTGCCCCCAACCCCCAGCTGCCTATTTGTACCCGGCTGGGAACCAAAAATATAGGGCAGCCCTTTTTTTTTTATTATTTCATGAATTTCATGAAATAATTAAAAAAAAAATGACGTGGGCTTCGCCCCCAATTTTTGTGTCCAGCCAGGTACAACTAGGCAGCTGGGGATTGGAATCCGCAGCACAGGGTGCCCAAGCTTTCTGGGCACCCATGCTGCGAATTGCAGCCTGCAGCTGCCCCAAAAAATGGCGCTTTCATAGAAGCGCCATCTTCTGGCGCTGTATCCAACTCTTCCAGCTGCCCTGGTGACGGGTGGCTCGCTGGGTAATAATGGGGTTAGGGCTAGCTGTATCAACTTGCCCTAAGCCCGAAATTCATGGTGTCATGCCAATATTAGACATGGCCACCATGAATTTCTAGTACAGATAAAAAAAACACAACACACAGAAAAATATTTTTATTAGAAATAAAACACAACACAATTAGTGACTCCATCTTTATTGAAATAAAGAACCCCCCTCTGCAGTATTCCTGGGTCAAGGGTCCCGCGCCGTCCAATCCGGATCCAATATCATCTGATCGGTTTGCTGTAAGGCAAAGCGATCAGATGATGTGTCAGGTTCAAGGGCCTGAATCACATGACACAGCAGCTGATTGTATAAATGGCTTTTATACAATCAGCTGATGCATCAGTGCAAAAAAAACAAACAAACTACACACTTCTGTGCAGACTCCTGTCCGACAGCAGCAGCTGATAGTTTAGCTGGCCGGGCGGTTAAAAGTTGGCCTCACCGCTCGACTTTTAGTGTCAGCTGATCCCGTCAGGTGACTGCATCAGCTGATCATCGCCAGGTCTGAGAGAGCGAAAAGAGAGAGAAGAGAGAGAGAAAAGAGAGAGAAAAGAGAGAGAAAAAACAGAGAAAAGACAGAGAAAAGACAGAGACAGAGAAAAGACAGAGAGAGAGAAAAGAGGAGAGAGAGAAAAGAGAAGAGAGAGAAAAGAGAGAAGAGAGAAAAGATAGAAGAGAGAGAGAAGAGAGAGAGAGAACAAGAGAGAGAGAAAGAGAACAAGAGAGAGAAGAGAGAGAGAAAAGAGAGAGGAGAAAGAGGGAGAAAGAGAGAGAACAAGAGAGAGAGAACAAAAGAGAGAGAACAAGAGAGAGAGAAGAGAGAGGAGAGAGAGGAAGAAAGAGAGAAAAAGAGAGAAAAAGAGAGAGAAAGAGAGAGAGAACAAGAGAGAGAGAGAACAAGAGAGAGAGAACAAGAGAGAGAAAAGAGAGAGGAGAGAGCAATGTAGCCTCATTCCGTGAACTGCTCTAATTTTAGAGGTGTGGCCTGCGGCTCACAGCTGATGTCCGGCTCCTCCCCTCAGCGCATAATTAAATTAAATTAAATTCTAATTATAAATAAATATGAATAATAATTATAATTTAAAATAAATTAAATTCTTTACCGAGGCGGCCGGGACTTGAACTCGTGAAGTAATGATTCTCGTGATCGTTTGTGTTGTACGGGGTTCCCTGCATCTTCATGTAGCAGAGCTGACTGTCGTGTGGATTACTTCGGACCTGGATTGTTGTTTGGGGATTAATAAAGAGGTAAATGAGGTGATTTTTTGTCTTTTATTCCAAATAAAGGATTTTTCGCTGTGCGTGTTTCTTTACTTTCACTTTCAAGTTAATCATGGAAGGTGTCTCGGGGAGAGGCTTGTCATGATTAACTCCGTTATTACCCCGTTTGCCACTGCACCAGGGCAATTCAGGATGAGCTGAGTAGAGTCCCGGGACTGCCGCATCTAATGGATGCGGCAATTCCGGGCGGCTGCCTGCTGATATTGTTAGGCTGGGGGGCTTCCCGTAACGTGGCGCTCTCCATCCTGACAACACCAGCCTCCAGCTGTGTGGCTTTATCCTGGCTGGTATCAAAATGGGGGGACCGCATTTTTTTTAAAATTATTTATTTATTTATTTTACTGCACGATATAGACCCGCCCACCAGCAGCTGTGATTGGTTGCAGTGAGACAGCTGTCACTCATTGTGGGGGCGTGTCTGACTGCAACCAATCATGGGCGCCAGTGGGCGGGGAAGGCACAGAATACCTGATTGAATAATGAAGCGGCAGCCATGTTCAAAAGATGAAAAGCCGCCGGAGATTTGTGATAGCCGTGCAGCGAAACGCCCGTGATCGGTGAGTAGGAAAAAGAGAGGGATTGTGCTGGGGACGCAGGATTCATGCAGGTACGCAACGTGCGCACATACTTACTGTGAAAAGCCACGCTTTTGGTGATCGAACCGTTCTCGAACGTAACTCGAACTGCCGAACTTTTAGCAAATCGTTCGAGTTCGTCGAACGACTCAAACACCCCCCAAAATCACTCGAACATGAAATTGGCGAACCGTTCGACTCGAACATCGCTCATCTCTAGTCATGATTAACAACTATATTCTTAGAAAGGCAGAGAGAAGGAGTATAAACATTGCTGCTTCCTCCACAAATACCCCAGCACAACTGTTTCTTCATCTCCCATTGACATCGATATATAGCTACAAAATTGTGAACACTTCCACCTGATGGCTCAGTAAAGGGCCCAGCAGTCAGGGTTTTTCATAAAAAAAAACTATCAATCATAAAAAGCCACACAAAAATGTGGCAAAACTCTGAGTGTGAATCTACCCTTATAATTAATTCCCACTCTCTCTAAGTCAGTACAACGTGAACCCCCCCACAAACTATTGTACTATATTTTGTTAGGGTAGCCCCTTTTGCGGCTTGGAGCTATCAGGCATAAATTATGTTGTATAAACCAGTAAAGAGAGGGACTATTCAACTGCAGCTTTAGAGGAACAGCCTGAGAGTGTTGTGAAGTAGGGGAAACATCATATTGACTTAGGAGACATAGCACAGCTCTGACAACACACCAGCAAGAGTCCGCCTTCTGCTTGTGAGAGGTTTCTTCCAGTCTGCTCTAACAAGCAGGAGGCAGAGGAAACTGACCTTAACTGCATTCTATAGAATATACTGGAGACTATGCTCACAGCTCTCAAAGAGAGTATTGATAATTAGTGTGAGTCAGTAGAGTTTTATAACTCAACAACTATTAACTAAATAGACTCACATGTCATATCCTGGCTTTCTTGAAAAAAAGTGAAATTACCAAAATGTCAATATGTGTTATGAGGTTCAGTGGGCAAAATTAAAACTACATGAATTTAGGATATTTTATTAAACTATAAATAAAGGTGTGGAAAAACATAACCGCCAGCCATATACCCCCCTCCACCCATAATTGTCCATAAATATGTAAAAGAACAGCATTCTAGTTATTTCATCCTTGTGAGCAGGACCAATTGTACACACCACAAGTGATTATATTTTTTAGCAACGTTTAAAGTTAAGACCCGTCATCAGACATAATATACAGTATATAGTTATATAGCTTGTAGACACACAGCTCAAAGGGACCACATTGTGTGGTAGAGTCCCCTTTATGAGACCAGTACTCTTGAGGATATGTGGTGGTGTATCGAACGGTAAATAATTGAACACAAAATAGTTAAGAGTTTTTCCACAAATTTCATTTATCACCTATGCACATGACAGGTATTAAATATTTGATCACTTGTTTTTCCTTTTCACAGGGTTCAATGAGAAGTCTCAGCCCTTCTAGCACCTGCAGTGGTCAATAACTTTTGACTACGGCCTATAGACCCTTTGAAGTGGCGAGGAAATGTATTGTGTCGATGGACATAGCAGGTTCAGAGGAGGAGGTTATAAATTTAGAGACACACTGTGACTTTTGGCACAATGGACCAAGGTTGTCCAGGACTAAAGATATAAAACCTAACTAAGGGGTGCTTCACACACAGCGAGCTCGCTGCCGAGATCGCTGCTGAGTCACGCTTTTTGTGACGCAGCAGTGACCTCATTAGCGATCTCGCTGTGTGTGACACTGAGCAGCGATCTGGCCCCTGCTGCGAGATCGCTGCTCGTTACACACAGCCCTGGTTCGTTTTCTTCAAAGCCGCTCTCCTGCTGTGACACACAGATCGCTGTGTGTGACAGCAAGAGAGCGACAAATGAAGCGAGCAGGGAGCAGGAGCCGGCGTCTGACAGCTGAGGTAAGCTGTATCCAAGATAAACATCGGGTAACCAAGGTGGTTACCCGATATTTACCTTAGTTACCAGCCTCTGCAGCTCTCACGCTGCCTGTGCTGCCGGCTCCGGCTCTCTGCACATGTAGCTGCTGTACACATCGGGTTAATTAACCCGATGTGTACAGCAGCTAGGAGAGCAAGGAGCCAGCGCTAAGCAGTGTGCGCGGCTCCCTGCTCTCTGCACATGTAGCTGCATTACACATCGGGTTAATTAACCCGATGTGTACTGTAGCTAGGAGAGCAAGGAGCCAGCGCTCAGTGTGCGCGGCTCCCTGCTCCCTGCTCACACTGGTAACTAATGTAAACATCGGGTAACCATACCCGATGTTTACCTTAGTTACCAGTGTCCACAGCTTCCAGACGCCGGCTCCCTGCAAGCGCAGCGTCGCTTGCACGTCGCTGCTGGCTGGGGGCTGTTCACTGGTCGCTGGTGAGATCTGCCTGTTTGACAGCTCACCAGCGACCATGTAGCGATGCAGCAGCGATCCTGACCAGGTCAGATCGCTGGTCGGATCGCTGCTGCATCGCTAAGTGTGAAGGTACCCTAACACAATACAAAATTGGATTCCGATTCTAGCCACACAGCATGAAAAACATTGCATCCCACTTGGACCAATATTAGCCTATGTCCCAGCACCCATGAGCGATTATTTTCTCAGCTCTAATCGGACCAAGAAAATAATCGCAGCATGCTGCGATTGTAATGCGAGTCTTGTTCCTCTCGCACCCATTCAAGTCTATGGGGCGAGAGAAAAATCGAACTGCACTCGCAGGACACCGGTGTACTGTGAGTGCAGGGCAAGAATGGCAATAGTCGGCTACTGAGGAGAGGGGGAGATAAATCCCTCCCTCCCGTCCACAGAGCTGGCCGCCCCTCCTCAGAGCCGGCCTGCCCCTCTGCAGAGCCGGACCGCCCCCTGCAGCTGAGGTCCGATCGCATGATCGGACCTCAGTCGCAGGGACACTCGCATGACACTCTGCTCCTGCTGTGCTGCCAGCGTGAGCCGTGTGTCATGCGAGGATCGCAGTAATCCTCGTGTGGCCCCGGCCTGATGAGGGTGCATCCACTGTTTTCCTACCATCAATTTTATAACTGATTCTTTAAACTTGTGCGTCATCTTATTTTGTTCCTTTTAGTGAGCTCTTTATCTCTTCAACCAAAGCCTGAATCTTGAAGTTTAATTCACTGAGTGCTGGAGAGTGGTGTGGGACTTATTCAATTAGTGGTGGCAGCATGTATCCAGGTTGTGTGAACTGTGTCCTTTATGCTTAATTTGCAACCTGAGCTGAGTGATAATATTGTGTGAGTGGAGATTTAACCCCCATGAACATGACAATTATTTGATTCTTTCTGGATTCTGATGTTCTGATATTTTTAGTTGAATAATGGTATTTTAAGTTTGATTTTGAGGTAGGAGCCAAATCGATGATTGACAGCAATATCTTTCTCAAATATAGCAATCCACATATTACAGAAGAAGCCCTCGCACAAGACAAAAAGCTTTTGTTCACAAAACACGTTATCCATTGTGGAGGCCAAACAAAAGGCTCCTTGTAGAACTCTGCCCTATCGCTAATTCCATCATATAGTCCAGTGGTTTCATAAGCGATCATCTGATTCTCTCTCCAAGAAAACAAAGTGATAGGTATGTATGGTTCTCTGTATATAAAGATTCATAGGAAAAGACGGGCTCGTATTAAAGGGACCAAAGTATGCTAACTCTGTAGTTTCCACCTAGTATGCCATTGGCGGTACTGTGAGAACCGTAAGATTAGATCAGACTTCTAAAGACTCTTCTTGGCATATGGAAGATGGCGAGGAGGGGAGAAAGCACAAGAAACCTGTCCAAAGAGGTCTGTCTTTGCCACCTCTTTAAGATTTGCCTAAAATGGGGCAAGACATTATCATTAAACAAGTTGCAGATATGGTGCGTGATTTGAACACGTGATTACTATATTTTTCATTGTATAAGACCCACCCCAAATTTAGAGAGAAAAAAAAGTAATAAAAAAATATGGAGTCTGTCTTATAATCCGGTGGTGTTTTACCAGGGAGGTGGGAGAGCGGGGTCACAGAAAGCAGGGGCGGTGGTGGGATAGGGCGATGCTGTGGGCAGTGCAGCGGGTGTCCCAGATGCTCGCTGTGAGTGCTGTGAGGCGGGCGCGTGCAGAAACTGTCAGCAGTGTGGGCTTCAAGAAATGGTGCCTGGAGGCTGTGCATGTGCAGATTGAGCTATAGGCTCAATGAGGAGTCGAGATCTCATCTGCACACGCACCACGCCTGCGTGTCATTTTCCTTAAGTCGGAAGCTGGGAGATCAATGGACCAGAGGCGGCGCTTGCGCAGATGAGATCATGAGCTGAGAGCTCAATCTGCGCACGTGCTGACTTCGGGCGCCATTATTTCAAGCTCACACCGCCAACATTTTCAGGATGGCCCCTGTCTCAGCCCCTGCAGTGAGCATAGCCCGACATCAGCATCAGCACCGCCCACAGCACAGCACAGCCCACAGAACAGCAACACTTCTGCCTCCTGTGACCCCTTTCTACCATACCTTGGTAAGCTACATTTGGATTATAAAATGCACCTCCCATTTTCCTCCCAAATTTTTGGGAGGAAAAGTGTATGTTATAATCCCAAAAATACGGTAATTTAGCGCTGATGTGGATGCAGAAAAAAAATATGCCAGAATTGCTGTTTTTTTCTTGTTCAAGCTTATAAATAAATAGAAATGTTATGGCTCAAAAAAAACCCATTTTTTTTACGTTTCTTTGTTCTGTTTACCATACAAATCTATTAAAACCAGAAAACGATATAAATTTGTTATCAACCTAATCGCACTGTCCTATAGCATAAAGCTAATGTCATTTATGCCGCAAAAAAATTAAAAAAAACAACAAAAACACTGGCAGAATCAGTGTTTTTTATTAATTTCACCTTCTATATAATGGAACAAAAAGGAATGAAAGTGTTGTATGTACCCCAAAATGATACTAATAAAACCTATGTCGCGGGCGGGGAGGACGCCGCTGCGCTCGCTAACGCTCGGGTCCGGCGCTGCTGTGATGGCTGCTCGGTGGCTCGAGCGGTGGGCCGGATCTGGGGACTCGAGTGGCGCTCTTCGCCCGTGAGTGAAAGGGGGTAGTTCGGTTTGGGGATTTGGTCCGTGACGCCACCCACGGGTTGTGGTGAGGTTGGGCACCACCGCTGCTGGTGACGGGGATCCCGGGAGCGATGGTAGGGAGCAGCTGGGATGTTGTTTTCCCCCTCCGTGGGTAGGGGTTGGTGGTCCCGGGACCCAGTGAGGTGACGGGGAGGCAGGGTTGGTAAGGTACAGGGTCGCCTGGACTGCGCAGCACGGTGCCGGATGGCACGGTTAACTCACTCAGCCACAAATGTACGCAAAGTCTCTGGTAAATCAAACGGCTGGATTGACGGGTCCCGCACCCGGCTACTGTGACTTCTCCCGGACGGTTGGTGATGGCTGCCTTTCCCTGCACCTTTGTGTATGTTCGGTCCCGATGGATTCCCACCAGTACCCCCGCTCCCCAGCGTGTATATGTGCCGGAGGAGCCCTTTTGCCCACAGGCTCTGGCCCTTGGAACTCTAGCTGTGGCGGTAGCTGTATTTCCTTTTGCTGGTCGGACGGTTGCCTTCAATCGGGTCTTGGCTGCTAGGAAACCCCTGGGGTTCCGGTCACTGACGGATTTGACCTCTAATGGCGACTCCAAGCCTGGTCGGGGTCCGTAGGCCCTGCCTGTGTGTGCTGGCTTCACTTCGCTCCCCGGTTCGGTACCGGCGGGCCACCGCCCGTCCTCGGTCCTACGGTTCCGCGTTGATTTGCCTCTCCTGCAGACAGCCACCACCGTCTGCCAACCTTGCTTTTAGTGCCCGGGCCACACACCAGGACACGGTCAGTTTACTCCTTATCACTCTTCACTCCTCTTCCTTGCACTTCCCTAACTGATCTGACTTCCTTTTCCCGCCTCCAGGACTGTGAACTCCTCAGTGGGTGGGGCCAACCGCCTGGCTCCACCCACACTTGGTGTGGACATCAGCCCCTGGAGGGAGGCAACGAGGATTTTGTGTCTGGCTGATGTGCCTGTCTCGGGGTGGGGGTGTGTGTTGCAGTACCTGTGACGACCTGGCTAGTCCAGGGCACCACACCTACATCCCACAAATAATCAAGCCCTAACTCTATTTCATCAATGAAAAAATAAAAAGTTATGGGTCTCAAAATATGGCAACAGAATTTGCAAAAAATAGCGAGAGAATTCCTGTGTCCTCCACCGTCCTCAGTAAATAAAGCAGTGATTTCTTAAGTTAATCCGATGTCCCTTTGGCCTATCAGCAGCACAATGATGGAGTATAGGTAGGACTGATAGTATTTCAAGAAATAAGATTACTTACCCCTCCTACATGAAGCCCCCTCCCACCTTGCGCTAAATTATAAAGTAGACAAATGGTCAGAAGAGAGGGAACCAGGAGTGCACATGAGTGAGGGCAAAACAACATACCTGACATCATGTCTGCCCTAACCCTGCACCGCAGACATACCCAGATGTGCAGGGATGTCAGTAGAAGGAAATACATGATAAAGGTTTATAGCATAACCACCTACACCAGTACACCTGGGATGGGCAATTAATATTCCCGAGGGGCCACATGAGAGACCGTGACTGGTGTGGAGGACCGAACCAATAGGTTGAAATTACTTCTGCTCTGTATTAATATTAATGTATTGCTTTTTTATTTTATAGTCATATTAATTGTATAATTTAATATTGAGCAGAATTAAGTATGTTGACATCCCCCTATATACAGTATGAGCCCCCACCTCACAGCCCCCCTACATACAGTATGAGCCTCCACATAACCTAAAGACAGTATGAACCAACACACAGCCCTCTTATATACAGCATGAGCCCCCACACAGCCCTGTACATAGATAATGAGCCTCCACATAGCCCCTAGATATAGAATGAGCTCCCACATACTGTAGACCCTTATCTACAGTATGGCTCCGCCCCACATAACCTCTCTGTATACAATGTGAGCCCACACATAGCCACCTTGGCCCCACATGGCTTCTCTATATAGTTTGAGCCTCCACATAGTCTCCTATATACAGCATTAGTCCCCACATAGCCCCTATATACAGTACAAGTTGACATGCGTGCTGTCGCCCGATTCTGCAGTTTTGATCTGCTAGTGCAGTGGCGCCGGCAGATCAAACCTGTGTTGGAGCGGAGGAGACATTTCTCCTCCGCTCTGACACTCCTCCTCTCCCAGGCTGCAGGTGTGTTGCCTAGGAGACGGAGGAGCGGCGCCGGCGCCGTCTGCTGGCCGCGTGGGAACTGAGGACCCAGCAGCGCCAAGCGGGGGAGCTTGTGCAGGTAAGTTGTGTGTTGCGCTTTTATTTTTTTTCTTTATAACTCGTGTGCGGCTGTGCCAAGGTGGGGATGGGGGGGCAGCGCCAGCATGGGGTGGGGGAACGCACATGGCAGCGTGGGGTGGGGGTGAACGCACATGGCAGCATGGGGTGGGGGGGAACGCACTTGGCAGCGTGCGGTGGCGGTGGGGGAACGCACATGCCAGCATGGGGTGGGGGAGGGGGAACGCACATGCCAGCATGGGGTGGGGGAGTGGGAACGCACATGCCAGCTTGGGGTGGGGGAGGGGGAACGCACATGTCAGCTTGGGGTGGGGGAACGCACATGCCAGCATGGGGAGGGGGAGGGGGAACGCACATGCCAGCTTGGGGTGGGGGAGGGGGAACGCACATGCCAGCTTGGGGTGGGGGAACGCACATGCCAGCATGGGGAGGGGGAACGCACATGCCAGCATGGGGTGGGGGAGGGGGAACGCACATGCCAGCATGGGGTGGGGACATGCATGCCAGGATGGGGGGGGGGGACATGCATGCCAGGATGGGGAACAATGCATGCCAGGATGGGGAAACATACATGCCAGGATGGAGGAAACATGCATGCCAGGATGGAGGAAACATGCATCCCAGGATGGGGAAAACATGCATGCCAGGATGGAGGAAACATGCATGCCAGGATGGAGGAAACATGCATGCCAGGATAGGGAAAACATGCATGCCAGGATGGAGGAAACATGCATGCCAGGATGGAGGAAACATGCATGCCAGGATGGAGGAAACATGCATGCCAGGATGGGGAAAACATGCATGCCAGGATGGAGGAAACATGCATGCCAGGATGGAGGAAACATGCATGCCAGGATGGAGGAAACATGCATGCCAGGATGGAGAAAACATGCATGCCAGGATGGAGGAAACATGCATGCCAGGATGGAGGAAACATGCATGGCAGGATGGAGGAAACATGCATGCCAGGATGGAGGAAACATGCATGCTGGGATGGAGGAAACAAGCATGCCGGGATGGAGGAAACATGCATGGCAGGATGGAGGAAACATGCATGGCAGGATGGAGGAAACATACATGCCAGGATGGAGGAAACATGCCTGTCAGGATGGAGGAAACATGCGTGCCAGGATGGAGGAAACATGCATGGCAGGATGGAGGAAACATGCGTGCCAGGATGGAGGAAACATGCATGGCAGGATGGAGGAAACATGCATGCCAGGATGGAGGAAACATGCATGCCAGGATGGAGGAAACATGCATGACAGGATGGAGGAAACATGCATGCCAGGATGGAGGAAACATGCATGCCAGGATGGGGAAACATGCATGCCAAGATGGAGGAAACATGCATGCTAGGATGGAGGAAACATGCATGCTAGGATGGAGGAAACATGCATGCCAGGATGGGGAAACATGCATGCCAGGATGAAGGAAACATGCATGCCAGGATGGAGGAAACATGCATGCCAGGATGAAGGAAACATGCATGCCAGGATGGAGGAAACATGCATGCCAGGATGGGGACACATGCATGCCAGGATGGAGGAAACATGCCTGTCAGGATGGAGGAAACATGCATGCCAGGATGGAGGAAACATGCATGTCAGGATGAAGGAAACATGCATGCCAAGATGGAGGAAACATGCATGTCAGGATGGAGGAAACATGCATGCCAGGATGAAGGAAACATGCATGCCAGGATGGAGGAAACATGCATGCCAGGATGGGGAAACATGCATGCCAGGATGGAGGAAACATGCCTGTCAGGATGGAGGAAACATGCATGCCAGGATGGAGGAAACATGCATGCCAGCATGGAGGAAACATGCATGCCAGGATGGAGGAAACATGCCTGTCAGGATGGAGGAAACATGCCTGTCAGGATGGAGGAAACATGCCTGTCAGGATGGAGGAAACATGCGTGCCAGGATGGAGGAAACATACATGTCAGGATGGAGGAAACATGCCTGTCAGGATGGAGGAAACATGCATGCCAGGATGGAGGAAACATGCATGCCAGGATGGAGGAAACATGCCTGTCAGGATGGAGGAAACATGCCTGTCAGGATGGAGGAAACATGCCTGTCATGATGGAGGAAACATGCATGCCAAGATGGAGGAAACATGCATGGCAGGATGGAGGAAACATACATGCCAGGATGGAGGAAACATGCCTGTCAGGATAGAGGAAACATGCGTGCCAGGATGGAGGAAACATGCATGGCAGGATGGAGGAAACATGCATGCCAGGATGGAGGAAACATGCATGCCAGGATGGAGGAAACATGCATGCCAAGATGGAGGAAACATGCATGCTAGGATGGAGGAAACTTGCATGCTAGGATGGAGGAAACATACATGCCAGGATGGGGAAACATGCATGCCAGGATGGAGGAAACATGCATGCCAGGATGAAGGAAACATGCATGCCAGGATGGAGGAAACATGCATGCCAGGATGGGGAAACATGCATGCCACGATGGAGGAAACATGCATGGCAGGATGGAGGAAACATGCATGCCAGGATGGAGGAAACATGCATGCCAGGATGGAGGAAACATGCCTGTCAGGATGGAGGAAACATGCCTGTCAGGATGGAGGAAACTTGCATGCTAGGATGGAGGAAACATACATGTCAGGATGGAGGAAACATGCATGCCAGGATGGAGGAAACATGCATGCTAGGATGGAGGAAACTTGCATGCTAGGATGGAGGAAACATACATGCCAGGATGGGGAAACATGCATGCCAGGATGGAGGAAACATGCATGCCAGGATGAAGGAAACATGCATGCCAGGATGGAGGAAACATGCATGCCAGGATGGGGAAACATGCATGCCAGGATGGAGGAAACATGCATGCCAGGATGGAGGAAACATGCATGCCAGGATGGAGGAAACATGCCTGTCAGGATGGAGGAAACATGCCTGTCAGGATGGAGGAAACATGCCTGTCAGGATGGAGGAAACATGCATGCCAGGATGGGGAAAACATACATGCCAGGATGGAGGAAACATGCGTGCCAGGATGGAGGAAACATACATGTCAGGATGGAGGAAACATGCATGTCAGGATGGAGGAAACATGCATGCCAGGATGGGGAAAACATGCATGCCAGGATGGAGGAAACATGCATGCCAGGATGGAGGAAACATGCATGCCAGGATGGAGGAAACATGCATGCCAGGATGGAGGAAACATGCATGTTAGGATGGAGAAAACATGCATTTCAGGATGGGGAAAACATGCATGCCAGGATGGAGGAAACATGCATGCCAGGATGGAGGAAACATGCATGCCAGGATGGAGGAAACATGCATGCCAGGATGGAGGAAACATGCATGCCAGGATGGAGGAAACATGCATGGCAGGATGGAGGAAACATGCATGCCAGGATGGAGGAAACATGCATGGCAGGATGGAGGAAACATGCATGCCAGGATGGAGGAAACATGCATGGCAGGATGGAGGAAACATACATGCCAGGATGGAGGAAACATGCATGGCAGGATGGAGGAAACATGCGTGCCAGGATGGAGGAAACATGCATGGCAGGATGGAGGAAACATGCATGCCAGTATGGAGGAAACATGCATGCCAGGATGGAGGAAACATGCATGGCAGGATGGAGGAAACATGCGTGCCAGGATGGAGGAAACATGCATGGCAGGATGGAGGAAACATGCATGTCAGGATGGAGGAAACATACATGCCAGGATGGAGGAAACATGCATGGCAGGTTGGAGGAAACATGCATGCCAGGATGGAGGAAACATACATGTCAGGATGGGGAAAACATGCATGCCAGGATGGGGAAAACATGCATGCCAGGATGGGGAAAACATGCCAGGATGGAGGAAACATGCATAGCAGGATGGGGAAAACATGCCAGGATGGAGGAAACATGCATGCCAGGATGGAGGAAACATGCATGGCAGGATGGAGGAAACATACATGCCAGGATGGGGAAACATGCATGGCAGGATGGGGAAAACATGCATGGCAGGATGGAGGAAACATACATGCCAGGATGGAGGAAACATGCCAGGATGGAGGAAACATGCATGTCAGGATGGAGGAAACATGCCAGGATGGGGAAACATGCATGTCAGGATGGGGAAAACATGCCAGGATGGAGGAAACATGCATGCCAGGATGGAGGAAACATGCATGCCAGGATGGAGGAAACATGCATGCCAGGATGGAGGAAACATGCATGCCAGGATGGAGGAAACATGCATGGCAGGATGGAGGAAACATGCATGCCAGGATGGAGGAAACATGCATGCCAGGATGGAGGAAACATGCATGCCAGGATGGAGGAAACATGCATGCCAGGATGGAGGAAACATGCATGCCAAGATGGAGGAAACATGCATGCTAGGATGGAGGAAACATGCATGCTAGGATGGAGGAAACATGCATGCCAGGATGGGGAAACATGCATGCCAGGATGAAGGAAACATGCATGCCAGGATGGAGGAAACATGCATGCCAGGATGGGTACACATGCATGCCAGGATGGAGGAAACATGCCTGTCAGGATGGAGGAAACATGCATGCCAGGATGGAGGAAACATGCATGTCAGGATGAAGGAAACATGCATGCCAGGATGGAGGAAACATGCATGTCAGGATGGAGGAAACATGCATGCCAGGATGAAGGAAACATGCATGCCAGGATGGAGGAAACATGCATGCCAGGATGGGGAAACATGCATGCCAGGATGGAGGAAACATGCCTGTCAGGATGGAGGAAACATGCATGCCAGGATGGAGGAAACATGCATGCCAGGATGGAGGAAACATGCATGCCAGGATGGAGGAAACATGCCTGTCATGATGGAGGAAACATGCCTGTCAGGATGGAGGAAACATGCCTGTCAGGATGGAGGAAACATGCGTGCCAGGATGGAGGAAACATACATGTCAGGATGGAGGAAACATGCCTGTCAGGATGGAGGAACATGCATGCCAGGATGGAGGAAACATGCATGCCAGGATGGAGGAAACATGCCTGTCAGGATGGAGGAAACATGCCTGTCAGGATGGAGGAAACATGCCTGTCAGGATGGAGGAAACATGCATGCCAGGATGGAGGAAACATGCATGGCAGGATGGAGGAAACATACATGCCAGGATGGAGGAAACATGCCTGTCAGGATGGAGGAAACATGCGTGCCAGGATGGAGGAAACATGCATGGCAGGATGGAGGAAACATGCCTGCCAGGATGGAGGAAACATGCATGCCAGGATGGAGGAAACATGCATGTCAGGATGGAGAAAACATGCATTTCAGGATGGGGAAAACATGCATGCCAGGATGGAGGAAACATGCATGCCAGGATGGAGGAAACATGCATGCCAGGATGGAGGAAACATGCATGCCAGGATGGAGGAAAGATGCATGCCAGGATGGAGGAAACATGCATGGCAGGATGGAGGAAACATGCATGCCAGGATGGAGGAAACATGCATGGCAGGATGGAGGAAACATGCATGCCAGGATGGAGGAAACATGCATGGCAGGATGGAGGAAACATACATGCCAGGATGGAGGAAACATGCATGGCAGGATGGAGGAAACATGCGTGCCAGGATGGAGGAAACATGCATGGCAGGATGGAGGAAACATGCATGCCAGTATGGAGGAAACATGCATGCCAGGATGGAGGAAACATGCATGGCAGGATGGAGGAAACATGCGTGCCAGGATGGAGGAAACATGCATGGCAGGATGGAGGAAACATGCATGTCAGGATGGAGGAAACATACATGCCAGGATGGAGGAAACATGCATGGCAGGTTGGAGGAAACATGCATGCCAGGATGGAGGAAACATACATGTCAGGATGGGGAAAAAATGCATGCCAGGATGGGGAAAACATGCATGCCAGGATGGGGAAAACATGCCAGGATGGAGGAAACATGCATAGCAGGATGGGGAAAACATGCCAGGATGGAGGAAACATGCATGCCAGGATGGAGGAAACATGCATGGCAGGATGGAGGAAACATACATGCCAGGATGGGGAAACATGCATGGCAGGATGGGGAAAACATGCATGGCAGGATGGAGGAAACATACATGCCAGGATGGAGGAAACATGCCAGGATGGAGGAAACATGCATGTCAGGATGGAGTAAACATGCCAGGATGGGGAAACATGCATGTCAGGATGGGGAAAACATGCCAGGATGGAGGAAACATGCATGCCAGGATGGAGGAAACATGCATGCCAGGATGGAGGAAACATGCATGCCAGGATGGAGGAAACATGCATGCCAGGATGGAGGAAACATGCATGCCAGGATGGAGGAAACATGCATGGCAGGATGGAGGAAACATGCATGCCAGGATGGAGGAAACATGCATGCCAGGATGGAGGAAACATGCATGCCGGGATGGAGGAAACATGCATGGCAGGATGGAGGAAACATACATGCCAGGATGGAGGAAACATGCCTGTCAGGATGGAGGAAACATGCGTGCCAGGATGGAGGAAACATGCATGGCAGGATGGAGGAAACATGCGTGCCAGGATGGAGGAAACATGCATGGCAGGATGGAGGAAACATGCATGCCAGGATGGAGGAAACATGCATGCCAGGATGGAGGAAACATGCATGCCAAGATGGAGGAAACATGCATGCTAGGATGGAGGAAACATGCATGCTAGGATGGAGGAAACATACATGCCAGGATGGGGAAACATGCATGCCAGGATGAAGGAAACATGCATGCCAGGATGGAGGAAACATGCATGCCAGGATGAAGGAAACATGCATGCCAGGATGGAGGAAACATGCATGCCAGGATGGGGACACATGCATGCCAGGATGGAGGAAACATGCCTGTCAGGATGGAGGAAACATGCATGCCAGGATGGAGGAAACATGCATGTCAGGATGAAGGAAACATGCATGCCAGGATGGAGGAAACATGCATGTCAGGATGGAGGAAACATGCATGCCAGGATGAAGGAAACATGCATGCCAGGATGGAGGAAACATTCATGCCAGGATGGGGAAACATGCATGCCAGGATGGAGGAAACATGCCTGTCAGGATGGAGGAAACATGCATGCCAGGATGGAGGAAACATGCATGCCAGGATGGAGGAAACATGCATGCCAGGATGGAGGAAACATGCCTGTCAGGATGGAGGAAACATGCCTGTCAGGATGGAGGAAACATGCCTGTCAGGATGGAGGAAACATGCGTGCCAGGATGGAGGAAACATACATGTCAGGATGGAGGAAACATGCCTGTCAGGATGGAGGAAACATGCATGCCAGGATGGAGGAAACATGCATGCCAGGATGGAGGAAACATGCCTGTCAGGATGGAGGAAACATGCATGCCAGGATGGAGGAAACATGCATGCCAGGATGGAGGAAACATGCATGCCAGGATGGAGGAAACATACATGCCAGGATGGAGGAAACATGCCTGTCAGGATGGAGGAAACATGCATGCCAGGATGGGGAAAACATACATGCCAGGATGGAGGAAACATGCGTGCCAGGATGGAGGAAACATACATGTCAGGATGGAGGAAACATGCATGCCAAGATGGAGGAAACATGCATGCCAGGATGGAGGAAACATGCATGCCAAGATGGAGGAAACATGCATGCTAGGATGGAGGAAACTTGCATGCTAGGATGGAGGAAACATACATGCCAGGATGGGGAAACATGCATGCCAGGATGGAGGAAACATGCATGCCAGGATGAAGGAAACATGCATGCCAGGATGGAGGAAACATGCATGCCAGGATGGGGAAACATGCATGCCAGGATGGAGGAAACATGCATGCCAGGATGGAGGAAACATGCATGCCAGGATGGAGGAAACATGCATGCCAGGATGGAGGAAACATGCCTGTCAGGATGGAGGAAACATGCCTGTCAGGATGGAGGAAACATGCATGCCAGGATGGGGAAAACATACATGCCAGGATGGAGGAAACATGCGTGCCAGGATGGAGGAAACATACATGTCAGGATGGAGGAAACATGCATGCCAAGATGGAGGAAACATGCATGCTAGGATGGAGGAAACTTGCATGCTAGGATGGAGGAA
This sequence comes from Anomaloglossus baeobatrachus, assembly GCF_048569485.1. Taxonomy (NCBI): domain Eukaryota; kingdom Metazoa; phylum Chordata; class Amphibia; order Anura; family Aromobatidae; genus Anomaloglossus; species Anomaloglossus baeobatrachus. The sequence continues at coordinate 275,613,922 of NC_134357.1, read as the reverse complement.
ACATACATGCCAGGATGGGGAAACATGCATGCCAGGATGGAGGAAACATGCATGCCAGGATGAAGGAAACATGTCTGTCAGGATGGAGGAAACATGCCTGTCAGGATGGAGGAAACATGCATGCCAGGATGGAGGAAACATGCCTGTCAGGATGGAGGAAACATGCATGCCAGGATGGAGGAAACATGCATGCCAGGATGGGGAAACATGCATGCCAGGATGGAGGAAACATGCATGCCAGGATGGAGGAAACATGCATGCCAGGATGGAGGAAACATGCATGCCAGGATGGAGGAAACATGCCTGTCAGGATGGAGGAAACATGCCTGTCAGGATGGAGGAAACATGCATGCCAGGATGGGGAAAACATACATGCCAGGATGGAGGAAACATGCGTGCCAGGATGGAGGAAACATACATGTCAGGATGGAGGAAACATGCATGTCAGGATGGAGGAAACATGCATGCCAGGATGGGGAAAACATGCATGCCAGGATGGAGGAAACATGCATGCCAGGATGGAGGAAACATGCATGCCAGGATGGAGGAAACATGCATGCCAGGATGGAGGAAACATGCATGTCACGATGGAGGAAACATGCATGTCAGGATGGAGAAAACATGCATTTCAGGATGGGGAAAACATGCATGCCAGGATGGAGGAAACATGCATGCCAGGATGGAGGAAACATGCATGCCAGGATGGAGGAAACATGCATGCCAGGATGGAGGAAACATGCATGGCAGGATGGAGGAAACATGCATGCCAGGATGGAGGAAACATGCATGCCAGGATGGAGGAAACATGCATGCCAGGATGGAGGAAACATGCATGGCAGGATGGAGGAAACATACATGCCAGGATGGAGGAAACATGCCTGTCAGGATGGAGGAAACATGCGTGCCAGGATGGAGGAAACATGCATGGCAGGATGGAGGAAACATGCGTGCCAGGATGGAGGAAACATGCATGGCAGGATGGAGGAAACATGCATGCCAGTATGGAGGAAACATGCATGCCAGGATGGAGGAAACATGCATGCCAGGATGGAGGAAACATGCATGCCAGGATGGAGGAAACATGCATGCCAAGATGGAGGAAACATGCATGCTAGGATGGAGGAAACATGCATGCTAATGTGTCGCCCTCGGCAAGCCAGGGGTCACAGGTCACAACACCACCACACCCCACACTCCAGGTAGGCACATCACAGCTAACCAAAAATCCTTGTTGCCTTCCTCCAGAGGCTGATGATTCACACCAGGGGGTGGGCCAGGCGGTTGGCTCCGCCCACCAAGGAGATCACAGTTCTGGAGGCGGGAGAAACCAGGCAGTTAGCTCAGGGAAGAGCTTGAGAGTAGAGTCTAGTCAGGGAGGAGGAAGTGGAAGGAGTGGAGGAGTAGCCCAGGCAGGGCTAAAGTAAACAACAGAGAAGTGAAAGTGGAGGAAAGAAGAGTAGTAAAGGAGGAAAGCAAGAAGTGGTGACAGAGCAGAGAGTGTGCAAAGCCTGAAGGGTCCAGCTTTGTGGAGGGCCAGAACAGCAAGGTCAGCGACGGCGGTGACTGTCTGGAGGGGGACCGTTTGGAAGTTCCTGGAAGGACCCCGTTGGCTGTGTGCCCGGTGGTCTGGAGCAGTGTTCCGAAGGACAGTCAGCACCAGGGCAGGGGCCTCTCGGACCCCGGCAAGGCTAGGAGTCGCCAAATTTGCCGAATCCGTCAGTGAAGGGGACGTAGATCCCCCAGCAACCAAGTCCCGATTGACGGCAACAGCCCAACCTGAAGCAGAGAGACACTGCCACCGCCAAGGCACCAGTTTCTCAGGGCCAGCGCCTGCGGGCAAAGTGTAGAGCTCCTCCGGCCCAGATTGCAGTCGGGGAGCGGGTAACCGGAGGGAATCCACCGCTACCATCAGTCAAACTTAGGTGCAAGGAAGAGGGACATCACCGTCACCTACCGGGAGTGCAGGTGCAGCCGTCTGTGGGACCGTCCTACCAGCCGTTTGGTTTACCGTACAAACTGTGTCCATGTCTCAGGCTGAGTGAGTACCACAGTGCCGTAAGGCACAGCGCTGCCCCCGCGTCCCTGCGCCCACCAGGCCCCGCACCTCACAAACCATCACCGGGCCCCGGGATCACCAACCCCTACCCACGGAGGGGCAACACAACACCTGGCTGCTCCCCATCACCATCCCCGGGATCCCCACTCAGAGCAGCGGTGGTGCAATCACCACAACCGTGGGTGGCGTCACGAACTATAACAATCCCCGCACCCAACAAACCCCTTTCACTCACGGGAGAGGAGTGTCGCTCGAGGAACCCCGGGATCCGGCCCACAGCTCGAGCCACCACTGAGCAGCTGCCGGACCCGAGCAGAAGGGGTGAGCGTAGTGTGCCGACACCCTCCTCCCCGCCCGCGACACTATGATGGAGGAAACATACATGTTGTATAGCAAGGATTTAAAATATAACTTTTAATAAATATAATGATAAAATAAATCAAGGTGCAAAGTGAAGTATAATAAAAGGAAGGATCTCACCCAGTTCTTCTCCTGAGGGATCCACACCACTGTATAATCCAAGGCGGGCGGACACCAGACCAATGTCGTAAAGCAGGGGGTAAATAATACAATTACATTACCCCTGTCGTGCCCCTGCAATAGCTTCCGCCCTTACAAGGGCAGCACCCAAGTCAGGATAACTACCCCAGTAAATACACAATATTCCTCCCTAGGGTACTTAGTAAACACTGTTTTTGATCAAAAAAAAACATAAAGCTATTCCACCAAACGTCAAGGTGTACCCAGTTGGGATAGTACCTACACTCTCTAATATTAAAACCTATGTTTTCACAATTTTTTCCTTGGTTTCTCTTTGTCTCATGGCCAGTGTGAACATGGTCTCACAAGTTCCATGTATACCATCTCATACTCCGGCTCACTTTTTTGTTTTTATGTAGTTTTTTTTTTGTATTCAGTACAAACAGGGAGTGGCCCCCTTCTCAGCGAGCTGGACATTTCATTCTGTGAATCCCCCTGACTGTGTGTGTCCTGTTGGGACCCGGTCGCTCTCAGCCCTTAGCCACATTGAGGCCTATCTTAGACCCATGGTAAGGTTTTAATATTAGAGAGTGTAGGTACTATCCCAACTGGGTACACCTTGACGTTTGGTGGGATAGCTTTATGCTTTTTTTGATCAAAAACAGTGTTTACTAAGTACCCTATGTTTATATGCACTATGCTTTTATTTAGTTACAGCAGGGTATGTTTTCACAATTTTTTCCTTGGTTTCTCTTTGTCTCATGGCCAGTGTGAACATGGTCTCACAAGTTCCATGTATACCATCTCATACTCCGGCTCACTTTTTTGTTTTTATGGGGTTTGTGACTGTGCATCTGCTAGTGTGAACAGTGCTCTATGCAAGCCACCAGTGTGCAGTTTTACCATCCAGCCATCACCTCCTCCATATTTGGAAGTGAGTGTGAATGGCTCCACCTGCACCTATGTTGCCTCCACCTAGTGGGGGTTTAGCTGTATCCTGCTGGAGAAGTAGTAGTCTTTTGGCCTGAGCAATATACAGCTGCAATTCCATCTTGCTGTAAGTAATGATATTTTCTTTTTTGCTTTTTTATATTATATATAGTGTAGGGACCTACAAGCATGAGGTTCCCGTGACGAGGGTTGTAGGCTTACGTCTTATGGCCATAACGCTAACAAAAAACCTCAAAAACTTTTTTGTACAGGATACAGCCAGGCCCCTTTTTGTTAGGCCTTGCTATCAGAGTTTCTGTCCCTACGTAGCGCGCAGTGGGGGTACGGCTTGGCAGCCCGCCTGATCTAATAGTATGGGCGTCACCTAATAGGCTGCAGGTTTGTGACTGTGCATCTGCTAGTGTGAACAGTGCTCTATGCAAGCCACCAGTGTGCAGTTTTACCATCCAGCCATCACCTCCTCCATATTTGGAAGTGAGTGTGAATGGCTCCACCTGCACCTGTGTTGCCTCCACCTAGTGGGGGTTTAGCTGTATCCTGCTGGAGAAGTAGTAGTCTTTTGGCCTGAGCAATATACAGCTGCAATTCCATCTTGCTGTAAGTAATTACTTTCAACACAACTGAAAGAATTTTATACCATTGGTTATTGTCCAGAGAGTTTGGCACGCAATACCCAGAAGAACATGTTCCGCTAAGGCGTCGTCGCTTTTGGGTCCATCCTCTACTATGCAAACGATACAGCAGAGGACATTTCAATCGTCTTTATATTGAGTTAAGGAGAAATGAAGACAAATTCCACGCTTACACCCGCATGACCATAACTACCTTTGATCGTTTGTTAGATGAGATTAGGCCAATGATCACATACCAGGACACAAATATGCGTTGTGCCATATCTCCTGAGCAACGTTTGCTAATCACTATAAGGTATTTTTTTTATTATTTTAAAATAATGTTTTATTTTCAAATTATTGACAACACTTAAATTTATTAGAATTCTCCACTTTTTCCCTTTATGATATAGATTCCTTGCAACTGGATTATCCTATTCTGCCTTACATCTTGAATTTTTACATGGCAAATCTACTATTTCAATCATTGTAAGGAAAACATGTCATGCCATTTGGGAGAAATTACAACCTCTAGTGATGGCAGAGCCAAGTGTTGAAGATTGGTACCGGATAGCAAATGGCTTTTATGAAAAAACACAATTTCCTAATTGCATTGGTGCCATTGATGGAAAACATATACGTGTTAAAAAGCCACCAAACTCAGGAACACAATATTTTAATTACAAACAATATTTTTCTGTTGTTCTACTGGCCATAGCTGATACTAATTACAATTTTGTGGCTGTAGATATCGGTCCGTATGGTCGAACAGGAGATTCCAGAATCTTTAATAATTCAGTCATGGGTCAGAGACTAAGGTCCAATGATTTGTCTGTACCACCCCCGCGTCTATTGCCTGGCACATCTGACACACAGGCACCTTTTGTAATAGTAGGTGATGAGGCCTTCCAACTTCGTAGAGAAGTCCTTAGGCCTTATCCACGTCGTGTTCTGGATAACAGACTCCGTATTTTTAACTATCGATTAACCAGAGCACGACGTGTTGTTGAATGCGCGTTTGGCATCCTGACAGCCAAATGGAGAGTCTTGATCACACCATTGCAATTGAGTGAAAACAATGTCAACACCATTATAAAAGCATGTGTTGTGTTGCATAATTTTGTCAGAAAATATGATAAGTTTAACATTGAAGATAACATTACATCTTCAATGGAAACAAATGAAACACATGGCAGCCAAGTCATGGCAAGAAACATACGTGCCCCTTCCGCCATACGTGTGAGAGAAATTTTCACAAATTACTTTGTTTCACCAGAGGGTGAAATAGATTTGCCCCAACATGTTTTGATTGAGCATGTAAACATGACCTAGCCCTAAATTTAATGTTAAATAAATTTGAAATAAGCTGTTCATGTGTAAAAAATACATATTCATTGTTGATGAAAACAAACTTTTCATTTATTTGGCATAAATAATGCTTTGAGAACTTAACTTGCCACAACTATGTGTGAAAATGACCAAACTTTTCTGATTTCTTTAGATTAGCTTCATATTATTTTTAGAAAAAAAACATTGTTTTTTATTTGTGCACAAAACATAGTGCTTTCATATTTGCTTTATATGGAATAAAATTTAACAAGAAACATGTAACATACAAACTAATATGCTCATAAATTCTGATATGTGTGTGGTGAATGTGGAATGTTAACATTCAGTGGCTGGTGTGTTGATATGTTTGAATTTGGTGTGATGTATTGATTTGTTTGTTGACTATGGGCTGATCCTGATGCTTGACCATGTTGTTGTGCATGATAGGGCATATGTTGAGGCAAATTAGAACCTTGATGAGGCCTTTCAAAATTCCAGGATTGATTACCGTGTTGGGCACCTGATCCAGGTGGCTCAATTACATGAGTGCCATAGGTAATTGGTTCACTAGCAACATGTTGAGCAACAAAAGTGTTGTGTGGTACATATTGTTGATGTTGGGATTGGTTTGGTGTTGGTTGTTGCTGTATTGATTGTAATGTTTGTGTTTGAAATTGTGGTGGATGCATTACTGTTTGTGTATTGGTTTGATTTTCAGGTTGTGCTTGCTGCCTACCTGCATTATCAGGTTGTGGCATTCTCAGCTGATTATTATTTGACTGTTGCCATTGTTCTAGTGAATTAAACACTATTTGTGGGTTGTTTGGTGAGGTACATGCATCTATGACGATTTGCATGGCAGCTCTAGCACGGAGACGCACTTCTCTTGGAATTTGCCTAAGATAGTTTGCCATACTTCTTGTGAATGCCTCCTCCCCATCATCAGAAACAGTGCGAGATAGATATTGTAAAACTCCATTATCTACCTCGCGCCGTGTATTGATGATGGGGAGTTCTCGACGTCGTCGTGGTCGGCGTGACAATGGCAGGGCAACAGGAGAGTGGTCTAAAGCCACTGTAGGGCTGCTGCTCTGTTGTTGAACTTCCTCATCATGGTTGTGAAACAATGTTGGTGTGTTATTGAAATATTGCGATTCATTATCATTGTTTAGTGGATTTGCCAAAGAGGTGCCCTCTTCTCTCTGCTCCGCTGCTTGTTCAACTTGTGCCTCAGATTCTGATGTTGACCGACTTCTTAAATTACTGTCTGTTCTGAAATATTATAAATAAAGAATCTTAATTCCAAGCCTTTTTATTTTTAGTTTAAAGTAATATATATGTTTACTTACGGCCTTAAATCCATTATTGGTGCCAAAAAATTTAAACGATCAAAATATATATATTTTTTTTTCCGCTGTGCCTCAGATCCACTACGACATTGCTGTTGCCTTTCCCGTCGGTATTGATCCCGGCAACTACGCCAGCGCCGAGTTACATCAGACACTATATTATGGAGAAACCACATACATAAAAATTTATCTTAACATACATTTTTGACATGTGTGATATAAAACATCTCCAAATTGATTTTGACATTTGCACTTACTTATCTCTTGACGAACTTCAGAAGATGACTCATTATAAATGGGAAATAATTGTTGACATATGTTTATCCAGCTGGCATCACGCCTATCACGGTCACAGTAGCCTGGGTGTCTTGTATCCCAAATTTCAGGCCTTTCCTGCACCATCACCAGCAGCAGCTCTACATTGATGTGCCTGGACATGTTGTCTGGAAGTTGTCCGTGGAGGCTGAACTTCCTGGGTTTTTTTTTAACACATGCACATTGAATTTATATGATGTAATTTCCTTTTTTTTCTTTTAAACTCGAATCAAAATTGCACAGCATACGTGACACACACGGACGGTCCATGTGTGTTACGTTTTTTAATCGCACCCATTGGCTTTCATTGGCGATTCTCGGCCGTTTCACGCATGAATACGCAGCATGCTGCCGCTTTTCTCGCATCCAGATTCTGGATGCGAGAAAAGCTGACCAACAGCTCGCACTCATAGAATAACATTGGTCAGAGTTTAATGCGAGAAATTCTCGCATTGCTCTCGTCCGTATTTGTCGCTCGTGTGAGCGTACCCTTACAGTTGTTCTAGAGATGAGAAGGTGTGTCCAAACTTTTGGTCTGTACTGTATATGTGACTCTTCAGATTTTGTGCTATATTGAGCCTGAATAGACCTGAGTAGTCTGGAAAGCTTGCTATTATTACCATCTTTTCAGTTAGCCATTAAAAGGTATCAATCACTGAGGACTTCAGTTCTTTTAAACAATTTTTTATCTCTACTGGCTAACACGGTACAAAGATATATTTTACAGCAATGGAAAAATTGAAAATGTTATGGAACTCAAAACTCAGTGAAGCAAAAAAACGCTGTGTTTGTAGGACCGAGCTATGTCCTATATGTCCTAAATAGGGTTGATAGGTAAAATACAGATAATTTATTTACCATAAAAAATAACCAGTAATTATAAAAACATTGCCTGCAATTTCTATACAGCGCTGCAGAGTATGTTGGCGCTATATAAGCAAGCATAATAAGTGAAATAAAGAAAAATAATGTTAGTAGCTTTTATTACACCTACATCTCAATAATGGGAGACAAGTGAATGGGGGGGCATTGAGCAGCTTGTAGGCATGGATTTGTGACCTATAAACAGATGTTTGTGTAGCCTATCCCTAAGAAACAGGGTTTGCAGTTGGGTGTGAAATTCCAGTGCTAAAATATCTCCTGAAGCTTAAGTTCATGTCAGACTGTTCGAGTCCAGCACTCGTGTTTCTCCTCTACAGCTGCTCAAGAATACTTTAAGGCACTCAAAGGGAACCTGTCATGTGAAAATGGCTTCTAACAAGCAGGAGGGGCTGATCAGACTGATAGACATTTTTTTTGGGGGGGGGGGTAAAAGGTCAGTAAAAATTGCAATTTATTTTTTTTAAGTGCCTTGTGTTTGTGTGTTTACGTCTAGCGGGCGGTCCTATCCAGTGATTGACAGTCTTCCTTGTATGACTATAAATGCAGAGCTAGCTGTCAATCACTTGTAGGACCGCCCACTGGACTCGTATACATACACCAAGGATATCGGTGAATAGAATACAAGTCATCTCATTCTGCTCAGCTTCTCCTTCTTTTAAGGTCCGACTGCATGTACAATGCGACAGCACACAAATGTCTTCATGTCGAGGCTACCATTAGATACACCCAGTGTCAGAGTGAAGTGCCAAGAACCCATAGAAGGAATTGATTCCGCAGAGCCCACCCTACTGCTACCCTACATAGACATTGTACCTGTTCATACTCCACCCTCATGCACATGTATGTGAGACACAATACAGTGAGTAAAACATCGCGTGACTCTTAATGAATTTGGCATCTTGTTCAGCTTACATGCACCACCACAAAAAAATTGACTGCAATCTGGGACTCCCTTACACTTTTATTGTATTTACACCACTTTTATAGAGTAAATTATGTTGAAATTCTTGGCTGCACTTGCCTGCACCCTCTTTCCATGAAGCTTTGCTCAAGTCCCCCACATATAGCATATATAGCCTAGTTCCTCTCCCTCACATATAGCATATATAGCCTAGTTCCTCTCCCCCACATATAGCATATATAGCCTAGTTCCTCTCCCCCACATAGAGCATATATAGCCTAGTTCCTCTCCCCCACATAGAGCATATATAGCCTAGTTCCTCTCCCCCACATAGAGCATATATAGCCTAGTTCCTCTCCCCCACATATAGCATATATAGCCTAGTTCCTCTCCCCCACATATAGCATATATAGCCTAGTTCCTCTCCCTCACATATAGCATATATAGCCTAGTTCCTCTCCCCCACATATAGCATATATAGCCTAGTTCCTCTCCCCCACATATAGCATATATAGCCTAGTTCCTCTCCCCCACATAGAGCATATATAGCCTAGTTCCTCTCCCCCACATAGAGTATTTATAGCCTAGTTCCTCTCCCAGACATATAGCATATATAGCCTAGTCCCACTTCCCCACATATAGCATATATAGCCAAATCCTCCTTTCTCCCATATTTAGCCTATATAACCTAGTCCATACTCCTCAACATATAGCAAATATAACCTAGTCCCCCCTTCCTCACATATAACCTAGTTCCCTCTCTCCCACACATAGCTTATGTAGCCTAGTCTCACCTCCTCCACATGTAGCATATATAGCCTAGTCACTTCTACCTCACATATAGCAAATTCAGCCTAAAAAAAAATCAAAAAAATCAAATCTTTATTTTTATATTTTTTTATCAAAATGAAATCAAATCTTTAGTTTTATATAGCGCTGATGTCGCGGGCGGCGGTGCGCTGCGCTCGCTAACGCTCGGGTCCGGCGCTGCGGCTGCTGCTCGGTGGCTCGAGGGGTGGGCCGGATCCGGGGACTCGAGCGGCGCTCCTCGCCCGTGTGTGAAAAGGGGGTGGTTTGTTTGGGGATTTAGTCCGTGACGCCACCCACGGGTTGTGGTGAAGATGGGCACCACCGCTGCTGGTGACGGGGATCCTGGGAGCGATGATAGGGAGAAGCTGGGATGTTGTTTTCCCCCTCCGTGGGTAGGGGTTGGTGGTCCCGGGGCCCGGTGGTGTGACGGGGAGGCAGGGTTGGTGAGGTGCAGGGTTGCAGGGACAGCGCGGCGCGGTGCCGGATGGCACGGGTGTACTCACTCAGCAATAGATGCACAAAGTCTCCGGTAAACCAAACGGCTGGATGGACGGGTCCCGCAGCCGGCTGCAGTGTCTCTCCCCGGACAGGTGATGGTGGCTGTCTCTCCCTGCACCTTTGTGTACTGTGTTGACTCCAATGGCTTCCCAACGGTAGTCCGCTCCCTGGTATATAGTTACCGGAGGAGCCCGTTTTGCCCGCAGGCGCTGGCCCTTGGATTTCTAGCCGGTGGCGGTGGCTGTATATCCTCACGGTGTGAGCGGTTGCCTTCAATCGGGACTTGGTTGTTAGGGAACCCCGGGGGTTCCTGTCACATTCGGATTTGACTATTGACGCGGCTCCAAGCCTGGTCGGGGTCCGATGGCCCTGCCTGTATGTGCTTAGCTTCACTCCGTTACCTGGTCCGGTACCGGTGGGCCACCGCCCAGTCCCGGTCCTTACGGCTCTGCGGAGTTCCACCAACTCCTGCAGACGGCCACCATCGTCTGCCAACCTTGCTGTCAGTGCCTGGGCTCCAACCCAGACACTCGCAGTACGTGACCTCTCACTTTCACCTCCTGAACTCATCTACTGCTTTTCCCGCTTCCAGGCCTGTGAACTCCTCGGTGGGTGGGGCCAACCGCCTGGCTCCGCCCCACCTGGTGTGGACATCAGACCCTGGAGGGAAGCAACAAGGGTTTTTGTCTGACTAATGTAACTGTCTGGGGGTGGGGGTGTGTGTGTGTTTTGTCTGTGGCTACCTGGCTAGTCCAGGGCGCCACATTCCCCCTTGGTAAAATGCAGACCGTCCTCGGGCTGCCCATCCATCACCGGTTTTTATTTTTCAAACTGTAAAAATATAAATAACATGGTAAACGGTAAAACATAAGCATATTTTAGGTCTTCTTAAACGTTACAACACATATACATTTTTAATAACGGACGGACGGATGTCTTCCGCTCTCCCACCCAAGCAACCTAGCCCTGATGCTGCCCCTAAGAAGTGGGCAGCACCCCTTTACCCCAGTCCAGGTTCAGGCTGCCCGAGCGGGAACGGGTACGGTAACTTGCACCCGACTGTCACTTCAGGGGACCCCACGTCCAAGGGGGACCCCTGACCCCCGGAGGATGGCCACCAGTCCTGGTGGTGGCCGGGCCCCAGCCTGCACTGCTGCGGGCCCTTCCTCCAATCTGCCTCTCCGGAGGCGGCAACGGTATCCATACCACAACATTATTTACAGGCCAACAAGTTTGTGGGTGGCCTGCTAGTTCTCGGCCATGTTCATGAGGAGTTTCTCATGTGGGTATGGGAATGAACTTAACAACAGGGCAACTCCAGTCCCAACGGGGACGGTTCTCTTCTCGGACGGTAATCTGGTGATTTTTCGGATTGATTAATTTTCATTTACTCACATATTTACACAATTAACATACGACACCCCTAGATGGTAGTTTCCCTGTACCTAAGTGGGGGTCGACCTAGGTTGGGGCGTGTGGACCTTCTGGGCCCAATGTTATCAGTGGAGGGCAAGGGGACAGAGGAGACAGTCAGTTCCTCTTCCCTTATGGCATATATGGCAAGTGGAGACCCAAGGGGAGGGGTTAGAGGTGAGTCCCTGGGCGCCTGTTCGAGTGGCTCACTGGCGGGCATTTCCGTCTCCATTTCTTCCACATGTTGTGGGAACATTATTACCGGAATAATCACCGTGCCGTTCTGCGTAGGCCAGTCTGCTGGGAAATCACCCATCACTGTGTGGATCACCTCTTTTCCTTTCTCCCCGGTTAGTCTGGGGGCCGGGACTTCAGCTGCCACCCTCAATGGAGGTGGACACCTCTTTAGGTGGTCCCTGGAAACCGTGGCCGAAGTCTTCCCCTGGTCACGACTAATCTGGTAGGCCTTCTCATTCTCCCATTCAGTGGGTTGTATAACATACTTGGTTTTCTCCCACTGGTCATCAAGCTTATGGGTTCTTCTTTTTCATTTTAGCACTACATCCCCAGGCTTAAAGGGACCAGCTGGAGCCCGCTTTTTGAAGCACTGTTCTTGCTGTTGCCGGCTCCGACACAGGTTCTTTTCCACGTACTCCTGGACCTGTCGGTACTGCGCTCTCCGCTGGGTGTCTTAGTCAGCAGTCGAAGGAAGGGCCTCTGGAGCTTCCAAGTCCATTTCCAGGTCCACCGGCAACCGGCCCAGTCGGGCTCTCATCAGATACGCTGGTGTGCATTTGGTAGAGCTACAGGGAATGTTATTGTACATGTCTATCAGATCAGGCAGCTTTTCGGGCCACAAGTTCCGCTCTTCCAACGGTATCACCTTGAGGAGATCCAGGACCAGGTGGTTCATCTTCTCACACATCCCATTAGTCTGGGCATGGTATGGGGTGGTCCTGATCTTCTTACAACCATACAATTGGCAGAATTCTTGAAACACCTCTGCTTCAAAGGCTGAACCCTGGTCCGTAAGTACCCTCTCCAGGTATCCATGCGGTCGGCAAAAGTAGGCCTTGAATGCCCTAGCTACGGTACGGCCGGTCAGATCTTTGACTGGGACAACCACCATGAATCTCGAATAGTGGTCTACGATGGTCAGGGCGTAGGTGTACCCACTTCGGCTAGGGGTGAGCTTGACGTGGTCCAGAGCGACCAACTCCAGCGGTTGATGGGTAATGAATGGTCGTAGAGGGGCCTTCTAGCTGGCTTCATCCCTTCTTCTCAGTGCACAGGGACCACACTCTCGGCACCAAGTCTCTACAGACTCCCGCATCCCACTCCAATAGAACAGCTCTCTCAACAGCATCTCTAACTTCTTCCACCCAAAGTGCCCGGCACCGTCATGGTAAGCTTGTAGAACGGTGGGCACGTTAGCCTGGGGAACCACCAGCTGGCGAACCTTCTCATGAGTCTTCGGGTTGATCAGTTCCAGATACAGTTTCCCCTGGCACAGGTGCAGCCGGGCTCATTCTTTCTACAGCCGTTGGGCCTCGGGCGGAGTGGCAGGGTCCATTCCAGCAGAGCCTTGTTCAATCATGGTCTTGACCAATTGGACGGCAGGCGCTTGGTCCTGGGCTTCTCGCCATCCCTGACTGGGTAGCGGGTCCAAGCTCACCTGTTGCTGCGTGACATGCAACTTCTTGACCGATGGCCGGTGGAACGTGGGCAACTCGATTTCTTCGAGGTCATCGTCTTCTGATCCCGCATCCGGCAGGTGGGGCATCCGGGATAGCGCGTCCGCGTTGGTGTTCTTGCGGCCAGCTCGGTACTTGATAGTGAAGTCATAGTTAGACAGCCTGGCCACCCACCGCTGCTCCAACGCGCCCAGCTTGGCCGTGTCCAGATGGGTTAACGGATTATTGTCCGTATATGCGGTGAACTTTTCTGCTACGAGGTAATGGCGGAACCGCTCGGTAATGGCCCACACCAGCGCTAGGAACTCAAGCTTGAAGGAGCTGTAATTCTCAGGGTTCCTTTCTGTAGGCCGGAGTTTTCTGATGGCTTAGGCGATCACTTTTTCCCTTCTGTTCTGGACCTGGGACAGGACTCCTCCCAAGCCCACATTACTGGCATCGGTGTAGAGGATGAATGGGAGGCTGTACTCGGGGTACGCCAGGATTTCTTCCCCAGTCAAGGCCGTCTTCAGCTGGCGGAAGGATTCTTCATGCTTCTCTTCCCACACCAACGGGGGTCCTGGGGCTCTGCCGCCCTTGGCCTGTCCCACGAGGAGGTCTTGCATAGGTGCAGCCATCTTCGTGTACCCCTTAATGAAGAGGCAATAGTAGCCCACCAGGCCCAGGAACTGTCTCACCTCTCTCACCATGGTCGGCCTCGGCCAGTCTTGAATGGCAAAGATCTTTTCGGGATCTGGGGCGACGCCTTCCGCGCCCACCACATGTCCGAGGTACTGCACCCTGGGTTTCAGTAGGTAGCACTTAGAGGGCTTCAGTTTCATCCCATATTTGGCTAGGGACACAAACACTTCAGCCAGATGTTCCAGGTGGGCCTCGTACGTCTGGGAATATACGATCACATCGTCCAGGTACAGTAGGACCGTTTCAAAATTGAGATGTCCCAGGCAACACTCCATGAGCCGTTGGAAGGTTCCAGGGGTATTGCACAGCCCGAACGGCATGCTGTTAAACTCGCAGAGTCCCATGGGAGTGGCGAATGCAGTCTTCTCACGGTCCTCTGGTGCGACCGCTACCTGCAAGTACCCACTAGTAAGGTCAAGGGTAGAGAAGAAGTTAGCAGTTCTCAGCGCAGCTAGCGACTCTTCAATACGGGGGAGAGGATAGGCATCTTTATGTGTGATCTGGTTGATCTTCCGGTAATCCACACACATTCTCATGGTGCCGTCCTTCTTCTTTACCAGCACCAGTGGGGCTGCCCAGGGACTACAACTATCCCGAGTGACCCCTGCCTCCTTCATGTTCCTCAACATATTTTTGGCGCATTGATAGTGTGCTGGCGGAATGGGCCTATACCTCTCTTTGATGGGTGGATGTAGGCCTGTAGGGATATGGTGTTGAACCCCCTTAACCCTCCCGAAATCTAATGGGTATTTGCTGAAAACCTGTTCATACTCTTGTACCACCCTGTATACCCCCTCTTTATGATGCGTGGGTGCCTACGTGTAGTTCCTGGCACCACTCCTCTAACTGTTCAGGGGGTGTATGGTTAATGGCAGGGGATGCTGAGGTAGGAGGGACGGCTTCGTGAATGCTGTGAGGGTCTAGGGTGAGCAACTTGGCAAGGGTAGCATAACGGGGGAGCCTGACGTCCTCCTCTCCACAATTCAGCACTCTTACAGGCACTCTCCCCTTTTTAACGTCAACCACCCCTCTGGCTGCCATCACCGTGGGCCAGTGCTCAGAAGGCGTGGGTTCCACCATCGCCAGGTAGTCGCGACCCTGGGGGCCTACTGCAGCCCTGCACCAAATCATCATCTCACTTCGGGGTGGCACTACCAAGGGGGCCACATCCCTCACCCTTACTCCACCAATCTCTCCACCGGTTGAGTTCACTTGCTGCCGATACAGAAGGGCCCGGATCTCACGCTGCACAGCCCTCTGTCGGCCTCCTCCTGCTGTGGCGGCCAACTGCTGCAACAGACTCAGCACCTCACTCATACAATGCTTCATCACATTGGTCCCTAGGATTACTTTTGGGTTATGGTCACTGGGTTCATTCATCACCACAATCATCCCTTAGTTCTTTAACTCCGCACGTCCCACGGTCAGGGTCACTTGTTTGTATCCCACTTGGGTTAGAGGGAGTCCATTGGCTGCGACAAGGGTCAGGCTATCATCAGAGGGGGCAAGTTCGTCAGTACCCCAATACTGCTGGTACAGTGTATATGGTATAGTGGTTACCTGTGATCCTGTGTCCAAGAGGGCCATGAGCGGGATGCCGTCCACTGCCAGAGGGATGATGGGGCGAGCTCCGATGTACCCGTCTCGCCAATCGGGGGGGCCGTTGGTGTCTACTCCTGAGGATTGGCCCTTGGCCTCAGGGGTTGCTCGTTTTACGGGCACCGCCTAGAGTAGTGGCCAGGCTTGCTGCACCTGTAACAAATAGGAGGCCCATACCGTGAGTCATTGGTCCTTCTCCGCTGCATCCAGGGGACGTCCTCCGGGCTGTCGGCGAGCTGGATCCTCCCTGGGGCTTGACTCTCGTCGGAAGCTGGAGGGCGGCGAGGATCTTGGCTAGGTCTCCATCCATGCGGCGGACCTGGGCAGCTAGCTACTCCATCATCCCGACGGGCGCTGCAGGGGCCGGTAGGGCCGGGAGAGGAGGTGCCACCGTGATGGGAGCGGTCTCAGCCAGCCATGAGGCCGCCTCAGGAGCATCTGGCGTTGGGGCCTGCAGGGCCTTGATGGCCCGCTCTTTCAATACTGCAAAGTCCAGATTGGGGTGTTCTAGGGCCCACAGCTGTAGCTGCTTCCGGTCTTCTGCAGACCCCAGTCCTTGCAAGAATTGTTCCACTGGCATCTTATTGCTATCCGCATCATTAATAGTGTCCACCCACTTCAGCGTACGGAGAGCTGTTTGCAGACGCAGGGCATAGTCTCTTATATTGTCCGCAGGCCGCTGTCGACACTGATAAAACTGCATCCGCAGCTCCGCTTCCGTGCGGGTCTCAAAAGCGATTTGTAGTTTCTCGAAAATGGTAGTCACTGAGGCCCGGTCCGCGTCGGTTCAGGTCTCCTGCTCAGCCGCGCCGGTTAGCTGCCCTAGCACTAACGCTGCCCGTTGCCTATCAGTCAAGGGATATAAATCGAGGAACGGGCTAATCTTTTTCCGGAACACCTGCAAAGCATCAGGCTTCCCATTGTACTGCGGTAGCCAGGTAGCACCGGGCACATAGGGCAGGGAGAACAGCATCACCTGGGCGACCGCTGGGCCCGCGGCCTCCCCCGCTCTTGCGGCCGGAGCATGGGCTATCCCGTGTCCATCTACGGGCGCTGCTGCGGCTGCGACCGCCACTCCTCTGACGGCTCCGTCGGGCGCAGACATCTTTTTCCTGTCCCCCCTTGGTTCTCTTTAGCACTTCCTGCTCAGGGAAGACGCTCGAGCGGGAAATCTTCGTGCCAAAGATGGCGGCGCTTTTTTCCGTCTGGACGCCGCCGGCGGAGACCACAAGGCGCACTTCTACTAGTAAGTAGATCGGTTCTATCCTATTCGTGACGCCAAGTTGTCGCGGGCGGCGGGGCGCTGCGGCTCGGATCTGGGGACTCGAGCGGCGCTCCTCGCCCGTAAGTGAATAGGGGGTGGTTTGTTTGGGGATTTAGTCCGTTACACCACCCACGGGTTGTGGTGAAGATGGGCACCACCGCTGCTGGTGACAGGGATCCCGGGAGCGATGGTAGGGAGCAGCTGGGATGTTGTTTTCCCCCTCCGTTGGTAGGGGTTGGTGGTCCCGAGGCCCGGTGGTGTGACGGGGAGGCAGGGTTGGTGAGGTGCAGGGTTAGCAAGGCGCCGGATGGCACGGGTGTACTCACTCAGCAATAGATGCACAAAGTCTCCGGTAAACCAAACGGCTGGATGGACGGGTCCCGCAGCCGGCTGCAGTGTCTCTCCCTGCATCTTTGTGTACTGTGTTGACTCCAATGGCTTCCCAACGGTAGTCCACTCACCGGTGTATAGTTACCGGAGGAGCCCATTTTGCCTGCAGGCGCTGGCCCTCGGATTTCTAGCCAGTGGCGGTGGCTGTATATCCTCACGGTGTGAGCAGTTGCCTTCAATCAGGACTTGCTTGTTAGGGAACCCTGGGGGTTCCTGTCACATTCGGATTTGACTATTGACGGCGGCTCCAAGCCTGGTCGGGGTCCGATGGCCCTGCCTGTGTGTGCTTAGCTTCACTCCGTTCCCCGGTCTGGTACCGGTGGGCCACCACCCAGCCCCGGTCCTTACGGCTCTGCGGAGTTCCACCAACTCCTGCAGACAGCCACCACCGTCTGCCAACCTTGCTGTCAGTGCCTGGGCTCCAACCCAGACACTCGCAGTACGTGACCTCTCACTTTCACCTCCTGAACTCATCTACTGCTTTTCCTGCCTCCAGGCCTGTGAACTCCTCGATGGGTAGGGCCAACTGCCTGGCTCCGCCCCACCTGGTGTGGACATCAGACCCTGGAGGGAGGCAACAAGGGTTTTTCTCTGACTAATGTAACTATCTGGGGGTGGGGGTGTGTGTGTATTTTGTATGTGGCTACCTTGCTAGTCCAGGGCGCCACACTAACATATTCCACAGCGCTTTACATACATCAGGAACACTGTCCCCATTGGGGCTCACAATCTAAAGTCCCTAACTATATGTCTTTGGAGTGTGGGAGGAAACCGGAGGAAACCCACGCAAACACAGGGAGAACATACAAACTCCTTGTAGATGGTGTCCTTGGTGGGATTTGAACAGAGGACCCCAGCGCTGCAAGACTGCAGTGCTAACCACTGAACCACCGTGCCACTCTAGCCTAGCCCCTCCTCCTCGAATATAGTAAACTAGAAGGTGGCCCGATTCTACGCATCGGGTATTCTAGAATTTACGTATTGTGCAGTTCATGTATGATTTTTGTTATATATATATATATATATATATATATATATATATATATAGATGTTGTTGACTGTAGTTACCAAGTGTTTGTGTAGGGCGCTGTACATGTTCTGGGTGTTGTCTGGGTGTGGCGGGGGGTGAGAGCGGTGTTGTATGTGTGTTGCGTGTGTTGCGTTGTTTGTGGAGCGCTGTGTGTCTGTAGCGTTGTGTGTGTGTTGCGCGGTTTGTGTGTGTGTGGTGTGTTTTGGGGAGAGGTGTGTGTTGTGCGGTATGTGCGTATATTTGTGTGTGCCGCGGTGTTTGTGTGTTGGGTGTTGTGTGTGTGTGCAGCGTTGTCTGTGTGTGTGGGTGCCTGTGTAGGGCAGTTGTTTGTGGTTCCCAGTGTGTGTGTGTGGTGTGTTGTGCAGTGCGCGCGCGTGTGTGTGTGTTGGGGGGAGGTGTGCACTTCCCATCGTGCTCCATCCCCTATGCTGCGCACCCCCCATCGTGCTCCATCTCCCATGCTGTGCACTCCCAAACATGCTCCATCCGCCATGCTGCGCACTCCCAAACGTGCTCCATCCACCATGCTGCGCACTCCCAAACGTGCTCCATCTCCCATGCTGCGCACTCCCAAACGTGCTCCATCCGCCATGCTGCGCACTCCCAAACGTGCTCCATCCGCCATGCTGCGCACTCCCAAACGTGCTCCATCCGCCATGCTGCGCACTCCCAAACGTGCTCCATCCACCATGCTGCGCACTCCCAAACGTGCTCCATCTCCCATGCTGCACACTCCCAAACGTGCTCCATCCACCATGCTGTGCACTCCCAAACGTGCTCCATCCGCCATGCTGCGCACTCCAAAACGTGCTCCATCCGCCATGCTGCGCACTCCCAAACGTGCTCCATCCGCCATGCTGCGCACTCCCAAACGTTCTCCTTCCGCAATGCTGCGCACTCCCAAACGTGCTCCATCCGCCATACTCCGCACTCCCCATCGTGCTCCATCCCCTATGCTGCGCACCCCCCCATCGTGCTCCATCTCCCATGCTGTGCATTCCCAAACGTGCTCCATCCGCCATGCTGCGCACTCCCAAACGTGCTCCATCCACCATGCTGCGCACTCCCAAAACGTGCTCCATCCGCCATGCTGCGCACTCCCAAACGTGCTCCATCCGCCATACTCCGCACTCCCCATCGTGCTCCATCCCCCATGCAGTGCACTCCCCATCGTGCTCCATCCCCTATGCTGCGCACCCCCCATCGTGCTCCATCTCCCATGCTGCGCACTCCCAAACGTGCTCCATCCGCCATGCTGCGCACTCCCAAACGTGCTCCATCCGCCATGCTGCGCACTCCCAAACGTGGTCCATCCGCCATGCTGCGCACTCCCAAACGTGCTTTATCCACCATACTCCGCACTCCCCATCGTGCTGCATCCCCCATGCTGTGCACTCCCAAACGTGCTCCATCCGCCATGCTGCGCACTCCCAAACGTGCTCCATCCGCCATGCTGCGCACTCCCAAACGTGCTCCATCCGCCATGCTGCGCACTCCCAAACGTGCTCCATCCGCCATGCTGCGCACTCCCAAACGTGCTCCATCCGCCATGCTGCGCACTCCCAAACGTGCTCCATCCGCCATGCTGCGCACTCCCAAACGTGCTCCATCCGCCATGCTGCGCACTCCCAAACGTGGTCCATCCGCCATGCTGCGCACTCCCAAACGTGGTCCATCCGCCATGCTGCGCACTCCCAAACGTGCTCCATCCGCCATGCTGCGCACTCCCAAATGTGCTCCATCCCCCATGCTGCGCATCCCCCATCGTGCTCCATCCCCCATGCTGCACCAGCATCAGCCTCTCTACCCGCAGCATCAGCCTCTCTGCACGCAGCATCAGCCTCTCTCCTCCCAGCATCAGCCTCTCTACCCGCAGCATCAGCCTCTCTATCCGCAGCATCAGCCTCTCTACCCGCAGCATCAGCCTCTCTCCTCCCAGCATCAGCCTCTCTGTCCCCAGCATCAGCCTCTCTGTCCCTAGCATCAGCCTCTCTGTCCCCAGCATCAGCCTCTCTGTCCCCAGTATCAGCCTCTCTGTCCCCAGCATCAGCCTCTCTCATCCCAGCATCAGCCTCTCTCCTCCCAGCATCAGCCTTTTCTGTCCCCAGCATCAGCCTCTCTCCTCCCAGCATCAGCCTCTCCTCCCAGCATCAGCCTCTTTCCTCCCAGCCTACCCCAGCCTCAGCCTCCTCCCAGCATCAGCCTCTCTCCTCCCAGCATCAGCCTTTTCTGTCCCCAGCATCAGCCTCTCTCCTCCCAGCCTACCCCAGCCTCAGCCTCCCCCAGCCTCAGCCTCCCCCAGCATCAGCCTCTCTCCTCCCAGCATCAGCCTCTCTCCTCCCAGCCTACCCCACTTTCAGCCTCCCCCAGCCTCAGCCTCCCCCAGCATCAGCCTCCCCCAGCATCAGCCTCTCTCCTCCCAGCATCAGCCTCTCTCTTTCCAGCATCAGCCTCTCTCCTCCCAGCCTACCCCAGCCTCAGCCTCCCCCAGCATCAGCCTCTCTCCTCCCAGCATCAGCCTCTCTCCTCCCAGCCTACCCCAGCCTCAGCCTCCCCCAGCATCAGCCTCTCTAATCCCAGCATCAGCCTTTTCGGTCCCCAGCATCAGCCTCTCTCCTCCCAGCCTACCCCAGCCTCAGCCTCCCCCAGCATCAGCCTCTCTCCTCCCAGCATCAGCCTCTCTCCTCCCAGCCTACCCCAGCCTCAGCCTCCCCCAGCATCAGCCTCTCTCCTCCCAGCATCAGCCTTTTCGGTCCCCAGCATCAGCCTCTCTCCTCCCAGCCTACCCCAGCCTCAGCCTCCCCCAGCATCAGCCTCTCTTCTCTCAGCCTCCCCATCCCAGCCTTCCCCAGGATCAGCCTCTCTCCTCCCAGCCTCCTCCAGCACGCCGTGCTCCTCTGCCGACACTCACAGATCCGATCGCATACACTCACACACACACACACACACACACACACCCGATCGCATACACTCACACACACCCGATCGCATACACTCACACACACCCGATCGCATACACTCACACACACCCGATCGCATACACTCACACACACCCGATCGCATACACTCACACACACACATTGACGATATTGCACATACGCGCTCATACTCACAACATCCGGAGATACCACATGCTTCTGGTCATGTGATCCTCCGGCAGGTCCTGGAAGCTCACAGCACAGTATCGCTGCCGAGAAGCAAGCGATATCCCAGGATGTTGTGAGTGTGTGGATGCGATGTGATGTGTGTGTGAGAGTGAGTGTGTGGATGTGATGTGTGTGTGTGAGGTGTGTGTGAGAGTGAGTGTGATCTGATGTGTGTGCGTGTGTGTATTTTCCGCCGCTGCAGGATCTTGATGCGCTGGTAACTATGCTACCATGGTTACCAGCGTATCTCGTTCCCCGCTCGCACGGGAGCCCACACCAGCATATGCCGGCCAGCCCCAGCAATGCGAGGGTATGTGTCGGCTGGTTTGGCGGCGTACGCTGATGTGGGCTCCCAGGGGTACAGTACTCACCTGGTAGTCGTGGCTCAGTGACCGTGTCGGTTCGGGGAATGCGTGGGGGGGCGGGGCGAGAGCTAGCGTGCATTGCGTGAGGGGGGCGGGGCGTGGCCGAGTTGCCAATGCCTGCAGGGTGCTGGGGCGAGAGGCCAATCTGTGGGGGGGCGGAGCCTGGGCGAGCGGCCGGCCAATCCGTGTGGGGGCGCAGCCTGGGCGAGCAGCCAATCCGTGCGGGGGGGCGGGGCCATGGCGAGCCCAGCGGCCAATCAGCTTTGTGTCACCGTAAGGACACAATTTTAGGACACAATTTTGGAGCAAGACAGACAGACAGACAGACAGACAGACAGACAGAATAAGGCAATTATATATATAGAAGATACAGCCTCATCCCCCCTTCACCACATATAGCAAATATAACCTAGTCCCTCTCCCTCACATATAGCATAGATAGCCTAGTACCCCTCCCTGACATATAGCATATACAGCCTACTCCCCCTGCCCCACATGTAACATATGCAGCCTATTTCCCTTTCACCCACATATAGCATATATAGCCTAGTCCCCCCTCCCAGATATATAGTATATATAGCCAAATCCCCACTACCCCACATATAGCATACATAGCCAAGCACCCACTTTCCCAAAATTGATGAACAGTTTTACATAAGAGTCTTTAAAAATGAAAACTGTTTCTCCTCGCAGTCTTCTGAGCTCCAGGAAGGAGTCTTGTCGATGATAGCATCAGCAGAAGAGCTAGGAGAGGAAGTCCAGGCTGTGGCTGCAATCATGAAGCACTAGTTACATAGTTACTTAGGTTGAAAAAAGACCTAGGGCCATCTAGTTCAACCTTCCTCCACCAGTTCTACATTTAGTCACTAAGTCATTTATAACCAACAATGTTTTGTGTACTGAGGAAATCATCCAGCCCTTTTTTAAAAGCTGTTATAGTATCTGCCATTACTACCTCTTGTGGTAGTGTATTCCACAGTCTGACCGCTCTAACTGTAAAGAACCCTTTCCTATTTAGGTGTCGGAATCGCTTTTCTTCCACTCGCAGTGAGTGCCCCCTGGTCCTTAGTATTGTCTTTGGAAGAAATAAGTCATGTGCCAGTCCTTTATATTGACCACACATGTATTTATACATATAGATGAGATCTCCTCTGAGACGTCTTTTTTCTAAGCTAAACATATCTAACTTTTTCAACCTGTCATCATATGGGAGGCCTTCCATTCCTTGTAATAGTCTAGTTGCCCGCCTTTGAACTGACTCTAACTTCTGAATGTCCTTTTTAAAATGTGGAGCCCAAAACTGGATCCCGTATTCCAGATGTGGCCTTACAAGTGATTTATAGAGAGGTAACAATACGTTGGGATCACGGGATCTAATCTCTCTTTTTATACACCCTAAAATCTTGTTTGCTTTTGCAGCTGCTGCTTGACATTGAGTGCTGCTGCTCAGCTTATTTGTAATGAGAATACCCAAGTCCTTCTCCTGTTCTGTAGTCCCAAGTTTACTTCCATTTAATGTATACGCAGCTATAGGATTACTCCGTCCTAGGTGCATTACTTTACATTTATCAACATTAAATCTCATTTGCCAAGTATCTGCCCATTCTGACATCTTATCCAGATCTTTTTGTAAAATTGTACTATCCAGGTCAGTTTTTAATATCCTACATAGTTTGGTGTCATCGGCAAAGACTGACACTGTACTATCAATCCCATCCACAAGGTCATTAATAAAGAGAGTAAAAAGAATCGGTCCAAGCACAGATCCCTGCGGCACCCCACTGTTGACTATAGCCCATTTAGAGAATGTACCATTTATGACTACTTTTTGTTTCCTATCTTTTAGCCAATTCCTTACCCAGTTGCATATAGTTTCCCCTAGTCCTTGCTTCTGGAGCTTTAGTATAAGGCTATTATGTGGTAAAGTATCAAATGCCTTTGCAAAGTCCAAATAAATCACATCAGCTGCATTACCAATATCCAGGTTTGAACTTACCCCCTCATAGAACCCCAACAGGTTGGTTAGACACGACTTATCTTTCATGAATCCATGCTGTTTGTCAGTTATCATATTATTTTCTGCAATATATTTTTGCATGTCATCCCTTAAAATGCCCTCAAAAACTTTGCATACTACTGATGTCAGGCTTACTGGACGGTAGTTGCCTGGATCCACCCTCTTACCTTTCTTAAATATCGGTACCACATCAGCAATCCTCCAATCCTGAGGCACCAACCCTGTTACAAGTGAGTCTAAAAAGATGAGATACAGCGGTCTGTCGATTACGGAGCTCAATTCCCTCAATATTCGTGGATGAATGCCATCTGGCCCTGGGGATTTGTCAATGTTTAATTTACTCAGACGTAGGCGTACTTCATCTTGTGTTAAATTAATTATATCGGGTGGTGGACTTTGATTTTTCACTTGTTGAATGATCCCTGGTACAGTCAGTTCCTTGGTGAATACAGATGAGAAATGCCTATTTAATATCTCAGTCTTTTGTTTGTCCTCTATAACTAACTTGTTATTATATTTTAAGGGGCCAATACTATCCTTTGTTTTCCTTTTGGCATTAATGTATTTATAAAAGATTTTGGGATTTATTTTAATGTCATTGGCGATTTTTGTTTCAGTAGCTAATTTTGCTTGTTTGATTTCTTTTTTACATTTCCTATTGATATCTTTATACCCCTGCAATGCTATTTCTGTATTCTCAGCCTTTAAGATTTTAAATGCCCTTTGTTTTTGTTTTATTATACTTTGTACAGTCTTATTTATCCATAGTGGTTTCTTTTTATTCCTGGACATTTTATTACCAGAGGGTATAAGCTTTTTACAGGACTCTAGCAGTATATCCTTAAACTTACCCCATTTATGTTCAGTATAACCAGTTACCATGACTTTGTCCCAATCTACACATTTAAGCTCTTCCCTTAATTTGTTGAAATCAGCTTTCCTAAAATTCCAGGTTTTAGCATTCCCCCTTTGAAATGTTCTATTGAATATTATGTTGAAGCTTACCATATTATGATCGCTGGTACCCAAGTGCTCCCGGACCTGTAGATCTGAAATGGTATCCGGTCTATTTGACAGGACCAGATCTAGCAAATTATCTCCCCTGGTCGGTTCATCTACCATCTGAGAGAGGAAATGGTCTTGAATGGTAGATAAGAACTTACAGCTTTTAGCAGAACCAGAAGATTCTATGTCCCACTGAATGTCTGGATATGAGCGAGCACTACCATGCTTGGGGGCTCGGTACTCGTAACATGCAGTTAATGCTCGGACGGTCTCTACTCATGTACTAAGTATAATGGAAGTTAATGGAGGACTCAAGCATTCTTCCGGAATATAATCTGGAAAAATATGCACGTTCTCTATTGCCTTCCATTATACTCAGTACACGAGTGCTCACTCATCACTACCCAGCACCAATTGCATCACAGCATTACCAAGCCCCTACTCTGAGGATCCAGAGAGGCGTGAGTGCAGAGTGACCCAGCTTCTTGCTGCTATACAGCAAAGACAGGTAGCACTGGAGAAGCAGGGCAATGTAGTCGGAAAAACAGTGGCAGATGTGACAGGCTGGAACAATGGAAACAGATGTGGTCGAGTTGCAGTAACAGCAGCTGGTGTAGCAGAGTAGTAACCTTGATGCAGCATAGTTGACACAGAAATGTTGAACTAATGCTCCAAACTGAGTTTTCAATTGCCGTTCAATACAGCAGAGCTGGTCACAGTGCTGGAGCAGAGTAGACTCAGCGATGAGAATCCAGTCTTTGAAATGGATCTTCTAAGGGTGGCTTTACACGCTACGAGATCGCTATAGCGATCTCGTTGGGGTCACGGATTTTGTGACACACATCCGGCCGCTGTAGCGATCTCGTTGTGTGTGACTCCTAGGAGCGATTTTGGATCGTTGCAAAAACGTCCAAAATCGCTCCTCGTTGACATGGGGGTCCTCTCCCAAATATCGCTGCTGACACTGGGACGAAGTTGATCCTCGTCCCTGCGGCAGCACACATCGCTACGTGTGACGCTGCAGGAACGAGGAACCTCTCCTTACCTGCCACATGCCAGCAATGAGGAAGGAAGAAGGTGGGCGGGATGTTCGTCCCGCTCATCTCCGCCCCTGCGCTTTGATTGGGCGACCGCTTAGTGACGTCGCCGAGCAGGTAAGTACGTGTGACGCTGCCGTAGCGATAATGTTCACTACGGCAGCGATCTCCACATATCGGCATAACGATAGGGGCGGGTGCTATCATGCTCGGCATTGCTAGAGATGTCGCAGCGTGTAAAGCCCGCTTAAGTGATGGAGCTTGATCAGCAATGTAGCATATTCACAATGAACTGGTGTTACAGAGCTGAGTTTACAATGGAGGTTCAATGGCAGACTTGGCATAGGGATGTAGCAGAATCTGAGTAGTAGTGCTAGAACTACTATGTAGCAGAACTGTACAGGTGTGGCAGATGGTAATATATAGCAGAGTTATAACAGAGCTGAGGCAGAGGAGGTTCCTAACACTAAACACTGGTAGGATACAAACTACCTGAATACTCAGGCGCAGCGTACCACCACAGCCAGGCTATGTCCCCCAGAAGAGGGACGAGAAAACGCAGAGGTGTGTTGGCTACAAAAAAGATAAGAGGACACAGCGCCCTGCATGTGATCCAGAAGAGGTGAGTGGCACATTTGTATAAATAATCATGCCACTCATATGAATATATGGATATTACATGACCTCAGCTATAGAGGATCGGTCCTGTATTACAAAGACAACCTATACATATAAATAGGCATGTAAAAAAACATTTTTAGATCTGTTTTTTATGATAAACTCAATTTACTAATATACTATTGAAGGTGCTTCGGAAGTGGAAGGCAAGTAATGAGTGAGCTGGGAGACCACACACTCTTGGATGGATGCAAAAACATGTTGTTTGTCACCATATTGTGAGACCCATAACTTTTTAAACTTTTGTTTTTATAAATTTTTAACATTTTTCCATCAATGGAGCCATGTGAGAGTTTGATTTTTGAAAGTTAAACAGTAATTTTTATGTCAATGTTGTGTATGAACGTTTTGATAACTTTTTTGTTCCTTATTTTTTTTTTTGAGAAATAGTGGATTGTGCAACAAAAAAAAGGAAATTCTGGAGTTTCGATTTCTTTTTTGGGAATGTAGCCTAGATAGTTTAGATTTTGATAGCTCATAGGTTTCACAGACCCGACGACACCATGTTTATCCTATTTTAGTAATTTCTTTACTTTCGAGGCAAAAGAGGGGTGATTTCAACTTTTATAAACCTATTTTTGTAGAATATTTACTCTATTTTATAGTCTGAGGAGCTGAACCTTGATGGTGATGTAAAGTTACATCATTGTGCAGAAAGGGGTTAATACCAGTGTATTAATAAATTTAATAGTTTTATATTTTAACACAGATATTTTTTTCAGGTAGACAGGTTGTCTGGAGCTTTTCGCATGATGGCCTATCCTTAAAGCATTTTTTTCCACCTCTGGAGTTGGTCTTTAAATCTAAGCCCCTTGCCCCATTGTCTCATACTCACTCTCCAGCAGCTTCACCTTCTACCAGCGCCACTCCTGTCAGTCTACAGTGATTTGTGGCCTGGTGGCAGCTCCAGTGTTTCATGGAGCGTGACAGAGATCACAACTCAATGCAACTCTATGAGAGCCTTGTTCTGGCTCTCATAGACCTATATTGAGAGATTGTGATCAGGCCAATCAAAAATTACGGGCACAAGATGGCGCCAAAGCACCAGAGCAATGCTGAAAAAGGTGGAGGTGTCAGAAGGTGAGTATAAGACAGAGGACTTAAACTACCACTCCAGGAGTGAAATGAAAAGAGACGCTGGAGTGGTGCTTTAAGATATCTGCTCCCATCTTGAAGTGCTCAGTTGCAAAGCTGCACAGACAGCGGTATAGTGGGTATTGCACATCCACCTACAATGGGTAGGGGGCAGATATGCAGTTGGCCACTATACAGTGTGTGCACCCATATCTTGTCCACCGCCATTAACTTGAGAACGGCGGCAGCTATAGGCATAGAAGTGGTGTCCAGGTATAGTAAAGTATCCATGGCTACGCAATGAAACCACTTATAGCACTATAGCACCACCTGGTGGAACAATGGAGTTAGCATTTTCATCTCGAAAACGGAACGAGAGGAAAAAAGTGAATAAACAAATTATAGGGCATCATCAACTCAATACGAATCGACACCTTGCATACAGAAATGCTATGATATGAAACCCATGACCCCCCCCAAAAAAAACCCATTGAATGCTGGTCACGTATATGGCGCTCATTTAACTTTGATGCTCAAAGTGGCCACCGTCAGCTGCAATGCACATCTGGACTCTGGACAGCATACTGTATCTTGCTGCACATTGTGCAATATGGTAGGTGACATGTTTGCACAAGCATCTGTATTACATCGTCGTAGGTCCTGCAATATTGGTGGAGGGGTCGCATACACCTACTGTTTGATGTGACCTCACAGAAAGAAGTCCAATGGGGTCAGGTCAGGTGAGCGTGGAGGCCACTCCACACAGCGACCATACCCAGTGACTTGTAGGAAGGTCATCATGAGATATCGCTTCACGTCCGCAGTCTTGTGAGTTTTACACGTTCTAATCATAGCATTTCTGTGTGCAAGGTGTCGATGAGGCCCTACAACCTTGTAATTCACTTTTTTTTCTCTATCTCATTCCGTTTTCGAGATAAAAATGCTAACTCCGCTGTTTTCCACCAGGTGGCGCTATAGGTGGTTTCATTGCATAGCGCATGGCTACTTTACTATACCTAGACACCACTTCTATGCCTATAGCTGCCGCCGTTTTCAAGTTAATGGCGGTGGACAAGATATGGGTGGACAAACTGTATAATTGACAGAGCTATGCAGCTCTGCAATGGAGCACATCCAGCAACAATTGGCACTGGGAACACCTGATCAGCAACGTCATCAATACCAGACAACCCCTTTAAATTTTCTGTTTTGGTGCTGCACAGAAACAGATTTTTTCACAGATTACAGCTGCACACAGTGAGATTCTCCTGCCCACTCTCTAGTGTATGGTGGCCTTCTGACAAATGATGTTGGGGAAGAGAAGGCTCCGGCAAGTAGGATTTCCAACTGCAGATTCTTTTGTTCTCTAGCGGATAAGATTCCGGCATTCTGGCTCTGTCATAGAGAACATGAGAGGTTGTCCAAGCCAAGGTTAAGGCTGCTTTCACACTATGTTTTTTTAACATGCGTCCTGAACGTTTTTTTGCTGCAAAAGCGGATCCTGCTTTTACAGCAAAAAACGCATGTAAACGCATGTGTTACTTTGCAGGATCCTGTCACTGGATGTTTAGGGGCGGGCATTGGAGTCATGTGATCGGGAGTGAGGGGAACTAAACGTGCCAGACTGGGAGCCGGCTTCTGACAGCTGCAGACGCTCGTAACCAAGGTAAACATCGGGCTTGGATACCCGATATTTATCTTGGTTACGAGTGTCTGCAGCTGCTAGGAGCAGGGCTGTCTGCACACGTAACCAACGTAAACATCGGGTAACTAAGAGAAGTGGTTACCCGATGTTTACCTTGGTTACGAGTGTCCGCAGCTCTCAGATGGGAGAGAGAGGGAGGAGAGGAAGGGGGAAAGACAGAGATAGAGAGGGTGAGGGAGGGAGGAGGAGAGAGACAGATCACGCGAGACTGGTTCTGGGCATGCTCAGTACAAAAGCAGGATCCTGTTACAACGCAACTCAACGCATTCTGCTAGGCAGGATCCAGCGCTCATTGAAATGCATTGCAGCTCGCGGCGCAATGTGAAGGATCCTGTGAGATGCGTTATTTTGACAAAGGTAAAAAACGCTACAAGTAGCGTTTTTGAAACATGTTAAAATAACGCAAAAGTACGGATCCTGTGTCTAACGCACGCAAACGCATGCGAACGCAGGTGGACGCGAGTCCATTGCAAATGCATTGAAGTGAAAACGCATTTGCACTGGATCCGTTTTTCCGCTAAAAAAACGTTATGGACGGATGTTAAATAAACGTAGTGTGAAACCAGCCTAAGGTGTATGGAGGGGTTGGGAAAGATCACCTCTTTACTACACACCACCCGTATACCTGCTGTTCCTCCACCTTATGAGTTATCTCATTTGATGCAGGGCTTTCGAGTCTGTGTAATGCTGGTTATCTGCAATCCTTAGCATGAAACATGTAACTATGGATATTAATTTTGTATTTATGTATTATATAAAATAGTTTAATATAAAAGGAAAGGATTGAATTTGCTACTTCATGGATGGTGCAGTCTGCAGAAATAGCCTGGTGCTCAACCACCTGTTCTGTCCTTGTACGTGGACTGTCCTGTAGAGCACGCTGACCCAAGAACACTTAGTGCAAATACTGGAAAGATTATGCAATCAGGGCAGCGATATGATCCAGCAGGCGGGACCCGTCACCTGGAACATATCCATGTCTATCCAGGTACTAAAGTTTACAACAGCAACACCCCGCACTGCAGTGCAAAGCAGGACGCCGCGAGGTCTATGGCCACATAGCTAGCACATACAGCACAGCTGAAGTGACCAGCAAGAGGCTTATATTATTATACACTCCGCAGCACTAAGGAAAATGGATGGATAGACATGGTAATGATATGTACATTATGAAAACAACAATTTCAAGACATCTTGATTTATTCCGTATTGAATATGAGCTTCTTGGCTGCTATCATTGAGGTTATTAATGGTTGTCTCAGGAATTTTCTGCCATGCACAATACACTTGGGCATGCATATCATCAAGATCCGCTGCTGTCAGCTACCCTTGCATTGCTGACCAATGATGTCCCAGGAGTGCTCGATAGGAGACGACTTTGGAAATGCAAGCTGCTCACAGTAACATGTGTGGTGTTTTTATGTTGAAAAACAGCTCTTTGTACACTATGGAGAAATGGAGGTATCACTGGTTCCACCACCACCAATGTGTCCAGGTGCATACAATGCAGAACACTCTCCAGACACCCATTAGTAACCTCATTGATAGCAACCAAGTTCTGTAAGTGTGGGGATTTCTGTGCATTGAGCTCATACTCCATACTGAATAAATCAGGATGTTTTGAAAATATTGTTTCCATTTTCTCAAAAGAGAAGGTTTTGTGCGGTGGGAGCTGTGGGGCCATCATACTGTGTCAGGGGAGCTATGGGGCATCAATCCATCATTTACATAGCAGTAACATATGTATCGATATGCGCTATCCATAATTTCACAATTTTTCCTTCTTGGTGTTCCAATTTCAGTATAGTTTCTCCACTTATATCCTGTCCACTGCCATTAACTTGAGAATGGCGGCAGCTATAGGCATAGAAGTGGTGTCTAGGTATAGTAAAGTATCCATGCGCTACGCAATGAAACCACCTATAGCGCCACCTGGTGGGAAAACAAGGGAGTTAGCATTTTTACCTTGAAAACAGAACGAGAGACAAAAAAAAGTGAATTAAAAAAAATTGTAGAGCATCATCAATTCAATGCGAATCGACACTTTGCAGACAGAGCTGCTATGATATGAACCCATGACCACCCCCCCCCCCAAATATTGAATGCTGATTCCGCATATGGCGCTCATTTAACTTTGATGCTGAAAGCATACTGTATCTTGCTGCACGTTGTGCAATATGGTCGGTGACACATTTGCACAAGCATCTGTGATACGTCATCGTAGGTCCTGCAATGTTGGTGGAGGGGTCGCATACACCTGCTGTTTGATGTGACCTCATAGATAGACGTCCAATGGGGTCAGGTCAGGTGAGCGTGGAGGTCACTCCACACAGCCACCATACCCAATGACTTGTAGGAAGATCTCCATGAGGTATCGCTTCACGTCCGCTGCCTTGTGAGGTTTACAGGTTCTAATCATAGCATCTCTGTATGCAAGGTGTCGATTCGTATTGATGATGCCCTACAACCTTGTAATTCACTTTTTTTTTTCTCTTTCGCTCCATTTTCGAGATAAAAATGCTAACTCCGTTGTTTTCCACCAGGTGGCGCTATAGGTGGTTTCATTGCGTAGCGCATGGCTACTTTACTATACCTAGACACCACTTTTATGCCTATAGCAGCCGCTGTTCTCAAGTTAATGGCGGTGGACAGGATATGGGTGGACATACTGTATAGGAATGTATATGGAGCTTCCTCATCTTTCCATGATATAATACGGACACTAAAGTGGCATGTGCAAGTTTGTAAAATATAGCAGTTATGTATAGGGCGGCACGGTGGCTCAGTGGTTAGCATTGCAATCTTGCAGCGCTGGGGTCCTGGGTTCAAATCCCACCAAGAACAACATCTGCAAGGAGTTTGTATGTTCTCCCTGTGTTTGCGTGGGTTTCCTCCCGGTGCTATACTTTCCTCCCACACTCCAAAAACATACTCATAGAGAACCTAGATTGTGAGCCCCAATGGGGACAGTGATGCCGTTACCATTGTATGTAAAAGTGCTGTGGAATTAACAGTGCTATATAAATGATTAAATATTATATTATATGTATTGTACTCTCCTATAAGCATCATTAAATTTCCACAGCACATTTTGGAAGAAATGTTATAATCTATTTAGGCAGACATGATTTTCTAATGTGACCCCTTTCCTTTTAACCCGCACCCCCCTCATTATGCTCCAGAATCTGACCTGGTATTCACTACCTGCACTCAATAGCACTTCATATTTGTGAATACAGTGCCTGAACCATTGTACCAAACAAGTTCTTTTACCTTTCAGGGCACCCCTTTTAATTAGACTGCAAGCTCTTGTGAACAGGGCTCTTTTTGTTTGGTTTGTTACTCTGTAATGAATATCTGTACAGATAATGTAGCATGGCTGTACAGCGCCCCCTGCTGGCACTCACAGACCGTACTTACACAGTCATTTGGGGGAGGGCTGCGCATAGAGATTCCCATTTGCAGGCCAGGAGCCCCTTTAATATCAGCAGGGTTACGTCTGAAGATTGAACAGAACAGGAGACATGGTGTGGCCAGTTGGAATCATTTTATTTCATAAAAAGGAAGCAGATGACCATTGTATCATGCTTTTCTGGCTTTTGGGAAATGTTACAGACAAAATACAAAACAAAATAAACCACAAATTTTATTCTCTGTCCGTGAGAAACGACCCCCCACACCCACCAAGACTCTCCAGGCTGAAGTGATACAGGTACCCCAGGAGTCCAGTGATACAGGTACCCCAGGAGTCCCCCGGGTGGAATGGTGAATCTGGAGTATGACCAGAGGAGTCAAGGCAATAAATATTGGTAATCCACGAAGAAGAGCACTTACACAACTTGAACATCATCTCCCCTGGGTGGAAAGCAGCCCGTCTGAGCTCAGACGCCACATTCATATGTCAGTACTAGAGTTAATAAAAGGTGGATCGCTCTAGGATTGTCTTCTGGAAATGCCCCATGGACATTGTGTATGCTGAAGCAGGCTGACCACAGACAAGCAGCTCGGCACTGGCGGGACTCAATACACTGGCACATCACACGACTAAGCCCATATACTGGAAAGTGGGCACTCCAGCCCCTGCGGCCCATGGATAGGGGACTGACACGAAACAGAGCTTCATCTTACGTTTGGTCCTATAGAAATCTGCGCTGGAGGGAAAAACAAACCTTCAAGATATTCTGATAAGTGCCTTCAAAAGCCAACTTATGGCGGCAATATGTGGAATACAAGCAGCTTAGGAATATGCAAGTGACTTCACCCGATTCCCGGATATTACCCTGCAGCAGGCAGACTTTAAAACGAGGCACACATTAAACCAGGGGGGCATCGGGCAATGCCCCTACGGCAACAAATGCAAAATCATTAAGGCAACACGGCTACGAGAATAAAAAAAATAAAAAGAATCATTGACAGAAATGATAGACCAGGCAATGATAATAAGGCGGCCATGAGGTTGAATAAACAGAAGAAAAGAAGAAATGGAAAGTAGTCCCTGGAATGAATTCCCAGCCCAAACTGGCTGCCAATTCTGAGGCCAGGCACCTTGACTAAGCTGGCACGATAATGGGAACACTCCCTGCTCCCAGTCATCCTGCAGGAGACATAACACCGGGCAAGGCAAACAGTGCCACACAAGGCAGAAACGGCAATCCCACTTGGCATTTTTTTTTTTTTAAGGGGCATAGGTAGGAGCTTGTGGGGGAAAACACCACATGGTACAGAGTTGGGAGACAGTCCGGCAGCTTCTCTCAGAGAGGAGGAGGACAGAGGGGTGTTACAGACCCCAGAGGGGGTATTCTCTGGGCAGGCCTAGTTCTTCCAATCCTTGCAGATGTTCAGGTTCCACTCCCAGATGAGGTGACTGGTTTTATCGTCATCAGTGAAGAGAGACTTCATATTGTAACAGGCTCGGGCCAACAAACCCTTGGGCGCTTCCTCGACCGGAGTGAGAAATTCATATTCGTCCGCACGGGGACCGTAACTTCCAACCATATAGTTTGTCTTGTCCACTAGAAAAAAAAAAGCTTTCATTAGTGCGGTGTGAAGACGGCTCAGTGACCATGCCCAATCTAGAACGTGAGCCATAAGCCTATATGTAACAGTCTACAGTCACTAATACCAGTGACATGATGGACCTGGGCACGATCACGTATGTCACCTTCTCCTGTGTCAGACAAGACTGGTTCTCAGCCGCTCAATTTAATCTGATCGTTTAAAGGCAACCTGTCAGGTTTCATTTGCCTTGTAACCTATAAGCAGGGTGATATGTGGCCTAAAAACCCTTCCTACCCATCCCTAGGTTGTAATGTTGTGTACAAACGTTTTATAACGTACATGTTCCCTATGTAAATGAGCAGAAGGACTAATCCCCAGGGCGTTGCTTCACCCTGTCTAGTTTGCCTTCTTTCCGTGGCATTACGCCTCTGTGGGCATGATGCGGTGGTAGTCGTGACAGATGATGCCAGTTGTCTGCACCGCAGCCACCCCTCTAGCGCAGGGGAAGGGTTGCTGGGACTTGTGGTGCGGGGTGCTCAGTTTACGCCTGGAGACAGGGCTTGTTTCATCTTCAGGACCGCTTTCCAGCTGCCGGTTGCAGCAGGTCCCAGTGTCCTCAAACACCACACACAGATACAGACTTTTCTAAACAAAAACATCTGTTTACTTGTAACATATCGCCTTAGGCGGGCACATCGCTTTCTAGTTGCAGGGGACATCATTCTTAATAAATACCGTCCTTTGGACATACGCTCCGCCTTTTCTCCTCGGTCATTGCCTTTAGCAACCCGGAGCCACTATTCATTTGTACATTTTTCCGGTCGACTGCTTCCCTGGTACTTGGGCTCCCGTTGGGGTCCCTAAGCTCCTCATCTTCCCCTTCAGCTTCACTATTCACGGCAGACTCAATGGTCTTTCCGGTCAGTCTGGGCATACTCCTCTCTCACAGGCCCACTTTCGCTGACTGAGGGGATTCGTTAGGTCTCTGCCAGGGAATGGCCAGCACTCTGGCCGCACTGCGTGTCCGGCACCCGGATTCAACCCACAAGGTCATGCCAAATTAAAGTTATTGGGATTTTCTTTTACTACGCCTCTCACAGACACAGTCTCCTCCTCTCCCTCAGGGACTCTCCACCAACCGACATCTTAACCGCTCTTTTTCAAACTAAGCCCCTCCCCTTCACTAACTTCCTCCAGCCCGGGAGCACCAGGGAAGCAGCTTACACGCTGTGGCCACCTAGTGGCCGTTTACCAATAATACACACCATACCAGAACATACAGTATATTGCCGTTTGCAGGTCTGAGGTGGGCTAAGCCATGCACCCCCCTTAGAATACCACGGATTTACATGAGCGACGTCACCGTCAGCTCCTAGGCATCCCGTGCGTGTGCACTTCTCATTCGCGCAGCCTTCTTAGGCCAGGTTCACTTTTCCGTTGTTTTTCATCAGACACATGCGTTGCTTGACGCTTGTGACTGATGCGTTGTACAACGGACGACAAGAATAAGAATTCATTGTCGGAATCCGTTGTAAAACGCGCGAGAGAGAGAGTGATCAGCCGATCGCTCACAGCGGCCGGCCGCCGGGGGAACAGCCGATCGCTCACAGCGGCCGGCCGCCGGGGGAACAGCCGATCGCTCACAGCGGCCGGCCGCCGGGGGAACAGCCGATCGCTCACGGCGGCCGGCCGCCGGGGGGAACAGCCGGTCGCTCACGGCGGCCGGCCGCCGGGGGAACAGCCGATCGCTCACGGCGGCCGGCCGCCGGGGGAACAGCCGATCGCTCACGGCGGCCGGCCGCCGGGGGAACAGCCGATCGCTCACGGCGGCCGGCCGCCGGGGGAACAGCCGATCGCTCACGGCGGCCGGCCGCCGGGGGAACAGCCGATCGCTCACGGCGGCCGGCCGCCGGGGGAACAGCCGATCGCTCACGGCGGCCGGCCGCCGGGGGAACAGCCGATCGCTCAGGGCGGCCGGCCGCCGGGGGAACAGCCGATCGCTCAGGGCGGCCGGCCGCCGGGGGAACAGCCGATCGCTCACGGCGGCCGGCCGCCGGGGGAACAGCCGATCGCTCACGGCGGCCGGCCGCCGGGGGAACAGCCGATCGCTCACAGCGGCCGGCCGCCGGGGGAACAGCCGATCGCTCACAGCGGCCGGCCGCCGGGGGAACAGCCGATCGCTCACAGCGGCCGGCCGCCGGGGGAACAGCCGATCGCTCACAGCGGCCGGCCGCCGGGGGAACAGCCGATCGCTCACAGCGGCCGGCCGCCGGGGGAACAGCCGATCGCTCACAGCGGCCGGCCGCCGGGGGAACAGCCGATCGCTCACAGCGGCCGGCCGCCGGGGGAACAGCCGATTGCTCACAGCGGCCGGCCGCCGGGGGAACAGCCGATCGCTCACAGCGGCCGGCCGCCGGGGGAACAGCCGATCGCTCACAGCGGCCGGCCGCCGGGGGAACAGCCGATCGCTCAGGGCGGCCGGCCGCCGGGGGAACAGCCGATCGCTCAGGGCGGCCGGCCGCCGGGGGAACAGCCGATCGCTCAGGGCGGCCGGCCGCCGGGGGAACAGCCGATCGCTCAGGGCGGCCGGCCGCCGGGGGAACAGCCGATCGCTCACAGAAGCCGGGCGATCAGATGATCGTTCAGCCGCCGAGAGAGAACATGCTCAGTGGAATCAAAAGGATTCCGCTGCTCAAAAAAACGCTACATGCTGCGTTCCTGCCGCCCGACAGTTAGTCATTCCACGACTGATCAGTCGGGCGGAGGATGCAACGCAGCATCATCAGTCACAATCCGCCGCTCATATAAGTCTATGGGAACAACGGAATCTGCCAAACGGATTCCATTGTTTACCAGAGCCGCGGATTGTGAGTGATACAAATTGACGGAAATGTGAACCTAGCCTTAGCCGGGTGTACGCTTGTCAGCTTCACAAGCACACTGCACATGATCTGAATGCTCCTGCGTCTCCGACCATGAGCAGAGCGCATCTAAAGCCGGCAAGTAAAAACCCGGCTAAAAAAGGCTGCGTGAATGAGAAGCGCACACACTAGGGATTTCTAGGAGCTGACGGTGACGTCGCTCATGTAAATCCATGGTATCATACCCACAGGGGTATGATACCACGGAAAGAAGGCAAACTAGACGGGGCGATGCGACACCCACGGGACTAGACCCTCTCATCATTTACATAGGGAACACGTGAATTATAAACTTTTTTTTATAAATTCATTTTACACAATATTACAACACAGGGATGGGTAGGCCACACATCACCCTGCACGGCATATGAGACCCGACAGGTTCCCTTTAATTCACTGACAACAAGCAGCTTACATGAACGAGGCAAGATATAGCAACATGAAGAACTTTTTGTCCCCCCTCCCCCATCTCTAGGATAACCTTCAATTAAAAGTGCCTGACTAATATTATACAACTACCAAGATCAAGAATCACTTCTTGCACGTGCCCCACATAATACAGATTGTGGAGTTCTTACCTATTAAAACACATACTTGGATCTGTAACCATGTTTATCTCCATAGGAAGAGTGGTACAAGTCATTTGATAAAGGGAATCTGTGACAATTTTTTGCTATGATGTAGGGACAGAGACCCTGATTGCAGCGGTGCCAATTAATGGGCCAATTGCTGCAGTTTTTAGAAAATCAGTTTTCTCTGCTGGAGATCTAGCAGTTCTGGGACTGCTGATCTCTGTATAACTCTGCCCACACCAACCATGGACAGCTTTTTGTGTACACTGTGCGTATTATTATAGCGCCATTTATTCCATAGCCCTTTACATGTGAATGGGGTATACATAGTATGGACAATTACAATAATCAAACAATACAAGGCGCAGACAGGTACAGAAGAATAGAGGTCCCTGCCCGCGAGAGACTGATATGTTGTGGCAGAGTATTCCAGAGTATGGGGGAGGCACGGGAGAAAATTTACATGCGGTGGTGGGAAGAGGAGATTAGAGGGTAGTAGAGAAGGAGATCTTTTGAGGATCGGAGGTTGCGTGCAGGTAAGTACCGGGAGACTAGGTCACAGATGTAAGGAGGAGACAGGTTGTGGATGGCTTTGTATGTCATTGGGTTTTGAGCTGGAGTCATTGGGCAATGGGAAGCCAGTGAAGGGATTGGCAGAGAGGAGAGGCTTGGGAGTAGTGGGGGGGGACAGGTGGATTAGTCAGACAGCATAGTTTAGAATAGATTGTAGGGGTGCGAGAATGTTAGAAGTGAGGCCACAGAGAAGAAGGTTGCAATAATCCAGGCGGGAGATAATAAGGGCATGTACTAGAGTTTTTACAGCTTCTTGGGAAAGGAATATACGAATCTGGGAAATGTGTTTAATTTTAGGCATAGACAGAAAGCTGTCATTGGTGGGGGCGGGGTTATACAGTGCAGGAGGACTACATGGCATGAGACAGTTAGGGTACCGTCTCTCTAAACGACATACCAGCGATTCAGACCACGATATGACCTGGTCAGGATCGCTGGTGGGTCACTACATGGTCGCTGGTGAGCTGTCAATCAGGCAGATCTCACCAGCGACCACTGACCAGCCACCAGCGACTCGTGGAAACGATGCTGCGCTTGGAAACCAAGGTAAATATCGGGCAACTAAGCAAAATGCTTTGCTTGGTTACCAGATATTTACCCTGGTTACCAGCGCACACCGCTTAGCGCTGGCTCCCTACGCTCGTAGCCAGGGTACACATCGGGTTACTAAGCAAAGCGCTTCACTTAGTTACCCAATGTGTACTCTGGCTACGTGTGCAGGGAGCCAGCACCGGCAGCCTGAGAGCGGCGTACGCTAGTAACCAAGGTAAATAACGGGTAACCAAGCAAAGCGAT
Organism: Anomaloglossus baeobatrachus; assembly: GCF_048569485.1. Lineage (NCBI taxonomy): Eukaryota > Metazoa > Chordata > Amphibia > Anura > Aromobatidae > Anomaloglossus > Anomaloglossus baeobatrachus. The sequence goes on along the minus strand of NC_134357.1, from coordinate 275,574,783 downwards.
GTGCTTGGTTACCCGATGTGTACCTTGGTTACCAGCGTCCGCAGCTTCCAGACGCCAGCTCCCTGCACATTCAGATCGTTGTGCTCTCGCTGTCAAACACAGCGATGTGCGCTTCACAGAGGGAGAGCAACGAGCAAAAAATGAACCACACTGTGTGTAACGATCAGCGATTTCACAGCAGGGGCCAGATCGCTGCTCAGTGTCACACACAGCGAGATTGCTGATGAGGTCACTGGTACGTCACAAAAACCGTGACTCAGCAGCGATCTTGCTATATGAGAAGTACCCCTTAGTCCTCTAGTGATAAGCTCTTACTGATAAAACACTAATTTAACTGAACCTACAACAAGCAGCCCAGTAAGTGACATATCACTGGAATCAGGGTCTCTCTCCTTACATTTTTGTTGCTCTCAAATTAAATGTTAAAAACCTACTAACAGATTCCCTTTAAATTCTGGAAGACTATGGGATCAGATTGCCCTTCTGCAAATTATAATATCTGAGATCAGACGATATGTCTGACCAGGTCAGGTGATGTGAGGAGGTTGATACATGAACTGTGCATTAGCAGAAACTTACGTCTTACACCTTTCCTGTACGTCTGCTGCTGATACTTCAGTCCGGACACTATCTCCTTGTTAACCTGCGAGGCAAGGGAGAAAAAAAAAAAAAAAAAAAAAAGATGAAAGTTTCGTTATATAATGTCTGACACCTCCAGAGCCTCACACACAGCATTTAGCAGCCTCACCTTAAAGCTGATTTTGATTTTATACTCAACCCCTTCTTTGAGGGTGAAGGATTCCTTTTTAAACTTCTCAAGGTCTCCTGATATGTGCAAAAAACAATAAAAAATAAATAAATTACTGTCTGGAGTGGGACGATGCCATGATTAGGATCCCTAAACCTCCAGATTCTGCAAGGCTTACCTGTTAGATCCAACTGCAGGGGGCCAGGAGCGTCTGCACAGACCAAGGTCAGTTTGGTAACCACAACATTTGGAGCGCAAGGATCTTATAGGAAAAAAAGGATATATTTTTTATGGTTTCTTATACAGCCAGCATTCTTTCATTACTCCCCACCCCACTAATCTCCTTTCCCACTCTCATATTAAAGCCATAGGCTATTAGTTGCCCAATCTAGGTGCCTAGAGGATGATGTGTGCACAGGCAGAACAGACTGTAAAAGCTTTGTGCAGTGCTGTGGTTAGTTTTTGCAGAAAGAAAACATGCTGCTAGTTTTTTTTGCTGCTTTATCCCAGCACAACATAATGAAGGGGCAGAGACCCAGATTCCAGTAATGTGTCACTTACTGGGCTGCTTGCTGCAGTTCTTATAAAGCATGTATCTATGCTAATCCTCTCCAAGATGAGCTCCACTCCATATTTATGAGTCCTGGTTACACCTGAAGCCCACCACTGATGGCAGCTTTCAGTCTATGCATAGTGTAAGCAAAAAGTGGTCAATATATTGAAGGTCACAGCTCAACATAGCTTGCTGAGAAGACTACAAGGCGGAAACAGATAAAACCTCAAAACTACAGCAAGGAGCCCAGTAAGTGCTGGGACCATTGGCTCTGGGCTTCCTGAGAGGGATGCGGTCCCCGGACCTACCCACTGTGCTGGGAACGGGGCCCAGCAGCGCCTCTTTGTACTTCCGCAGACTCTCATCATCCTGGTCCAGAGCCTGGATCTCCTCAATGGTTTTCTGCGCTGGGGGCTTGTAGTTCACAGAATGCTCATCCTCCTCGTTCTCTGCTGCAATCTGTGCAAGTTGCTCTGATGTGGGTTCATGCTCAGCCATGTTTCAGAGAGGGCAGCCTTTATTAAGAAGAGGGGTAGAGGAAAAAAGGTCAATAGTGATGGTGCACAGCAAGTCAGGATTCTCAGACGCATGAAAAAAATGCGACAAAAACGCAACATGTGCACATGGCTTTAACATTGTGCCAAAAGATAAATGTGAAGCCTTGAGAAGAGTAGATTTACTAGGCAAAAAAACATGGCTAGCAAATGCACCAACAAGCTACAGTTATTTCTTTTGTGCTGACAATGGGCACAACACAGGTGTCGGGTATGCCAGCCAATAGATGGAGGAAAAAGAAAAAGTAAAAGAAAAGTGTAAGGCTAGTTTCACACTTTCGTTGTTTTCCTTCAGTCGCAATCCGCCGTTTTGGAAAACATCGGAATCTGTTAACGGATTCCGCTGCTTCCCATAGACTTGTATGGACGACGGATTGCGACTAATGGACCTGCGTTGCTTCCGCTGGCCGACACTGCGTTGCTTCCGCCGGGTGGAAGGAACGCAGCATGTAACTTTTTTCAGCAGCGGAATGCTTAGGATTTTGTTGCGCATGCTCTCTCTGGCTCCCTGCACACGTAACCAGGGTACACATCGGGTTACTTAGCAAAGTGCTTTGCTTAGTAACCCGATATTTACCCTGGCTACGTGTGCAAGGAGCCAGCGCTAAGCGGTGTACACTGGTAACCAAGGTAAATATCGGGTAACCAAACAAAGTGCTTTGCTTAGTTACCCGATATTTACCCTGGCTACGTGTGCAGGGAGCCCAACACTCCCCCGCTCTGCTCCGCCCCCTCCAGCACTCCGCATGTACACACACACCTGTCCCCAGCCATTCCGTCCCCACAGCACTGACGTCCTCAGCGCCATGGCCCTGCTCAGCTCCACCCACCCCCTGCACTCCTCCCCCCGCACATATTCTCGGCGGCCGGCTGCCGTGAGCGATCGGCCGATCACCCGGCAGCAGACTATTGTGAACGATCAGCTGATCACCCGGCTGCTGTGAGCGATCAGCTGAGCTGCCAGCTATTAAGAGCGATCAGCTGATCGTTAACAATAGTCTGCCGCCGGTAAAACTGTAAAGAAGAAAAAAAAAAAGATTCCGTTGTTTTGTACGATCCGTTGTGCCACTATATGCAACACATCCGTTGCATCCGTCACACAACGCAATGCAACGGATGCCATTTAACGCAAGTGTGAAACTAGCCTAATGTGCATGCGTGGTCGTGATCAACCTGTCACAGTCTCTGCCTACACAGTACTGAGCTGTCAAAATATAAGACACCAATGTTATAGGGATAGAAGTTGAATGTTTGGGGGTGAAGAGGGGGTTTCTGGTGCAGCGGTGTCCGAAAAAGGTGAGGAGACCACATTCAGGAGCCCGGATAGTCATTAGATGGCATCCAGAGCACAAGTACCAGGCGTTGCCATACGACCGCACACAAGGAGCCGGCCCCAGGGCTGTATATAACTGTGGCAATGTCATAGGATTTCCTCTGAAAGAGGAAGTATCATACAATGTCCCCTGGCAGCGCTCCTCCCCCGGACAAGAACCTGCTAAAATGGGCACTGACGGCAGACACACAGGGCACCTGCATAGGCCAGGGAGCCCCCCAATGTGCAGCACCACCATGTATCAGCTCATCCAGGCACAGAGAGGAGTGAAGGGCACTGCTACATTAACTATATTGATGCCAGCAAGGCCCTACAGCTTAGGGCCCCCAAACTTCCCTTTGGTCTATATGAAAAGACTGTTGGAGATTGGGGCCCACACGCTCCATGTTACACCACTGGACAGACTGGTTGTCAGGAAATAAACCCTGTGGTTGTTAGGCAAAGTATCCTTAGCAACCAGACTGTAAAATCTGACCAATCGTCGTATAGCTTGGCACTGTGCACCCATGTCAGTTTATGTTCACATTATGCATACATTACTATGGACAATATGTCTATGCATAGCTACACCCCAGAGATGGCCTCAGATTACTCTGATCTCCAGCACACGGGCACTAGTCAGGCTGCAGAAAAGGCAGATGTCCCCACGGCCATTACTGTCTTGTGGTCACAGATTTCTGCTCTGAAGGATCACTGGTAGGCTGCAGATGATCAATGACAGAACAACAACGTAGGAGGCCGGGAGGTAAAGATACTTTTTGATGTTCTAATGGACAATTTCCCTGGTTGTCCAGTGGTGGACATCCCTGTCTTCAGACTGCTGTAGAGGCGGGTGTCTGTACACGGCTGGCACAAACGCCATTCCTTATCTTGCCACTTTCATTTTACTACTCATAAACCTTTGCCCCAGCTCCAGCTTATTTACTGCCAACACTGAGCAGCCGAATATGTCCAGCCATACACCATAAGAAAAGGCCTGAAGACGGCGGCACATAACTGCAGATCTAGGAGGCCTTGTACCGGAGATCAATGGGGGGTCACAAGTCCCCACCAGTCTACAATATATCATCTAATGGACAGTGATGAGAGCTTCAGGCTGGACAAGCCCTTTAAGGACCTAAACAGGACTCATGCTCATTCATCTGGTAACTGCATCTAAAAACAAACGAGCGAGCCGATCCCAGGTGGCAACGCGGCAAGGCCAGCAGATGCGGGGGGGCAGGGAGCAAACAGAAGCCGGGGGGGTCGAGGTGGCAAAGCCAGGGGGCGCAACGGCGAAGCCAGCAGACTCCAGGGGACATGGCGGCAAAGCCAGCAGATGTCGGGGGGTGTGGTGGCAAAGCCAGCAGATGTCGGGGGGTGTGGTGGCAAAGCCAGCAGATGTCGGGGGGTGTGGTGGCAAAGCCAGCAGATGTCGGGGGGTGTGGTGGCAAAGCCAGCAGATGTCGGGGGGTGTGGTGGCAAAGCCAGCAGATGTCGGGGGGTGTGGTGGCAAAGCCAGCAGATGTCGGGGGGTGTGGTGGCAAAGCCAGCAGATGTCGGGGGGTGTGGTGGCAAAGCCAGCAGATGTCGGGGGGTGTGGTGGCAAAGCCAGCAGATGTCGGGGGGTGTGGTGGCAAAGCCAGGGGGCACAACGGCGAAGCCAGCAGACTCCAGGGGACATGGCGGCAAAGCCAGCAGATGTCGGGGGGTGTGGTGGCAAAGCCAGGGGGCACAACGGCGAAGCCAGCAGACTCCAGGGGACATGGCGGCAAAGCCAGCAGATGTCGGGGGGTGTGGTGGCAAAGCCAGGGGGCACAACGGCGAAGCCAGCAGACTCCAGGGGACATGGCAGCAAAGCCAGCAGATGTTGGGGGGTGCGGTGGCAAAGCCAGGGGGCGCAACAGCGAAGCCAGCAGACTCCAGGGGACATGGCGGCAAAGCCAGCAGATGTCGGGGGGTGTGGTGGCAAAGCCAGGGGGCACAACGGCGAAGCCAGCAGACTCCAGGGGACATGGCGGCAAAGCCAGCAGATGTCGGGGGGTGTGGTGGCAAAGCCAGGGGGCACAACGGCGAAGCCAGCAGACTCCAGGGGACATGGCAGCAAAGCCAGCAGATGTCGGGGGGTGCGGTGGCAAAGCCAGGGGGCGCAACAGCGAAGCCAGCAGACTCCAAGGGACGTGGCGGCGAAGCCAGCAGATGTCGGGGGGTGTGGTGGCAAAGCCAGGGGGCACAACGGCGAAGCTAGCAGACTCCAGGGGACATGGCGGCAAAGCCAGCAGATGTCGGGGGGTGTGGTGGCAAAGCCAGGGGGCACAACGGCAAAGCCAGCAGACTCCAGGGGACATGGCAGCAAAGCCAGCAGATGTTGGGGGGTGCGGTGGCAAAGCCAGGGGGCGCAACAGCGAAGCCAGCAGACTCCAAGGGACGTGGCGGCGAAGCCAGCAGATGTCGGGGGGGGGGGGGGGGGGGGGGGTGGTGGCAAAGCCAGCAGATGTCGGGGGGTGCGGTGGCAAAGCCAGGGGGCACAACGGCGAAGCCAGCAGACTCCAGGGGACATGGCAGCAAAGCCAGCAGATGTCGGGGGGTGCCGCCAAGAGCAAACAGAAGCCAGGGGGCGCAACAGCAAAGCCAGCAGACGCCAGGGAACGCAGCGGTGAAGCTAGCAGACGCCAGAGGGGTGCCGCAGCGAGGTCAGCAGACACCAAAGTGGGCGCCGCCAGCAGATGCCAGATGGGCGGCACAGTGGCTCAGTGGTTAGCACTGCAGTCTTGCAGCGCTGGGGTCCTGGGTTCAAATCCACCAATGACAATATCTGCAAGGAGTTTGTATGTTCTCCCCGTGTTTGCGTGGGTTTCCTCCGGGGTCTCCGATTTCCTCCCACACTCCAAAGACATACAGATAGGGACTCTAGAGTGTGAGCCCCAATGGGGACAGTGCTGCCAATGTATATAATGCGCTGCGGAATTAATAGCGCTATATAAATTATTATATGCCAGGGTGGCACCACGGCGAGGCCAGCAGATGCCAGGGGGTACAGTGAGTGAGCAGGGCACAGAGAAGGCACATGGAAGGGGATTGTCCATATATGACGCCCCGTAAGCCTGTTCCCCCACATCACTACATAAAGCACTGCATCCTTTATGTACTAACCCTAATTTCCAGCCTGCCACAGCAGCATTCACCCTTCTGCAGGCTTCTGAGCTGAAATCTGCCAGTTCTTGCTGGCTCTTACTGTGCTGCGGAAGGCCACCTGCACTGTACGAGCTCAGGGCACTAACCTGCGCCTGTAATTCCAGCAGCAGAATTGTGAATCGGGGTATAGCACGGTGTACCCGAGGATCGGTATATAGAGAGCTAGCACGGGGGCCAGGACCGTCCACACTGAGGAGCGGCGTGTAGAGCCGGTACATGCGCGCACCATCATCCCGGACAGGGAGCTGTCACTGCGCACACCATACTCACCGCTGCCGGTTCGGTTCCCCGCTCTTACAGCTCCCACCCTCAGGAATGGCGAATGGTGACCGGACACGCCCCGCTGTGCGCTCTCCTCTTCCTTTCCGGGATGTGCGTCATTTCCTCCCGGTGCCGCCATGTTGGTACACCCGCGCTGCGAGCCTGAATGCAGGAGGATGAGGTCAGTGCAGCGCAGTTCCGTGGCCTCACAGTGGAGCCGCTGTACACCCTGCTGCAGGGCCCAGGAGACAGTGCCGTAGGTCTGCCCGTTATAGTGCTCTCATCAGGCTGATGTTCATGCGTGATGGGCGTTGTAGTCACAGCTATGAAGCCGTCTGTACCATACACCTTACTTAGTCCATTAGTGGCACCATGGTTTCCTGGGATCCATGGCCCTTTGGCTCCTGACTGCACTGCTGCTATTTTGCTGCTAATCCTGGACCTTGTAAATCATACTTTAGTTACATATACCTGCTCATACCCCACAGACTGCTTCTTCTACATAGTAATGCAAGTATTAACCCAAAACTCTGACCCCACAAAACACTCCAATGCTAATTCATCAAATCTATTCTCACAAGAAGCCAGCCTTGTGCTATGCAGCATGCGCAACTGATATGGCAACCATGTGGGGTTTCCTAGACCCCATTAACAGGTTGTAAAGATAAGGTGGCATTAAAGGGAACCTGTCACCACTTTTTTGGCCTATAAGCTGCAGCCACCACCACCGGGCTCTTATATACAGCACTCTAACATCCCGTATATAAGAGCCCAGGCCGGGGGTATAACCTAAAAAACACTTTATAATGGGCGTCTCTGTTGTCTGGTGCCTCCTCTTTCGGCCATCTTCGTCCTCTTTCTGAAGCCTGTGTGCATGACGCGTCTACGTCATACACACTCGCCGTTCCTGCGCAGGCGCACTACAATACTTTGATCTGCCCTGCTCAGGACCTGAATGCTGGCGAGTGTGGATGACGTCAGACCCATCATGCACCGCGGCTAAAGAATAAGGAGCACAAAGATGGCCAAAAGAGGTGGCACCGGACAACGGAGACACCTATAAGGCCCACCGCACGACTGTTAGGTAGGTATTATAAAGTGTTTTTATGTTATACCCCCGGCCTGGGCTCTTATATACAGCATTCTAATATGCTGTATATAAGAGCCCCGTGGTGGTGGCCGCAGCTTATAGCCAAACAAAAGTGGTGATAGGTTCCCTTTAAATTGAACAGCCAGTCGGTACTGGAATCCAATAATCCGCAAACGGAAACATGTCTGCGATCACCGGATGGACACGCAAGATGCTCATTTGTTGGGTGACCGCATATATGGGGACAAACCCGGCTGGTAAACAACCTATCTTGTATATGGTCAACCTGTGTCCATTGACGTGTATGGCAAGCTAAATTTGGCCCCTCTGAATGCAGCATGGTGGTCAATGCCACAGATTTCGGCAGGAGTGGCCACTGGGCCCATCCTTTGTTCTTCAATAATATAAAAAAAAAAAAAAATGACTGATGGTGCATTAGGATATGGCAATTTCAGATTGATACCCCCCGACAAGCGCTGATTGACCATATACAAGATGTTCGGCCCCGGACAGCAATGGCCACCGGAGGATAACATGACTATAATCGTGTTAGTGATCAGCAGCACACCCCGTTTAGTTGATGTGCTGCTGAAGATTACTTTTCCCCAATATATACGATTGGATGAACGCCAGCATGTTCATACATGCAGACAATTATGAAGGAGTGTTTCCACCTAGACTTGTTCCCTGATTAGCTTGCCTAAATGCAGCATCAGTCCGCCATCCCTAATGTGGACACGTGTACACACCGGATGTGGCCATCTTCAGGGTGAGGGCGGCAGCCTCTACCCTATCACATTACACCGCCTCAGTGAGGCATGGTGGCCACACACACACACAATGCGTTTTTGGTGCAATTCTGAAAACTTAGTTCAATTTTTGCGAAATTGCACCCCTCAAAAGAGACATTGCAATTGTATCGTGTGATTGTAGCCTAAAAGTTGAAGCCATCATGAGCTTAACCCCTTCACCAAACAATTTTCCTCTTCTTCCAAGAGCCATAACTTAATTTTTCCGTCAACATAGCCATATGAGGGGTTGTTTTTGCAGGACAATTTATAGTTTTGAACATGGGGTGATTTGAACTTAAGGGTTTGTTTTTTTGTTTTTTTTAAACCTGTTTAGAATATTTTTTGTTGCCTATACTAGTCCCCCTAGCGACTTCATGACTACACAGTCCGATCGCTTATGCTGATCAGAGCTCTGATCAGGAGACACTCTGCTCTGAGTTCTGGTTCTCTGCCAGCATTCACATGAAACACACCATAGCAGCAACGGGTCATTTGACCCCATGATCGTGTCGCGGGGGCCGTCGATTGTGGCAGGGAACAGCTCGATCTCTGCCGGAGCTCGTTAGATTGTGCTGTCAGAGTTTGACAGTGCGATCTAAAGGGCTAACATGTGCGGGAGGCCGTTAGCCACACGTCTGCTGATCAGGGAATAGTGCAAGCTCACCCCCATTAGCCCGCCTTAACAACCGCGGGCAGTAATATTACGTCCTAGCAGTCATGTTACTGCCTGAGGCAGAATGCTGCGATTGGCACACATCTCAGCTGATTTTCACAGCTGAGATGTGTGCCTGCTAGGCACGAGCAGAATAGTTATCTGCTAGTGCCGTTTAGCTCCTTAAATGGTGGTCAATATGACCATTATAATAGTGATCATGGTAAACTTATTTACCGCCCGATACCAGAAGTCATGTGACATAGTGACTTCTGGTAGTTGTCATGGTAGCACAGGGTCATATGATGACTGCTGTACTTGCCATGAATTACTTTGTTTCACTTAGCCCACAGCCCAGTGAAGTAGAAAATGAGCTTTGTTTACAAAAGAAAAAAAAAAAAAAGTCCAGCTCATCAATTGTCAGTACACCTTTTACCAGGACCAGTTATTTCTGCCTGAGTTAAAGAGATATTCCCATCTCCAAGATCCTCTCACTATGTAGTAGGCATAAATTAAACAGGGAAAGGAAAGAAAAAAAAAAATCCAGCACCAGAGATCTAGTATAAAAATAGAAAAAAAAAAAATCATGAAGATGTACCGGCATCAGGCATACAGGACACCTTACATGTTTCGGACACCACATTAATAGCATCTTTTGATTATAAGCTTCAGCACTGCCACTTTACATCCAATATGGCATGGTCTGAGGCAATCAGTGGCTCAGTAACCCAGGGTTGTCATGGTGAAGATCATGTGTTACTATGGCAGTGATCACATTACAGGAGGTGGGTTAACTGTTGGGAGCAGCATGGGCACTGCTCGTGCAGGAACACCTGATTGCCATGACATTGTCAGGTTGGTACACAGATTTCCATGGTCTATACCTAAGTGACTGGGTACAGTCTGACATTTAGGCTATGTGCCCATGGGAAATTAAACCTGTGGATTTCTTTGTAAAATCCACAGGTTTCAGCATGTACAGACACTCCATGTTATCCAATGGGAAATGGGGAGTGCTGTGTGTGCTGCGGACATCCTGCAGCCGCACGTAATTACATGTCAATTTCTGCGGCATTACTGGCCCTCCACTATGGAGAGGCCGGGACTTCTGCAGGTAAGTCGCATGAATGTCCACAGGTTTACCGCAGTTAATAGCTGCAGATTCCAGGGAGTAGCTGCAGGAAACCTGCCGATATATATGTGCAGGTACAAACTCTTGTGTGCACAGCCTTAGGCTATGTGCACACACTGGGTTTTTTGGGCATTTCTGCACACAAAATTCAGTCATGGTGTTGTACCCCTAACAATTGCTTTCAGGTCTGGGCAATTGTACACCCAGGACTGAGCTCATTGCCTGGAGAATTTCTGCACCAGTAGTTTAACCCCCTGAATGCTGTGATTGGAACATTCAGGAGGCAGGAAGAGGAATTGCTTACCTCCCAACCACAGATCTGCTCTGCCACAATGACCCCTAGATTACTGAGCTATGGAGAGCCTTATACACAACATGCTGTATGTGCTTTGTGAGGTGTAGTGCTGAACTATAATCCAGTTTAGTGATAAAGCACTGCAGTGGATTTATAGAATCAGGGGGAGAAAACCGCAACATGTGCACAGTAACTCTAGATTATAGGGATGTGTTTCAGCAGTATTACTATGCAAGGGGAGGAAAAAACCCACATGTGCACCATGAGTTTAAACAGAGGTGGGAGCCACTCCAGGCTCCCAAGACAGCAGCTTCCTTATCCTCTGGAGGAATCACATGGTAATAACCCCTTTAGTTTAGGCCCACAATTTTAAAACCCTTCTCAGCATACATTCCAAAATCCCACTGAGAACCTTTACCTGACATTGCCCACTGGGCCAGTGTAAAATTTGCATTTTTTTTTTAACTTCTTGGGTGAAACAAGGGTTAAGTTTAGCACTAGTTAGTCAATGAACTCATCTCTTGCATCATGTTAAGAAGTTTACCCCTTGAAGTGTTTTTTTTGGTAGATATTCAGGTGTGTAAAGATTGATTTTTGCATGTCAAATAGACATTAGCACCATTGTTGCATATTTGTTTTAAGAAAATAGACAACTTTTTTCTCCCCAGTGTAATTTTGTCACCAATTGTAAGCAATTCAACAGCATTAACTATTGGTATTAGTCTATTAAGCAAAATGATCACATGACCATTCTATCCCCCCAAGCTACCATGTACTCTTAACATTCCAACAGCAGAAAACTAACTGAAATAAAATGACAAACTCAGAAGTGCAGACCCAAACAGGATTTAATAGATACAATACTTGAGTGCCCCTTGGCAGATACTTTCATAAAAAGAGCATATTACATTGGCATAGAGAAACAGGATAATGTCCCCAATGTTCATCCTTCTGAGCGCACAAGGTGTGCCATCAAACACAGGATATACCAAACACTTGTCATCTTTTAGTAGAGAGATCGCCCTGCTCATGACAACCAGTAAAATTTGTCCCAGAAAATAATTTGTACAAAAAAAAAAATGGGTCTGCATAATAAAAAAAAATAATGCAACTTTACATGAGTTTAAAAACTATCAGAAATAAAAGCAAAAACAGTTGTAGAAACAATGTCCAGAGCTAGAACTGCAGCACAGGAACATGGAGGGATTAGCTGGTGTCCATCTGTGGAGAGAAGGAGACCAGATTAGGAACAAGAATGAACAGCTGCCTGCAATGAGGGACAGCTGCAGCAACACTGCCAGGCCGGGGCAGCCGGGACCAAACCATACATTCAATCACGGAAGGCCTCCTATACTAGCAATACTTGTATAGGGAAAGCAATTACAATTCAAAACAAGGGGATTCATGTTAGAGGCCCAGCTTTACCAGGAAGGTATTAATGGAATGAAACAAGGCCACCACAGTGATAACTATGAGACAGGGCTATTTTGCAGGACAAGTTGGAGAATATAACTACCTACAACAAGCTACAGGTTACAAATGTTATGAAGATGACCAGCTATTGTACGGAGTGCAGCACCCAGGACAAAAATCGAAGCTTTATTCCTCCCAAGAGTGCATGACCAGAGCAGCTACAGCACTGGAAGTGACAGCTGGAAGCACGTCTGGCCCTGTACTGATGGACTGCACAGCCAGTGGCTCCTGGGAAAGATAAAGGTCATTTTCTCCCAGGCACCTTCAGAACACTTTGACAATTGCAGATTAGCAGCAATATTGGACCCAACAGGTTTCTTTATAGTCGTCTATTGACAGGACACTTCTCATTCCCAACCATAAAAACATTCCCATGTTGGTGCTCTCCCACAGCTCATGTGATGGTTGTTACGCAAGCCTCACATCCAGTCACTACAGGATTCCCTCTTCCCACATTTGGACAAAACAGGAAGCAACTGACTAGTCAGTCCTTTCAATTGGTGTCCAAAGGAGGGGAGAGTGACATCACAAGGATGGAGAGTACACACTTTATTGTAATGGAGGGCCAACATGGGAGGGGATATAAGGAAGTTGTACAAGTAATGGACACTTTAAAGCAAAATTAAATCCGCTGTGAAATTTTACAAAGCAGCCAACTGGATTTCCAAGAAGGGAAAAAGTCATGACAATAAACACAGGTTCCAGTAATAGCAGAAGTGCTGAGTGTTTTGAATCACCAAATAACATGAGGGCTAGGTTATCATACTAGGCATACTTTGAAGTGTAATAGAGCGGGGGGTCCCCAATGTGTGGCTCATGGGTAATGTGCACATTAGCACAAAGTGTAACAAGTTAGAGCAACCTCCAGATGGGTAGTGGCCCCAAAGTTGAGCTGGATGTGCATGTACTGGCTATGGGGGGGTGGGGGGGTGGAAGGATCACTATTAAAAAAAAGTACCACTGCTCATCTAAAATTACTGCAAGACAGTGTCTATTATCCAAAGGGGGGGGGGGGGGGACTTAAGTGTGATCATGGCATCAGATCTATAATCCCATAGTAATGTACATTGCACTCACCCGGGCATTGTAGGCATCCAGCTGTGCATCCAGCTCTTCTGCTGATAACTGTTGCTTTGTATTTCTGCCAGCTCCCCGACCACGGCCCCGATTTCCTCCCCTGCCACCTCTTCTGTTTCCACCACCAGCACCAAACCCTGTTGGGCCCCCTCGTGGTCGTGTCATACCGCCCCTGGGCAGACTGCAAAATAAAGGAAAAAGTGTAAGTATTGTGCATGTCAGACATCTTATCCACATCCCCACCAGCAGCTATTACTCACCTCTGTATAGGTCTTCTCTGTGCTTCTATCTGTGATGTGACCAACTGAATGTTCATAGGACGACCTGCAGGACGGAAGGAGAACAGATTAGTAGAGCGCTCATTACCCCTGCAGAAGCTGTGGCAGGTAGAGGCATCAATCTTACCATCCAGGGGCACACCGTTGTATTGCTTCATTGCCTTCAGTGCATCTGCTTTCCTTTCAAAGTGCACATCTGCTGTACCTAAACTCCTGCCAGACCTGTCATAGTGAACGGCTGCCTTCTTTAGTGTGCCGAACTCCGCAAACAACTCCTGCAGACACAAACAGCGATTAGAAACCGAAGCAGCGCACATAGTAACATTACAGAAGACAAGTGTATCCACATGAACAGCGACAGAAGCAGAACATACCTGAATGTCAGCATCGGAGACACCAAAGTCCAGGTTGGACACTAGTAGCTTCCCTCCGGTCTCCACGCCTGCACCCGCACCGAATCCGCTATCAAACAGATCATGCTGCCATTTGTCTGGGAGCTGCTTGGGCTGAAAGAAAAAAAAAAAAAAAAAAAAAAAAAATGGTAGGTCAGCAGATGTATGGGATGGCACAGGACCCCAGCATCAGACATCCCATACTCCCCCCACACACCAAGGATAGGAGGCAGTACAGGAACCCCACAGCATCAGGGCAGACAGTGCTCCCTCCTCACTGAGGTTATAAGGCAGTGCAGGGACCCCCAGCATCAGACATCCCAACCTCTTCCCCACTGAGGTTATGAGGCACTGCAGGGACTCAAAAACATCAGGGGCAGACAGCCTAAACCCCTCCTCACCAAGGCTACAAGGTAGAGCAAGTGACACCCCCCACATCAGCAAACAGCCCAAACCCTCTCCCCACTGGAGATTACGAGGCACCACAGAAACCCCCCCCACCAGTATCAGGGGCATGCATCCCAACGCCCTCCCCACTGAGGTTATGAGGCACCACAGAGACCCCACCAGTATCAGGGGCAGACACCCCAAACCCCCTCACCACCGCAGGTTATGAAGCAGCAGTACAGGGGCAGACACCAAACCCCTTCCCCACCAACGTTATGAGCAGCAGTATCAGGTGCAAACAGCCCTCCCCACCGAGGCCGGGCTCCCCTACCCCTCAGGCCGGGCTCCCCTACCCCTCAGGCCGGGCTCCCCTACCCCTCAGGCCGGGCTCCCCTACCCCTCAGGCCGGGCTCCCCTACCCCTCAGGCCGGGCTCCCCTACCCCTCAGGCCGGGCTCCCCTACCCCTCAGGCCGGGCTCCCCTACCCCTCAGGCCGGGCTCCCCTACCCCTCAGGCCGGGCTCCCCTACCCCTCAGGCCGGGCTCCCCTACCCCTCAGGCCGGGCTCCCCTACCCCTCAGGCCGGGCTCCCCTACCCCTCAGGCCGGGCTCCCCTACCCCTCAGGCCGGGCTCCCCTACCCCTCAGGCCGGGCTCCCCTACCCCTCAGGCCGGGCTCCCCTACCCCTCAGGCCGGGCTCCCCTACCCCTCAGGCCGGGCTCCCCTACCCCTCAGGCCGGGCTCCCCTACCCCTCTGGCCGGGCTCCCCGGCGCCCTGGGCCCGCCCCCGACTCTAGGCCTTCCTGCTCCCAGTAGCACCGCTCTTACCCTGCTGTACGGTGCGGGTCGGTTCCTGCCGCCTCTGTTTAGCATCGGCCTTGTTCGGACAGGTCCTCCGCCTCCACGACCGCCACCACCTCCAATGCGGCCTACCGCTCCACCTCGGGACACACCACCACGGGCCCCTCGCCCTCCTCGGCCGCGGCTTGTCGGTCTCTGGGTTCGGTTCATCTTGATAATGTCGTCCAGGGACATATCCATCTTGTCCCCCATGGTGGTATCGGTGGCGGGTGTCCGGTGTTGTGGGATCACGTGCTCGGGTGCGGTTTCCGTTGTAACAATACAACCGCTGTAGTGAGCCGCGCTTATATAGCACTGCCCCTAACAAGCCCGCCACTATTGGCGTCACTTCCGCTCTACGTCATCAGGCGGTCTGCGGTTCACGCCTCGTGCTGTGAGCAAACTCTACAGCCAATCAGATGCAGAGGCGGCCGATAGCCAAGAACACCTGACGTTCTAATCGGACCACATACAGCGTGGCTACACAGTGACGTGCGCGGCGCCGCCTCACTGACGAGTAGTGATGGGAAATCTAGTTCATTTTGGTGATTAGTTCACCATGAACTAGTTCACTGAAAAGATTAGTTCAAAAGATTAGCTCATTTAGTTCATCTAGTTCAGTATTTCTCTCCACTCTATCCTGAGGAGCTGACAGGAAATGCATCATGTGACCTGTGAACTAAATGAACTATATGAGCTGCTGAACTGAATGTTCTACTGAGAATGAATCAGGACAGTCTAGTTCAGTCTGATGCATCTCACTCAGCCCAGCAGCGCCCCCTGTGTAGAGTGTAGAGTACTGACCCATAATGAATGTGTATGAGGGAGCTGAGAAGCAGTTCAGCAGCCACCATTTTGAGAACAGAACAGGAGCCAATGGTAAAGATTTTAGCAAGACTGATCTAGGCTACAGGAGGGTGATCCTCTACAGGAGGGTGATCCTATCACACAGACAGGTGAGGGGCATGAACCACACACAGAAAAACTCTCTCATACACACATATGAGCTGTGTCTGTCTACTGTGCAATTTCAGTATTTATTAATATTATTATTACTATTATATTTATATTTGATGTGTGGTATAGTGTTACTCCCTTCTTTTCCAGCATCAGGAGCTATAAAGAGCAAGTGTGAGGGCAGGAGCCTCCTGGAGCTGTAGAGGAATCACTCTCTGTCTCCTCCCACTGCTGTTTAGTTCAGTATTTCTCTCCACCCTGTCCTATGAGCTGACAGGAAATGCATCATGTGACCTGTGAACTAGATGAACTAGATGAGCTGCTGAACTAAATGTTCTACTGAGAATGACTCAGGACAGTCTAGTTCAATCTGATGCATCTCACTGAGCCCAGCAGCGCCCCATGTGGTAGTGTAGAGTACTGACTCATAATGAATGTGGATGAGGGAGCTGAGGAGCAGTTCAGCATTCACCATTTTGAGAACAGAACAGGAGACAGTGGTAAAGTTTTTAGCAAGACTGATCTTCTAGACTACAGGAGGGTGATCCTCTACAGGAGGCCGATCCTCTACAGGAGGCCGATCCTTTACAGGAGGGTGATCCTATCACACAGACAGGTGAGGGGCATAAACCACACACAGAAAAACTCTCTCATACACACATATGAGCTGTGTCTGTCTCAGGGCCGGCTCCAGGTTTTTGTGGGCCCTGGGCGAAAGAGTCTCAGTGGGCCCCATCCACACATAGACATGCACAGATACATACACATACAGGCACACGTACACATACTTATTTAAAGAGAAATTCACAAAAACACATAAATAGACATAAATCTAGACACAGTCATATACACTGACATACATAGATACACATCATACATACACACACACATTATTTTTATATATTTATCCTGTATATATATTTCTAATATTGGGAAGCCGGCAACAGCCTCATTCTCATTCACTTCCCGGCTTGTCTAACAGACATGGCCGCACATACGGCACACTAACACTGCTGTATATACATCACAAGAGAGGCTGGGGACAAACACAATACTGGGGGGAATACATATTACTGAGGAAAGGGGTATACAGCTCTACAGGAGGGCAGTGACTGAGGTGGGGGGGACAGCTGTGAGGTGGGGGGTTGACATGCAGCTCTGGGTGTATACAGCTCTGGGGTGGGGGGGGACATACAGCACCTGGGTGGAGGGGACATACAACTCTGGGGGTATAGTAGTATGCAGCCCCATATTGTGTTATGAAGCCCCCATTGTCCTCCATATAGTATTATGTAGCCCCCATATGCACTATGCAGCCCCCATATAGCACAATGCAGACCCAGATAGCATTAGGCACCTTCATGTAGTATACAGCACACATATAGCACAATGCAGACCCAGATAGCAATAAGCACCCTCATGTAGTACACAGCCCCTAAATACCACAGTGCAGAGCCAGATAGCATTAGGCACCCTCATGTAGTACACAGCACCTATATAGCACAGTGCAGAGCCAGATAGCATTAGGCACCCTCATGTAGTACACAGCACCTATATACCACAGTGCAGAGCCAGATAGCATTAGGCACCCTCATGTAGTACACAGACCTATATAGTACAGTGCAGACCCAGACAGCACAGTGCAGAGCCAGATAGCATTAGGTATCCTCATGTAGTACACAGACCTATATAGAACAGTGCAGACCCAGACAGCACAGTGGAAACAGTGGAAACCCAGATAGCATTAGGCACTCTCATGTAGCATACAGCTTGTATATAGCATAGCCTGTATATAGCACAGTGCAGAACCAGATAGCAGTAGGCACCCTCATGTAGAATACAGTGATTAATACTCAGTGGCGTAACTAGAGTTTTATGGGCCCTGGTGCAAAATTTGGACCGGGGCCCCCCTCCACGTACACCGACACTTAGGGTGCGGGATAATGACACTGACACTCGGGGTACAGGATAATGATGCTGACACTTGGCTCTTACCCTCAGCACCCAGGTTTCCCATGATCTGAAATCCCTCTATCAGTACCCTGCTTTCCCATGTTCTGATATCCATCTTTCCCTCAGCACCCAGCTTTCCCATAACAGAGTAAAGCTGGGTGCTGAGAGATGTATAGCAGAGCATGGGAAAGCTGGGTGCTGAGAGATGTATAGCAGAGCATGGGAAAGCTGGGTGCTGAGGGAAAGAGCCTTTTTCCCTCAGCACAAAACATTCCCATCCCATACTTGTATCTTTGTCCCCCCTTGTATATAGATCTCCAAATACTATAATGGCCCCCACATAGCCTTCCATATAATATAAAGGGTCCCACATAACCCGTCATATATTATAATGCACCCCCATAGTTCTCCATGTATTATAATTCACCCCATAGTACTCCATATATTATACTGCACCACAGTCCTCCATGTTTTATAACGCACACCCATGTGTGACCATGTGTAAGGTAGCCTCCATATTTCTCCATTTATTATAATGTAGCCCCCATAGTGCTATATGTATTATAATGTAGCGCCATAAATCATCATATTGTATTATGCAGCCCCATACTCCTGCATGTATAATGCACCCCTAGTCCATGTATAAGGTGTCCTTCATGTTTATTATGCAGTCCCATAGACCTCCATGTATCATGCAGCCAGCAAAATAAAAAAACAAGTACCTCTCTTCTCCTTCCGACCCCTGCGACTGCGGTAGTTACGCCCCTGCCCCCAAATGTCACACACCCTGCACCCCCATATCACACACACTACACCCCCATATCTCACACACCCTGCTTCCCATACAGCCTGCACCCCCATATCACACACACTACACCCCCATATCACACACACTACACCCCCATATCTCTCACACCCTGCTTCCCATACAGCCTGCACCCCCATATCACACACACTACACCCCCATATCTCTCACACCCTGCTTCCCATACAGCCTGCACCCCCCATATCACACACACACTGCTCCCCATACAGCCTGCACCCCCCATATCCCACACACACTGCTCCCCATACAGCCTGCACCCCCCATATCCCACACACACTGCTCCCCATACAGCCTGCACCCCCCATATCCCACACACACTGCTCCCCATACAGCCTGCACCCCCCATATCCCACACACACTGCTTCCCATACAGCCTGCACCCCCCATATCCCACACACCCTGCTCCCCATACAGCCTGCACCCCCCATATCACACACAATACACCCCCATATCACACACACCCTGCCCACATATCTCACCCTGCCTGTACCCCAACTTACCCCTCTCAAACACTGTGCACCCCTTCACATCCTTCTGTCAGTCTGCAGCCCTCATATGCCCCTCACCCTGCAGCCCCCCTCACCCTCATGTCCCCTCTTTTCTTATTACCAGTCATCATGTGTCCATTATCTCCTTCAGGATTCAGTATCTTGCTTTCTGCCCGGCCTCCTGTGTCTCCTCCCACAGTCACATGGGCGTGACATCATCGCAGGTCCTGCAGGATGGAGATCCCGTCTGCTGTGCAGGTCAGGAGCCCTCCTGCAGCTCAGACACGGCTGGTGGCCTCTCCAGGTCAGGG
This sequence comes from Anomaloglossus baeobatrachus, assembly GCF_048569485.1. Lineage (NCBI taxonomy): Eukaryota > Metazoa > Chordata > Amphibia > Anura > Aromobatidae > Anomaloglossus > Anomaloglossus baeobatrachus. Next base: position 275,555,219 of record NC_134357.1, on the reverse strand, counting down.
GCCCCTCTACTGACACTGGGCTCCCCTGACTCACAGGTCGGCCACTACACAGCGGCACTACACATAGGGGCCCGGCAGCCGGCTCTGCAGAGCGGCTGCCGGGCCCCTATGTGTACTAGTGCCGCTGTGTAGTGGCCGACCTGTGAGTCAGGGGAGCCCAGTGTCAGTAGAGGGGCGGCTCACGTCTCCTCGGCGCCTCGTCCATTGCTGTCGCTCGCTCTGACCTCTCTGCAGGCGCGCAGTGATGACGTCACCGCGCTCGCTGCAGAGCTGTCAGAAGAACGCCGACAGTCACAGCGGGGAGAATGATAAGAGAGAGAGCGCCGCTCACTCTCTCATCATTGCTCTCAATTGTATCGGCACCTGCGATGCCGATGCAATTGAAAGCTCGATCCTCGGCGGGGGGCGGTGACAGCGCGGCCACCGGGCCCCCCTGAGTAGCGATGCGCCACTCCTGCCACCGCGAGTGGGCCCCCCCCGGCAGCTTAGGGCCCCGGCATTTGACCGGGTTTGCCGGGTGCTGGCGCCGGCCCTGGTCTGTCTACTGTGCAATTTCAGTTTTTATTAATATTATTATTACTATTATATTTGTATTTGATGTGTGCTAGTGTTTTACTACCTTCAAGTGTGAGAGCAGGAGCCTCCTGGAGCTGTAGAGGATCACTGTCTGTCTCCTCCCACTCTAGTTCATAATGAACTAATCTCTGTCAGGATGGTGAACTAGATGAACTAGTTCACTCTGAAGATTAGTTCATTTTGAACTACTCACTCACGAACTACCCATCACTACTGACGAGAGGCTGGTTATTGTATGCGGCCACCTGCTGCATGATAACATTAATAAGATTAAGAAACTAAAAGTAATACGATTTCCCAGGGTCTACACAAGAGACTTAAAAAGGGTGAACTTTCTTTGACTTTTGGCAAATTGCGCCATTATTGAGCCAACATTGCCATAGCAGGCCTGGTAACATCATCAAAAATTCTGCTCATTGGTATACATGACATATAAAGGGGTACTCTGGTGTCCACCATATAATATATACTATATATACCCAGTACTATACCACAAAGCCAGAAAGGTGCAAGGACCATTATCCATATGTGAGAACATAGAGTCCCTCTGTATTACAGGCTATGGGAGTTATAATATCAGCACCATAAGACCATATTCTCTCAAAAACTGGTTGGATGTCCATATATGAGGCATTAATAACTAATATGTATACTGTCAATCTTCATATGTTATTACTGGCCATATGTCAGATACACTGCAATGGAAAGATCTCCCCCCTCACTGCGGACACTCCATGTATGGCCCTCAGTGACCACAGTCCTTAGTGTGTATATATATATATATATAGAGAGAGAGAGATACAGTATATATCTTCACACTGTATATATAGACATACACATGAACATTTAATATTTTTATCAGAAAGTACATTTATGTTATTTCCATTTTATTTATTTTTCCAATTGGACTGTAAGCTTTTCATTTCCAGAGATTTAACTTTGTAGGGCGGGAAATAAATTTTCTATGAAAGTTCAAAGTGTGTTTACATTTTCTTTAAGCACCCTGTTTATGTATATATATATACTGCTCAAAAAATAAAGGGAACACTTAAACAATAATTTTGTATTTTGCTGTTCCCTTTATTTTTTTGAGCAGTATATATATACATGTATCACACACAACAAAAGCATATATATATATATATACACATATATATATATATATATATATATATACTCGTGTATATATATATATATATATATATATATATAGATAGATAGATAGATAGATAGATAGATATAGATAAATAGATACACACACGAGAGGACAAGAGTATTGTGTGCAAAAATGATAATATCTTATTAACGAAAGTGTTTCACAAGGAGAAGGTTAATTAAATCCACCATATATTAAACACAAGCATGAAGGGGAGTGTGGCAACAATTGGGGACAGCAACTAATATAACACACCAACATGGACAAAATGACAAAAAGGAGGGAAGGGAGGATATAGACAGAAGTGCAAACAAATATACAGATATACAAGTAACTACCCTCCACTCAGACAGCATCAGGGACAAATAATGTAATTCAAGATTTTAAACAGTTAAATAGTTTTTATATATATATATATATATATATATATATATATATATATATATATATATATATATATATATATATATATATATATATATATGTATGTATAGTAAAGGTTGGGCTGAGTCACTGATGTAATTTAATGTGACCATGCCCCTCTACTGAGAGAGACCAATCAGAGGATAATGGTATGGGCAGGGTCCTATTTACCTGCCATGACCCCCAGGGCAGGAATGTGAACCTGGCAGACAGGTGTAGCTGTCAATGCTATGGAAGCCCTGCTGTGTTCTTATAATATATGTAGCAGGATGTCATATGTAAATGTCATATACAGAGAATAGGCAGCATATGCAACCACCTACTGTGTCTAATCCTTAGGAATAAAGCCAAAAAACAATACCAATATCTACTTTAATCCCATTTGTTTCATTCCAATTAATTTCTAAACCAATATGTGATTCTATGAAACTCCAGCCTAGTTTTCAGATCTTTTCCGGAAACCAGTTCTGGAGTATCACATTTATTAAACAGATTATTGGATGTTGGATTGAATAAAATGCATGGCTTCCTAATAAAGTGCTCCGGATGCTTTATTAGGGTAATATTGTTTACAGTTAAAATATCACTTTTATTTTTAATTACTTAAAAACACATGATCTCACATTATATACTGTGCAGTGTTGTGTATGTGAAATCATTACCCGCAATAACAATCCTATAATGTCCTCTGTGTATTGTGTATAAAGAGAAGGATAGGGCAGCAGTGGTATTAAACGTTCTCTGTGATTCCGGCTATTACTGAGTGTATATAATATCTGTCATACATCAGAGCATCACTCAGATACAGATATGCGGTAATTCTCAGCAATGGTCACAGATTTGACCTGTTATTGGTCTCATATAGGTACAGGACATATAACAGTCTCAGTCAGGAGACATCTATTATCTTGTATTATAAAATATAGAACAGTTTGAAGACTCCTGAAGAACACTGATAACTTCTTTTAATCAATTTGCATCTTTGGAATCCTTAAGTGGTGGTAAAGCGAGAATCATTTTCTTCCATAGAAATGCATATGCTCTTTGTTTTGAACAATTTCTGAGTGTTTCTCAGGCTAGTTTCTGAATGGACGTTGTGTACACAAACCATTAGGGCAGTCAGACTGCGGAATACCCGACTACAAGTCATAGTAATGGCAGATACTATATCAGCATTTGAAAAGAGACGCATAATGTACAAGTAAAGAAAGTATAATGGTGAATAAATGTTAAACGCAATCCATCTGCATCTCTTTTCAACCTACAGTCATGGCAATAGTATTGATACCCTCGAAATTGTTCCAGAAGATGAAGCATTTCTCCCAGAATATTATTGCAATTACACGTTTTCTTACACGTTTATTTTTTTGTATGTATTTGGAAATACAAAAACAAAACAGAGGAAAAAAGTCAAATTGGACAAGATTTCACACAAAACTCCAAAAATTGGTAGAACAAAATTGTTTTCACCGTCAATTTAATATTTGGTTACACACATATTAGAAGGTCCCTTCTCCCAACAGCAATTTTAAGATCTCTCGACAGATGTTCAATAGGATTTAGATCTGGACTGATTGTTGGCCACTTCAGAATATTCCTTAATTGACGTAAAAAGACATATATATTCATGTGACACAATCATTCCTACTCTGAATGTGTCAAAGGTCATAAGTTTGTACTCCCAGATTCTTCTGTCTCTGGGGTTTGAAGTTACCTTTCAATACCAACTGGAAGATCAGTGACTGGCAGTGTTATGGAGGATCAGTGACTGTCAGTGTTATAGAGGAAGTAGTGACTGGCAGTGTTATGGAAGATCAGTGATTCACTGACTGGCGGTGTTATGGGGGGATCAGTGACTGGCAGTGTTATGGAAATCAGTGACTGGCAGTGTTATGGAGGGATCAGTGACTGGCAGTGTTATGGAAGATCAGTGCCTGGCAGTGTTATGGAGGGATCAGTGACTGGCAGTGTTATGGAGGGATCAGTGACTGGCAGTGTTATGGAGGGATCAGTGACTGGCAGTGTTATGGAAGATCAGTGCCTGGCAGTGTTATGGAGGGATCAGTGACTGGCAGTGTTATGGAAGATCAGTGACTGGCAGTGTTATAGAGGGATCAGTGAATGGCAGTGTTATGGAGGATCAGTGACTGGCAGTGTTATAGAAGATCAGTGACTGGCAGTGTTATGGAGGATCAGTGACTGGCAGTGTTATGGAGGATCAGTGACTGGCAGTGTTATGGAGGATCAGTGACTGGCAATGTTATAGAGGATCAGTGACTGGCAGTGTTATAGAGGATCAGTGACTGGCGGTGTTATGGAGGGATCAGTGACTGGCGGTGTTATAGAGGATCAGTGACTGGCAATGTTATAGAGGATCAGTGCCTGGCAGTGTTATAGAGGATCAGTGCCTGGCAGTGTTATAGAGGATCAGTGACTGGCAGTGTTATGGAGGATCAGTGACTGGCAGTGTTATGGAGGATCAGTGACTGGCAATGTTATAGAGGATCAATGACTGGCAATGTTATAGAGGATCAGTGACTGGCAGTGTTATAGAGGATCAGTGACTGGCGGTGTTATGGAGGGATCAGTGACTTGCGGTGTTATAGAGGATCAGTGACTGGCAATGTTATAGAGGATCAGTGCCTGGCAGTGTTATAGAGGATCAGTGCCTGGCAGTGTTATAGAGGATCAGTGACTGGCAGTGTTATGGAGGGATATTGTTTACACTTAAAATATCATCTTTATTTTCAATTACTTAAAAACCCATGATCTCACATTATATACTGTGCAGTGTTGTGTATGTGAAATCATTAACCCAATAACAATCCTGTAACGTCCTCTGTGTATTGTGTATAAAGAGAAAGATATTATGGCAGCAGTGGTATTAAACGTTCTCTACCTGTGATTCCATTTATTACTGAGTGTATATAATATCTGTCATACATCAGAGCATCACTCAGATACAGATATGCGGTAATTTGACCTGTTATTGGTCTCATATGAGTAGAGGACAAATAACAGTCTCAGTCAGCAGACATCTATTATCTTATATTGTAAAATATAGAACATTGGAAGACTCCTGAAGAACGCTCTGGTAACTTCATTTGACCAATTTGCATCTTTGGAATCCTTAAGTGGTTTAAAGAAGCTGAAAAGCCTGAACATGTAAAGAGAAATCGTTCTCTTCCATAGACATGCATATGTTCTTTGCTATGAACAATTTCTCAGTGTTTCTCAGGCTAGTTTCTGAATGGACTGTAAAAGACGTTGTGTACACAAATGTCTTGCTAAATTCTACTAAAAAAGGGGTCTGAAAGCCCGTACTTATGAAGCGCTCACTGATATCCTAATCAGGCACGAATACTAATATTCTTTATAGCAAGATACTATTTATTTTAATAGCACATGAATATATATATAGTCAATGGTACATAGGCATAAGAACTATAGTCATAGAAACTTATACAATAACAGAAATATGCATCAACATTACCGTTATGTTGTAGCAATCCTTTCACATCGGAGGGACTCGAGTTAATGATAAGGAATCAACATGGCATGGCATCACAGGAACAGTGCGTACGTACACTTCAATGTCCTGGAAGGTATTTCCCTAACCATTAAGCGAGTCTGGTGTATTTTTATAGGAAAACATTGTAGGTTGTGTCAAAACGGTCACCAGCATGTGACAGCTGAGTCATGTTCATGTAACTTAACCACAAACTGCTGGGGGCACCGTTTGCTTCCTGCACATTTCCTGCACATCCTGCCAGTGGTCAACTGGTCAACTGTGGTCGGCCATAGTGTTAGCGAAATATTGCAATGAGCCGTAAATTTCATATGCAAGCTTCCTTCAACCTGTCTTTACGCTAACCACAAGTTTCCTGTAAGTGGAACTGTAAATGTTACTTCCTTTATCTTCAACTGCTTCAAGACATGTATTCCTTGGTCATCATTTTGGCCCTACAAAGGACATCTTCTTTGATACTGAATTATTGATGGATCAAATAATATCTGGGATCACTCCTATCTTATGATTATGATTTGATTCCTATCTAATCACACATTCTTTCAGTCATATCACATTGGTATCACAACAAACCATTAGGGCAGTCAGACTGCGGAATACCCGACTACAAGTCATAGTAATGGCAGATACTATATCAGCACTTGAAAAGAGACGCATAATGTACAAGTAAACAAAGTATAATGGGTGGAGAAGGTTAAAGGCAATCCATCTGCCTCTCTTTTCAACCGACAGTCATGGAGAAATTGCTCCAGAAAATAAAGTTTTTCTCCCAGAAACTATTGCAATTACATATGTTTATTTCTTTGTATATATTGGGAAAACAAAACAGAAACAGAGGAAAAAAAGTGAAATTGGACAAAATTTCACACAAAACTCCAAAAATTGGAAGGACAATATTGTTGGCACCCTCAACTTCATATTTGGTTGCACACTATTTGGAATAAATAACTGCAATCAATCACTTCCTATAACCATCCACAGCTTCTTCCACCTCTCAGCTGGAATTTCAGACCACTCTTCATTTACAAACTGCTCCATGTCTCTTAAATATGAAGGACGCCTTATCCTAACAGAAAAAAATGGTTAAAAAACAGAGTCCCATAAAAGTAACTGTCATGTTCTCCCATAACAGGAGGCAAACAAATTTTTAAGATGCCATGTTCTCATGAGAATAGTGCTAGCCACAATGTACCCACAACATTGCCAGTCATACAACTCTCTTACGATGACAGCCACAGTACCACCATATTAGGGATTCTTGTGGTGCTCTGTAAGGGTGATCATACACATTAGGGTAAGATTACATTAGCGTATGACTCTCGCGAGTCTCACATCGCATCATGCAGCATGGCCGCTCTTTTGACAGGAGCATGTTAGCTGCATAGAAATACATGCAGCCGAACCACTCTTGTCAGGAGAGTGTGCAGCCACGCCACGTGATGCGATGTGAGACTCGCGAGAGTCATATGCTTGTGTGAGCATACCCTTAGATGGGATCTGGTCTCCATTATTATGGAAGAATCAGTGACTAGAGGTGTTATGAAAGAATCAGTAACTGTATAAGTTATGGAAGAATCAGTGATTGGTAGTCTTATGCAGGAGTGAGAGACTGGTGGTGTTGTGGAGGAATCAGTGACTGGCAGTGTTATCGAAGTATAGATTCGGCATTGATTCATCCTTACCACCCTTTTTCTTACAAAATCCATTAACTCACCTAATGTCATTGGTCCATCCTTATCCATAGTATCTCCTTGTGTAGGAATTCCAAAATCCTGACCTCTTATGTTTCAAACGTCCTCTCAACTTAAGCAATACATTGATTAGGGCTGACATTAGTCCATCGGCTCAGAATCTAATACAATCCTATTTTCTGACTTCTAATGTAAGAATGTTCTGAAAAGAGATAAAGTGTACCATCCTCATTCAGGTCAAGGCATTTCCTTAAGGGGAAATTACACATTCGTGGCTTTTGCCATAAAATGTCCCTGTGATTTACTCTACATTAGGGGAACCACGCAACAGGTCAAAGATAGAATTTCACAACATAAATCCATCATTAGCTGTGAGACACTCACCCCCTGTTCCTTCGTATTTTCATAAAATAGCTTTTACAATTGAACATCCAGGTATTGGAACAAATTCCCTAACACAGATGGGGCAGTGCCCGGGTTTTACAAGTTAAGAAAAGGGAGACCTTCTGGATCCTTACCCTTCAGACACTGGAACTGAAGCGCCTCAATAGGAAATTCGAGGATGCGCGCTGTGGTAGTGTAGCAAGAAGTTAATTGCAGTCTTTATTTCGAAAAGTGGTAATGTGTATATAACTATTTTTAGTTTTGAACCTTCATGTCCAAAAGATCCAGTTGTTGGCCCCCAAAAATGGATATAAATCTTGTATTAAGATAATCAACAAATTCATCATAATTCTCCTCGGTGCCTGACCAGACAATACATACAGTATATCATCAATATAACAAAGGAACCGTCTGATGAATGTTAAATACGGATTAGTTTGGGTGTACATATATCTTTTTTCAAATTCTGCAAAGGATAGATTAGTAAGGGTACATGCAACTGGTGTGCCCATCGCAGTTCCCATTTTTTTGTGTAAACCGTTCATCTCCGAACTGAAAAATATTGTGTGTTAAAATAAAATTCAGTGCATCTCCAAGAAAATCAATGTAAGGAATTTCCTTTCCAATGTTTTTAAGCTAAGTCTTGACTACTGATACACTTTCTTCCTTTGGATTCTAGAATACAGGCTCCCTACGTCGATCCATGTCCTCCTGCCAGTCAATATCATGTAGTGATAGTAAAAACTGTCCTGTGTCTTTCAGAAAGGAAGGATAAGATTTTAGTGTCTTAATAACCAGTCCACATATTGTGATGGGTTCCGTGAAGGAGACAATACCGGCCACAATATGGCGACCTAGGGAAGAAGTTACCGACTTATGCGTCTTAGGAAAGAACTACCAATGCGGTTTCTGAGGAAAGGCAGGGAGAAGTTTTCTGCAGTTTTTTTATATATCAGATAATGAAAGATTCTAGAACTCTCATGTCTAATGGTGGGATCGGAGGATAACTTAAGGTAGGTGTTCATGTCCAAAAGTTGTCTTTGAGCCTTTATGAGATAATACTCTTTCTGTAACAGTACAACATACCCCCTTTATCCCCTTGGCGGACTATAATGTCACGATTTGAGCCCAGTTCTTTTAAAGCTTTCCTTTCACCACTAGTTAAGTTATTTTTACTTTTGGGATAGATTAACGCCTGAGTATCATTTAGTACCTGCATAATAAATAAATCCACCATATTACCTGGTTGAACAATTGGCATAAAGGGGGATTTTGCCCCACCTGTGAATGGTTATAGTGCAGCATCTATTGGAATTTTATTACTAACACAACTAAAGGTACCGTCACACATAACGAGATCGCTAGCGAGATCGCAGCCGAGTCACGGTTTCCGTGACGCAGTAGCGATCCCGTTATGTGTGCCATCTACCAGCGATCAGGTCCCTGCTGTGAGATCTCTAGTCGTTTCAGAATGGTCCAGGCCATTTTCTTCAAAGGCGATGTCCTGCTGGGCAGGACACATCGCTGTGTTTGACACTGTGTGACAGGGTCCCAGTGACTGCTGAGATCGTTATACAGGTCGCTACTGCGACCTGTATTGTTCCTGCAATTCTGGTAGGATCTGACTGTGTGACATCTCACCAGCGACCTCCCAGCGACTTACCTGCGATCCCGATCATCGTTTTCGGGATCGCTGGTAAGTTGTTGTGTGTGACTGGGCCTTAAGGGATCACATATACTGAGTAGAGTAGCAGAGTCAGCAGTTACAGAATGGAGATGTGAACAAGGCTCCAAGAGAGACCCCCTACAGGCTGCTGGCATCTCACACAGCAGGGGGTTAGTGTCGACATGGACAGGTTGATAAAAAGATTAAATTAAATGTTATCTTTATTGCAGACTTGAATGTTCTGAACTGTTCAAATTCATGAAAAACACAAAGGTTCAACCCTTGGAGACACTTTATGCATTTCTTCATTGAATGCTAAATCAGCTAATGTGTTTATGGTAAATGATCACAGTCTTCATTTGTTTCCAGTCAACGTCTCCACATGACTTGTTTGTGTATTTTGCCACTGTTTATGCCTGTGTTCTCTCCTAATTTTCTTTCTAATGGGAATGTCCAGTTCACCTGTCCTATCTACAAAAAGTGCTAAAACCACTTAAGGGTTAATAGACATAAAACTTTTTTCAAAGAGAAGGACATTTGCATAATAAACACCAACTCACAAGGCCCTCTAGGGTTAAATGACAGGAATGAGCTGTCAGTCTTTTTATAAATAAGTCTTGCCGATATGTTATTGAATTAGTTCATTGATGACTTTCCCTTAAAATCGATTTACGATACCTGTAAAGTCCAGTGTTGATTGTTATACAGTTTTATTTCTATATATATAATCACTTCCATGTTCTTATTACTTGTGTATGCCATCCAGATTTTGTCGATGCTCTCACCTGTGTATGGTATATAAATTAGATAGTTTGCGTCACTGCCTAGGTTGACCCATTGAAGTGCCAATCAGCGCGAAATGGCCGTTGTCCTGACTGCAGTAACTGCCTCCCCTCTCTCCTTCCCCCGCCATGTCGATCAGTCCGTGACTGTTTTTATGAAGATGCTTCAATAAAGGTGTAATTTTACCAAAGTGAGTGCCGCTTTCTTCAGATAATCTTCAGATGCCTATTCCTCCCAAACTAGGAACAGCCAGCCCCTCATGTCCATACAGCATATCCCAAATATGTCTCCAGAGACTGCCCCACATATGTTCGCACAGCCTGCCGCACGTATGTTCACCCCAGGAAAGGAAGACCAAGACTCACCTCTACTACGGAGGATAAATTTATCCGAGTCACCAGCCTCAGAAATCGCAGGTTAACAGCAGCTCACATTACAGACCAGGTCAATGCCACACAGAGTTCTAGCAGCAGACACATCTCTAGAACAACTATTAAAAGGAGACTTTGTGCAGCAGGCCTTCATGGTAAAATAGCTGCTAGGAAACCACTGCTAAGGACAGGCAACAAGCAGCAGAGACTTGTTTGGGCTAAAGAACACAAGGAATGGACATTAGACCAGTGGAAATCTGTGCTTTGGTCTGTTGAGTCCAAATTTGAGATCTTTGGATCCAACCACCGTGTCTTTGTGCGACGCAGAAAAGGTGAACGGATGGACTCTACATGTCTGGTTCCCACAGTGAAGCATGGAGGAGGAGGTGTGATGGTGTGGGGGTGCTTTGCTGGTGACATTGTTGGGCATTTATTCAAAATTGAAGGCATACAGAGCCAGCATGCCTACCACAGCATCTTGCAGCGGCATGCTATTCCATCCGGTTTCCGTTTAGTTGGACCATCATTTAATTTTCAACAGGACAATGACCCCAAACACACCTCCAGGCTGGGTATGGGCTATTTGACTAAGAAGGAGAGTGATGGGGTGCTACACCAGATGACCTGGCCACCGCAGTCACTAGACCTGAACCCAATCGAGATGGTTTAGGGTGAGCTGGACCGCAGAGTGAAGGCAAAAGGGCTAACAGGTGCTAAGCATCTCTAGGAACTCCTTCAAGACTGTTGGAAGACCATTTCCAGTGACTACCTCTTGAAGCTCATCAAGAGAATGCCAAGAATGTGCAAATCAGTAATCAAAGCAAAAGGTGGCTACTTTGAAGAACCTAGAATATAAGACATATTTTCAGTTGTTTCACATTTTTTTGTTAAAAATTTCATTCCACATGTTTTAATTCATAGTTTTGATGCCTTCAATGTGAATCTACAATTTTCAGAGTCATGAAAATAAAGAAAACTCTTTGAATGAGAAGGTGTCTCCAAACTTTTGGTCTGTACTGTATGTATTGTCTGGTCAGGCACCAAGGAAAATTTTGATGAGCTTGTTAATTACCTTAATCTAACCAACAAGATGAACATGAGATTTATATATATCCATTTTTGGGGGCAACAACTGGATTGTTTGGACGTGAAGGTTGAAATTAAAAATGGTTCTATACACACTACCACTTTTCGAAAAAAAAGACTGCAACTACCGTCTTGATACACTACAAGAGTGCGCATCCTCGCTCCACAAAGAATATTTGCCTTATGTGCCATCAAAAACCATAGGCACCTGTTACAGAATGACTAGGATCTGCAAGAGGTAACAAAGAGAGAACCTTCAATAACATACAGACGGGGTAAAGACATCAAAGACATCATTGTAAAAAATCACATTGAAACCGAAAGAGTTAATAATAATTGGTTCGAAATTATATTCCGAAAGGAAATTTAAAGGCAGAAATTGCAACTTTTGTAATCAGCATGGTATATTGAACCCAGTTCACATTGGCCAAATTTCCCATTTAATTTCCCATTTCATCACATGCAGAATCAAATATGTAGCTCACTGCATTTTGTGCCCATGTGAATTTTTTTTTTATAAAGGAAAGACTATACGCCCCATGTTTGAGCGGTTTAGAGCACATGTAAGATCAATTACCACAGGCCTCACGATTAATTAACCATAACCAGATAGTATTCTCTGCACATTTGTCCTGAGGAAGAGGACGGATATGTCCTTGAAACGCGTAGACCTGTGAAAATAAAGAAAAGAGTTTTACTATCTTCACCTGGACTCTTGTGGTTTGGCGCAGTATTCTAAACCTGCTTTTCTCCTGCTGATTGAAACTACTCCTTGGTGCGGGACCGCTGCCGTCCACGTTATCTACATGCTTTCAAAGGGGTTGTGACTGACACAACCTCACCAGGTGAGTGTTCCTTTTGACATTCACCACCCTTTGTCATACCGGGTATGACCCTATTGCGCCTTATCTCTCCACAGCTTTGCTGTGCGATTAATTAACCATGGGAGAAGTATACATGGAAGAGACCCCAGAGTGCTAAAACGTCTGGGTTTGGAAGAGGTTAAACTACCCAAAAGAGGGGGTGATAGGCATAAAACTCTTTTAGTTGGATAATGAACACCAACTCACAAGGCCCTCTAGGGTTAAATGACAGGAATGAGCTGTCAGTCTTTTTATAAATAAGTCTTGCCGATATGTTATTGAATTAGTTCATTGATGACTTTCCCTTAAAATCGATTTACGATACCTGTAAAGTTCAGTGTTGATTGTTATACAGTTTTATTTCTATATGTATAATCACTTCCATGTTATTATTACTTGTGTATGCCATCCAGATTTTGTCGATGCTCTCACCTGTGTATGGTATATAAATTAGATAGTTTGCGTCACTACCTAGGTTGACCCATTGAAGTGCCAATCAGCGCGAAATGGCAGTTGTCCTGACTGCAGTAACTGCCTCCCCTCTCTCCTTCCCCCGCCATGTCGATCAGTCCGTGACTGTTTTTATGAAGATGCTTCAATAAAGGTGTAATTTTACCAAAGTGAGTGCCGCTTTCTTCAGATGATCTTCAGATGCCTATTCCTCCCAAACTAGGAACAGCCAGCCCCTCATGTCCATACAGCATATCCCAAATATGTCTCCAGAGCCTGCCCCACGTATGTCCGCACAGCCTGCCGCACGTATGTCCACACAGCCTTTCCCACGTGTGTCCCACCGCCAGTCCCTCATTTCCACACTGGCTGCCCCACGTATGTGTTAGGGCCAGGTGGACGGGCAGACCCAGGAGGTGGATCCACTGGGCCGAACTCCTCACTGAAGGCAAGGGGTCCGGTAGCCGGAGCACTACAGGTAGGATAGTCCGTGCAAAATAGTGGAATGTAGAAGTCCCTGGGACCACGGAGTCACAGATGGTAGTCCGGGTGACGGAGCTCAGGTTCGGAGGCCAAGATGTTGTCAGGCAGAGTCAGGAACTGATGGAGCGAGAGGATGGGTCACCACAGGGATCAAAGATGGTACGGACTGACGGGATGGCAGATAGTCAGCGTGCGGGGTTCGGGAATCGGCAGGACCGGATGGCGAGGCAGGAGCGGCTCTAGAAGAGAGAGAGGTGAGTATATCACAGAGACAAGGAGACCTGACTCCTAGCTTAGGAAACACGAAGAACAGGCCCCGCCCACTTGGACATTAAACCCCTTTATACCCTGTACCTGTCTGTTCAATATCCTGTCTGTGGACGCTGGCCCTTTAAGAAAGGGTCAATGACCGCGCGCGCACCCTAATGCGCATGCGCGAGGCCCGGGTGCCAGAAGCCAGGGCAGGGAGCGGCGAACAGGAGGCAGGGGAGCCGGGCTGGAGCGAAGCTGACAGCGGACGCTGGGAGCGGGGACCGGGACGCCTGGGGATCCTAGGTGAGGAGGCTGTGGAGCGGGGGACGCCGGACAGAGGAGCCGGGGAGCGAGCCAGGGAAGCCGGGGAGCGTGGCAGGGGAGCTGGACAGGGGACCCGGGGAGCGTGACAGTACCCCCCCCCCACGCCCCCCTCCCCGCAACCGGGACAGGAAGGCACGTATCAGAGGAGTACCCACATTCTCCCGGGGTTCCCAGGACCTATCCTCAGGACCATACCCTGCCCAGTCCACCAAGAAGAACTGCCGGCCCCGTGCGGTTTTCATGGCCACGATATCACTTACCGCATAGATGTCGTCATCGGCAATAGGAGGAGGAGCCGAACTGGCAGCAGCGGAGAAGGGACCAAGGACAACCGGCTTGAGCAGGGAGACGTGGAAGGAGTTGGGTATCCTCATCGTGGCCGGGAGCTGCAGCTTGTAGGAGACCTCATTTATTTTGCTGAGGACTTTAAACGGCCCGATGTAGCGAGGACCCAGCTTGTAAGATGGTAGCTTCAATCGGACATACTTGGAGGCAAGCCAGACCAGATCTCCTGGAGAGAAACACGGGGGATCCAGACGCCTCTTGTCTGCGTGTCTCTTCATCCGAAGGGAAGCACGTCCAAGGGACGTCTTGACAGAGTCCCAAATTGTTGCAAAGTCACGTGCTACAGCATCAGCAGCAGGGACATCCGAGGAAGAGGATACAGGTAATGGGACGGAAGGCTGAAGTCCGTAAACGACATGGAAGGGGGAGCTGGAGGAGGACTCACTGACGTGGTTATGGGAGAATTCAGCCCAAGGAAGAAGCGTGGACCAGTCGTCGTGATGGGCGTTGACGTAGTGACGTAAGAAGGAGGTCAAGATCTGATTGACTCTTTCCACTTGGCCATTCGACTGAGGATGGTAGGCTGAAGAAAAGTCCAGAGTCACTCCCAGATGTTTGCAGAGGGCCCTCCAGAAGCGGGAGGTAAACTGAGTTCCTCTGTCGGACACAATGTGTGATGGAAAGCCGTGCAACCGGAAGATGTGCTGTATGTAGGCGTCAGCGAGTTCCTGGGCTGAGGGCAGTCCTGCCATAGGGACGAAATGAGCCATTTTGGAGAACCGATCCACCACGACCCATATGACTGTGTGTCCGGAGGACAGGGGCAAGTCCGTAATAAAGTCCATTGCAATGTGTTGCCACGGAACAGAGGGTATAGGCAGAGGCAGAAGACGGCCATATGGCAGATGTTTGGGCGTCTTATTCCTGGCACAAGAGGAGCAGGCTGAGACAAAAGAAGCGACGTCTGTGCGAAGGGATGGCCACCAGTAGTGACGTACAATTGTACTCCATGTTCTCTTCTGACCAGCATGGCCGGCTGTTTTCGAGGCATGGCCCCAGTGCAACACTTTTTGTCTGTCGGTTTCAGAGACATAGGTCTTCCCGGGCGGTATCTGGGCCAGGGTGACAGGAGCCACCGGAATGATTTTACTAGGGCAGATGATGGGCTGGGATGTCTCCTCCTCCTGCTCCATGGGCATGAATGACCTGGACAAGGCATCTGCACGTACATTCTTGTCCGCGGGTCGGAAATGGAGCTGGAAATCGAACCTGGCAAAGAACAAGGACCACCTGGCTTGCCGTGGGTTCAGTCGCTGAGCAGACCGCAGGTATTCCAGGTTCTTGTGGTCCGTGTAAATGATCACGGGGTACACTGCTCCCTCCAGAAGGTAGCGCCATTCCTCCAGAGCCAGTTTGACTGCCAATAGCTCTCGGTCACCGATGGTGTAGTTGCTTTCAGGCGCAGAGAAGCTCTTGGAGAAGAAACCGCAAGTAACCATCTTCCCGGAGGAGGACTTCTGCATGAGCACTGCTCCGGCTCCCGAGGAGGAGGCATCCACCTCCAGGGTGAACTGTCGGTTTAACTCCGGACGGTGGAGCACAGGGGAGGAAGCAAATGCCCACTTCAGGGAGCCAAACGCGGCGTCGGCCGCAGGTGACCAGTCCTTTGGATTAGCCCCCTTCTTGGTCAAGGCGGAGAGAGGTGCAGTCAGAGCAGAGAAGTGAGGGATCAACTGACGGTAATAGTTTGCGAATCCCAGAAAGCGTTGGATTGCCTTCAGTCCAGAAGGAGGGGGCCAGTTGAGAATGGAAGAGACCTTCTCCGGATCCATCTGCAGGCCGGTATCGGAGATTACGTAACCCAGGAAGGGAAGAGAAGACTGCTGGAAGACACACTTCTCGTACTTGGCGTACAGACGATTCTCCCTCAGTCTTTGTAGTACCAGCTGCACGTTCTCTCTGTGGGTCTGGAGGTCCGGAGAAAAGACCAGGATGTCATCAAGATACACCACCACACAGACGTAGAGAAGGTCTCGGAACACGTCGTTCACCAATTCCTGAAAGACTGCTGGTGCGTTACACAGGCCGAAGGGCATCACACAGTATTGATAGTGCCCATCGCGAGTATTGAACGCGGTCTTCCATTCGTCCCCTGAGCGGATGCGGACCAGGTTGTAGGCACCCCGAAGATCCAACTTGGTGAACACACGAGCTCCTCTAAGCCGATCAAACAATTCGGGGATGAGCGGCAGAGGGGACTTATTTTTCACGGTGATTTGGTTCAATCCCCGGTAGTCTATGCATGGGCGTAGGTCGCCTTCTTTCTTCTTAACGAAGAAGAAGCCTGCTCCAGCAGGAGAGGAGGATCTCCGAATGAATCCCCTTGCCAGGTTCTCTGTGATGTAGGTAGACATGGCCCTTGTTTCGGCAGGAGACAGCGGATATATCCGACCTCGAGGTGGTGTAGTTCCCGGGAGCAGGTCGATGGCACAATCGTAAGGACGATGTGGCGGAAGTACCTCTGATTCCTTTTTGTCAAAGACGTCCGCGAAGGACCAATAGGCCGAGGGCAGTCCTGGTAGGGACTCTGGAACCGGAGGTCGTCGGATGGGTTGTATGGTCTTCAGACAGTTCTCGTGGGAAGAGGAGCCCCATCGGGTGATTTCACCAGTGCCCCAGCTGACTGACGGTTCGTGTGTCCGTAACCAGGGGAGTCCCAGCAGGATTTGATGGGACATGTGTGGGAGGACGTAGAGAGCGATGTTCTCGGTGTGCAGGGCACCGATACGCAGTTCCACCGGCTTGGTGATCCACGAGATGGTGTCAGAGAGGGGTCTCCCATCCACAGAGGCAATCACGAGGGGTTTGTCGAGTGGAGTAACAGGCACCTGGTACTTGTCCACCGTGGCCTGCTGGATGAAATTGCCTGCTGCCCCGGAATCGAGGTACGCCTCGGCCGTGAACCGCGTCTCTCCCGTTGTCACTTGAACAGTCCACGTAACCGGGTCTGAGAGAGTCCCAGCACCTAGGGTGGCCTCTCCTACCAACCCTAGGCTTTGGAGTTTCCCGGACTCTCTGGACAGGAGCGTAGAAGGTGTGTGCCCTCTCCGCAGTAGAAGCAGAGGCCCTTGGCGAGTCGTTCTGCTCGGCGTTGTTCAGACTGCCGCAAACGGTCGATCTGCATGGGCTCGTGGACGGAGACACCAGATGCCGTTGACTGAAGTACGGCGGGCTTCTGCGGAGGAGAGGAATGCCGTATCGGACGTCTCTCACGGGACACCTCTTTGGATCGTTCCTGAAAGCGAATGTCCACTCGAGTTGCTAGGGCAATCAGGGCATCCAGGGTGGACGGCACGTCACGACCAGCCAGCTCATCTTTAATTCGACCCGAGAGACCTTCCCAGAAGGCGGCGGTTAGAGCCTCATTGTTCCACCCGAGTTCCGAAGCCAAGGTGCGAAAACGGATGGCATATTGACCCACCGTCAGAGTCCCCTGACGTAACCGGAGGAGAGATGAGGCAGACGCGGAGGCGCGTCCGGGCTCATCAAAGGTGCCACGAAATGCCTGCAGGAACTCCTGGATGTTAGTGGTCACAGAGTCCTCCTTCTCCCACAAGGGGTTTATCCACGCCAGTGCCTCACCCTCTAGATGGGACATCATGAACGCGACCTTGGCTTGGTCGGAAGCAAACAAATGCGGCAGCTGCTTGAAATGGAGGGAGCATTGGTTTATGAATCCCCTGCAGGTCTTGGAATCTCCGGCGTACCGGGGTGGTGGGGCCAGACGAAGCCTGGAAGCATCCGAGGAGGCTGCCACGGGAGCTGGGGCCGTGGATTGTCCAGTGGAAGCTCGAGATGCCGAAGATGTAACCGACGCTTGTAGCGTGTTCAGGCGGGCGTCCACAGAAGACATAAAGTTCAGCATGCGGGTCTGGGTCTCACGCTGGCGTGTGAGTTCCTCCTGCAAGGCCGCTAGTGCTTCGGCGGGATCCATGGCCTGTTCTTACTGTTAGGGCCAGGTGGACGGGCAGACCCAGGAGGTGGATCCACTGGGCCGAACTCCTCACTGAAGGCAAGGGGTCCGGTAGCCGGAGCACTACAGGTAGCAGGATAGTCCGTGCAAAATAGTGGAATGTAGAAGTCCCTGGGACCACGGAGTCACAGATGGTAGTCCGGGTGACGGAGCTCAGGTTCGGAGGCCAAGATGTTGTCAGGCAGAGTCCGGAACTGATGGAGCGAGAGGACGGGTCACCACAGGGATCAAAGATGGTACGGACTGACGGGATGGCAGATAGTCAGCGTGCGGGGTTCGGGAATCGGCAGGACCGGATGGCGAGGCAGGAGCGGCTCTAGAAGAGAGAGAGGTGAGTATATCACAGAGACAAGGAGACCTGACTCCTAGCTTAGGAAACACGAAGAACAGGCCCCGCCCACTTGGACATTAAACCCCTTTATACCCTGTACCTGTGTGTTCAATATCCTGTCTGTGGACGCTGGCACTTTAAGAAAGGGTCAATGACCGCGCGCGCGCCCTAATGCGCATGCGCGAGGCCCGGGTGCCAGAAGCCAGGGCAGGGAGCGGCGAACAGGAGGCAGGGGAGCCGGGCTGGAGCGAAGCTGACAGCGGACGCTGGGAGCGGGGACCGGGACGCCTGGGGATCCTAGGTGAGGAGGCTGTGGAGCGGGGGACGCCGGACAGAGGAGCCGGGGAGCGAGCCAGGGAAGCCGGGGAGCGTGGCAGGGGAGCCGGGGAGCTGGACAGGGGACCCGGGGAGCGTGACAGTACCCCCCCCCACGCCCCCCTCCCCGCAACCGGGACAGAAAGGCACGTATCAGAGGAGTACCCACATTCTCCCGGGGTTCCCAGGACCTATCCTCAGGACCATACCCTGCCCAGTCCACCAAGAAGAACTGCCGGCCCCGTGCGGTTTTCATGGCCACGATATCACTTACCGCATAGATGTCGTCATCGGCAATAGGAGGAGGAGCCGAACTGGCAGCAGCGGAGAAGGGACCAAGGACAACCGGCTTGAGCAGGGAGACGTGGAAGGAGTTGGGTATCCTCATCGTGGCCGGGAGCTGCAGCTTGTAGGAGACCTCATTTATTTTGCTGAGGACTTTAAACGGCCCGATGTAGCGAGGACCCAGCTTGTAAGATGGTAGCTTCAATCGGACATACTTGGAGGCAAGCCAGACCAGATCTCCTGGAGAGAAACACGGGGGATCCAGACGCCTCTTGTCTGCGTGTCTCTTCATCCGAAGGGAAGCACGTCCAAGGGACGTCTTGACAGAGTCCCAAATTGTTGCAAAGTCACGTGCTACAGCATCAGCAGCAGGGACATCCGAGGAAGAGGATACAGGTAATGGGACGGAAGGCTGAAGTCCGTAAACGACATGGAAGGGGGAGCTGGAGGAGGACTCACTGACGTGGTTATGGGAGAATTCAGCCCAAGGAAGAAGCGTGGACCAGTCGTCGTGATGGGCGTTGACGTAGTGACGTAAGAAGGAGGTCAAGATCTGATTGACTCTTTCCACTTGGCCATTCGACTGAGGATGGTAGGCTGAAGAAAAGTCCAGAGTCACTCCCAGATGTTTGCAGAGGGCCCTCCAGAAGCGGGAGGTAAAGTGAGTTCCTCTGTCGGACACAATGTGTGATGGAAAGCCGTGCAACCGGAAGATGTGCTGTATGTAGGCGTCAGCGAGTTCCTGGGCTGAGGGCAGTCCTGCCATAGGGACGAAATGAGCCATTTTGGAGAACCGATCCACCACGACCCATATGACTGTGTGTCCGGAGGACAGGGGCAAGTCCGTAATAAAGTCCATTGCAATGTGTTGCCACGGAACAGAGGGTATAGGCAGAGGCAGAAGACGGCCATATGGCAGATGTTTGGGCGTCTTATTCCTGGCACAAGAGGAGCAGGCTGAGACAAAAGAAGCGACGTCTGTGCGAAGGGATGGCCACCAGTAGTGACGTACAATTGTACTCCATGTTCTCTTCTGACCAGCATGGCCGGCTGTTTTCGAGGCATGGCCCCAGTGCAACACTTTTTGTCTGTCGGTTTCAGAGACATAGGTCTTCCCGGGCGGTATCTGGGCCAGGGTGACAGGAGCCACCGGAATGATTTTACTAGGGCAGATGATGGGCTGGGATGTCTCCTCCTCCTGCTCCATGGGCATGAATGACCTGGACAAGGCATCTGCACGTACATTCTTGTCCGCGGGTCGGAAATGGAGCTGGAAATCGAACCTGGCAAAGAACAAGGACCACCTGGCTTGCCGTGGGTTCAGTCGCTGAGCAGACCGCAGGTATTCCAGGTTCTTGTGGTCCGTGTAAATGATCACGGGGTACACTGCTCCCTCCAGAAGGTAGCGCCATTCCTCCAGAGCCAGTTTGACTGCCAATAGCTCTCGGTCACCGATGGTGTAGTTGCTTTCAGGCGCAGAGAAGCTCTTGGAGAAGAAACCGCAAGTAACCATCTTCCCGGAGGAGGACTTCTGCATGAGCACTGCTCCGGCTCCCGAGGAGGAGGCATCCACCTCCAGGGTGAACTGTCGGTTTAACTCCGGACGGTGGAGCACAGGGGAGGAAGCAAATGCCCACTTCAGGGAGCCAAACGCGGCGTCGGCCGCAGGTGACCAGTCCTTTGGATTAGCCCCCTTCTTGGTCAAGGCGGAGAGAGGTGCAGTCAGAGCAGAGAAGTGAGGGATCAACTGACGGTAATAGTTTGCGAATCCCAGAAAGCGTTGGATTGCCTTCAGTCCAGAAGGAGGGGGCCAGTTGAGAATGGAAGAGACCTTCTCCGGATCCATCTGCAGGCCGGTATCGGAGATTACGTAACCCAGGAAGGGAAGAGAAGACTGCTGGAAGACACACTTCTCGTACTTGGCGTACAGACGATTCTCCCTCAGTCTTTGTAGTACCAGCTGCACGTTCTCTCTGTGGGTCTGGAGGTCCGGAGAAAAGACCAGGATGTCATCAAGATACACCACCACACAGACGTAGAGAAGGTCTCGGAACACGTCGTTCACCAATTCCTGAAAGACTGCTGGTGCGTTACACAGGCCGAAGGGCATCACACAGTATTGATAGTGCCCATCGCGAGTATTGAACGCGGTCTTCCATTCGTCCCCTGAGCGGATGCGGACCAGGTTGTAGGCACCCCGAAGATCCAACTTGGTGAACACACGAGCTCCTCTAAGCCGATCAAACAATTCGGGGATGAGCGGCAGAGGGGACTTATTTTTCACGGTGATTTGGTTCAATCCCCGGTAGTCTATGCATGGGCGTAGGTCGCCTTCTTTCTTCTTAACGAAGAAGAAGCCTGCTCCAGCAGGAGAGGAGGATCTCCGAATGAATCCCCTTGCCAGGTTCTCTGTGATGTAGGTAGACATGGCCCTTGTTTCGGCAGGAGACAGCGGATATATCCGACCTCGAGGTGGTGTAGTTCCCGGGAGCAGGTCGATGGCACAATCGTAAGGACGATGTGGCGGAAGTACCTCTGATTCCTTTTTGTCAAAGACGTCCGCGAAGGACCAATAGGCCGAGGGCAGTCCTGGTAGGGACTCTGGAACCGGAGGTCGTCGGATGGGTTGTATGGTCTTCAGACAGTTCTCGTGGGAAGAGGAGCCCCATCGGGTGATTTCACCAGTGCCCCAGCTGACTGACGGTTCGTGTGTCCGTAACCAGGGGAGTCCCAGCAGGATTTGATGGGACATGTGTGGGAGGACGTAGAGAGCGATGTTCTCGGTGTGCAGGGCACCGATACGCAGTTCCACCGGCTTGGTGATCCACGAGATGGTGTCAGAGAGGGGTCTCCCATCCACAGAGACAATCACGAGGGGTTTGTCGAGTGGAGTAACAGGCACCTGGTACTTGTCCACCGTGGCCTGCTGGATGAAATTGCCTGCTGCCCCGGAATCGAGGTACGCCTCGGCCGTGAACCGCGTCTCTCCCGTTGTCACTTGAACAGTCCACGTAACCGGGTCTGAGAGAGTCCCAGCACCTAGGGTGGCCTCTCCTACCAACCCTAGGCTTTGGAGTTTCCCGGCCTCTCTGGACAGGAGCGTAGAAGGTGTGTGCCCTCTCCGCAGTAGAAGCAGAGGCCCTTGGCGAGTCGTTCTGCTCGGCGTTGTTCAGACTGCCGCAAACGGTCGATCTGCATGGGCTCGTGGACGGAGACACCAGATGCCGTTGACTGAAGTACGGCGGGCTTCTGCGGAGGAGAGGAATGCCGTATCGGACGTCTCTCACGGGACACCTCTTTGGATCGTTCCTGAAAGCGAATGTCCACTCGAGTTGCTAGGGCAATCAGGGCATCCAGGGTGGACGGCACGTCACGACCAGCCAGCTCATCTTTAATTCGACCCGAGAGACCTTCCCAGAAGGCGGCGGTTAGAGCCTCATTGTTCCACCCGAGTTCCGAAGCCAAGGTGCGAAAACGGATGGCATATTGACCCACCGTCAGAGTCCCCTGACGTAACCGGAGGAGAGATGAGGCAGACGCGGAGGCGCGTCCGGGCTCATCAAAGGTGCCACGAAATGCCTGCAGGAACTCCTGGATGTTAGTGGTCACAGGGTCCTCCTTCTCCCACAAGGGGTTTATCCACGCCAGTGCCTCACCCTCTAGATGGGACATCATGAACGCGACCTTGGCTTGGTCGGAAGCAAACAAATGCGGCAGCTGCTTGAAATGGAGGGAGCATTGGTTTATGAATCCCCTGCAGGTCTTGGAATCTCCGGCGTACCGGGGTGGTGGGGCCAGACGAAGCCTGGAAGCATCCGAGGAGGCTGCCACGGGAGCTGGGGCCGTGGATTGTCCAGTGGAAGCTCGAGATGCCGAAGATGTAACCGACGCTTGTAGCGTGTTCAGGCGGGCGTCCACAGAAGACATAAAGTTCAGCATGCGGGTCTGGGTCTCACGCTGGCGTGTGAGTTCCTCCTGCAAGGCCGCTAGTGCTTCGGCGGGATCCATGGCCTGTTCTTACTGTTAGGGCCAGGTGGACGGGCAGACCCAGGAGGTGGATCCACTGGGCCGAACTCCTCACTGAAGGCAAGGGGTCCGGTAGCCGGAGCACTACAGGTAGCAGGATAGTCCGTGCAAAATAGTGGAATGTAGAAGTCCCTGGGACCACGGAGTCACAGATGGTAGTCCGGGTGACGGAGCTCAGGTTCGGAGGCCAAGATGTTGTCAGGCAGAGTCCGGAACTGATGGAGCGAGAGGACGGGTCACCACAGGGATCAAAGATGGTACGGACTGACGGGATGGCAGATAGTCAGCGTGCGGGGTTCGGGAATCGGCAGGACCGGATGGCGAGGCAGGAGCGGCTCTAGAAGAGAGAGAGGTGAGTATATCACAGAGACAAGGAGACCTGACTCCTAGCTTAGGAAACACGAAGAACAGGCCCCGCCCACTTGGACATTAAACCCCTTTATACCCTGTACCTGTGTGTTCAATATCCTGTCTGTGGACGCTGGCACTTTAAGAAAGGGTCAATGACCGCGCGCGCGCCCTAATGCGCATGCGCGAGGCCCGGGTGCCAGAAGCCAGGGCAGGGAGCGGCGAACAGGAGGCAGGGGAGCCGGGCTGGAGCGAAGCTGACAGCGGACGCTGGGAGCGGGGACCGGGACGCCTGGGGATCCTAGGTGAGGAGGCCTGGAGGCTGTGGAGCGGGGGACGCCGGACAGAGGAGCCGGGGAGCGAGCCAGGGAAGCCGGGGAGCGTGGCAGGGGAGCCGGGGAGCTGGACAGGGGACCCGGGGAGCGTGACAGTATGTCTCCACAGCCTACCCCACATATGTTTTCACAGCCTGCCCCACGTATGTCCTCACAGCCTGTCCCACCTAAAGCCAGCCCGTCATGTCTCCACATCCAACCCTCATATGTCCCAGTACCAGCCCCTTATGTCTTCTCAGCCTGCCCCATGTATGTTTCCACAACCTGCCCCATGTTTGTCCCCACAGCCTGTCCCTCATATGTCCCCCTGCCAGCCCCTCATGTCCACAAAGCAGGCCTCAAGTTTATATCCAGAGTCTGTTCCATGTATGTCCACACAGCCTGCTCCATGTATGTCCACACAGCCTGCCCCACATGTCCACACAGCCTGCCCCACGTATGTCCCCACAGCCTGCCCCACCTAAAGCCAGCCCGTCATGTCTCCACATCCAACCCTCATATGTCCCAGTGCCAGCCCCTCATGTCTTCTCAGCCTGCCCCATGTATGTTTCCACAATCTGCCCCATGTTTGTCCCCATAGCCTGTCCCTCATATGTCCCCCTGCCAGCCCCTCATGTCCACAAACATGCCTCAAGTTTGTATCCAGAGTCTGTTCCATGTATGTCCACACAGCCTGCTCCATGTATGTCCACACAGCCTGCCCCACATGTCCACACAGCCTGCCCCACTTTAGTCACACAGCGTGCCCCCCATGTCCACATAGTCTGCCCCACGTATGTCCGCACAGTCTGCCTCACATATGTCTCCACAGCCTGCCCCACATGTCTCCATTGCCTGCTGCACAAATGTCCCCACAGCCTGCCCCACATATGTCTCCATTGCCTGCACCACGTATGTCCCCACAGCCAGCCTCATTTATGTCCCCACAGCTTGCCCTACTTATGTCACCACAGACTGCCCCACATACAGTATGTATGTTCCCTGCCCCAAGTATGTTCCCACAGTCTGCCCAGGCATGTCTCCACAGTTTTCCCCACAGCCTGCCCCACATATGTCCCCACAGCCTGCCCCATGTATGTCCTCACATCTTGCACCACATATGTCTCCACAGCCTGCCCCACATATATCTCCTCAGCCTGCCCCATGATGTCTCCACAGCCTGCCCCACATATGTCTTCACAGCCTGCCGAACATATGTCTCACAGCCTGCCCCACATGTCTTCACAGCCTGCATTGCATTTGTCCCACAGCCTGCCCTGCATTTGTCCCACAGCCTGCCCTGCATTTGTCCCAGTCTGCCCTGAATTTGTCCCACAGTCTGTCCCATATACAGTATGTCCCCACAGTCTGCCTCACATATGTTTCCACAGCCTGCCTCACATATGTCTCCATAACCTTCCCCATGTATATCCCCACAGCCTGCCCCACATATGTGTCCACAGCCTGCCCCTCATATGTCTCCATAGCCTGCATCACATTTGTCCCACAGCCTGCCCTGCATTTGTCACACAGCCTGTGCCATGTATGTCCTCACAGCCTGCCCAACATATGTCCCCACAGTCTGCCCCACATTTGTCTCCACAGCCTGCTCCATGTATATCCCCACAGTCGGCCATACATATGTGTGTCGCCCTGGACAAGCCAGGGGCCACAGAGCACAACACCTACACACCCCACACTCCCTGCAGGCACTTCAAGGTCAGACACAAAACCCTTGTTGCCTTCCCCAGGGGCTGATGTCCACACCAGGGGGTGGAGCCAGGCGGTTGGTCTCCACCCACCAAGGAGTTCACAGTCCTGGAGGAGGGAAAAGGAGGAGTTCAGTTTTGACAGTGAAAGAGGAAGGAGGAAAAGTGAGCAGTAGTGAAGTGGCAAGAGAGCAGACTGAAGTGAGTCCGGGTGTGTGGCCCGGACGGAGCAGCAAGGTTGGCAGACGGTGGTGACCGTCTGCAGGAGTGGCCTATCGGAGTTTGCCGTAAGGACCGTGGACGGGCGGTGGCCCGGTGGTACTGGACCGGTACACAAGGAGAAGCCAGCACCATTGGCAGGGGCTTTTTGGACCCCGGCAAGGCTAGGAGTCGCCATGAAGTTGCCGAATCCGTTAGTGAAGGGGACCTCCGGGTTTCCAAACAGTCAAGTCCCGACAGAAGGCAACCGTCCAACCATGAAGGAGAGACACCGCCACCGCCAAGGGCAACCGTTTCCCAGGGCCAGCGCCTGCGGACAAAAGGGGCTCCTCCGGCCCACATCCAGGTCGGGGAGCGGGTTACCGGTGGGAACCCATCGGAATCAACATAGAACATAGGTGCAGGGAGAGACAGTCATCACTAACCTGCAGGGAACAACAACACCGCAGCCGTCCGAGGGACCCGTCCATCCAGCCGCTTGTTTTACCGTGAACTGTGTCATCATCGTTGGGCTTAGTGAGTACCTCCGTGCCGTGTGGCACAGCGCTGCCCCTGCGACCCTGCACCTCACCAGGCCCCGCAACCTGCCTGCCATCCACTCCTACCCCATCACCGGGCCCCGGGACAACCAACCCCCTACCCACGGAGGGGAGAAATAACAACAAAGCTGCTCCCTGTCACCGCTCCCGGGATCCCCGTCCAGAGCAGCGGTGGTGTCCACACAATCACCTCAACCGTGGGTGGCGTCACGGACAATATCCCCAACACCAAACCACCCCCTTTCAATCACGGGCGAGGAGCGCCGCTCGAGTCCCTGGGATCCGGCCCATCGCTCGAGCCACCGAGCAGCAGCAGCTGCAGAGCAGCGGCAGCCGGACCCGAGCAGTGGGAGAGCGCAGCGTCCCCTCCTCCGCCCGCGACATATGTCCCACAGCAAGCCCTACATATGTCTCCACCCCCTGCTCCACATATGTCTCCACAGCCTGCATCACATTTGTCCCACAGCCTGCCCTGCATTTGTCTCACAGCCTGTCCCATATACAGTATGTCCTCAGTCAGCCCCAAGTATGTCTCCACAGCCTGCCCCACATATACCCCCACAGCCAGCGCTATATATGTCCCACAGCAAGTGTCGCGGGCGGATGGGACGCGCTCGCCACGCTCGGGTCCGGGGCTTCTGCTGCTGCTGCTCGGTGGCTCGAGCGGTGGGCCGGACCCGGGGACTCGAGCAGCGCTCTTCACCCGTGAGAGAAAAGGGATGGTTTGTTTGGGGAGAGAGTTCGTGACGCCACCCACGGGACATGGTGATGATGGTACCACCGTTGCTGGTGACAGGGATCCCGGGAGAGATGGTAGGGAGCAGCTAGGATGTTGTCCCCTCCGTGGGTAGGGGGTTGGTGATCCCGGGGCCCGGTGGTGTAACGGGGAGGCTGGATGACTGGGGGTGCAGGGTTGCAGGGACAGCGCGGCGCGGTGCCGGACGGCACTGGTGTACTCACTCAGACAATCAATGACGGAGTCTCTGGTAAACCAAAACGGCCGGATGGACGGGTCCCGCAGCCGGCTGCAGTGTTGTTATGCTCTCCCCGGACGGCTGATGGTGGCTGTCTTTCCCTGCACCTGTTAGAATGTTCTGACTCCTGTGGTTGCCCACCGGTAGTTCGCTCCCCAGCGTATAAGTGCCGTAGGAGTCCGTTTTGCCCGCAGGCGCTGGCCCTTGGATCTCTAGCCTGTGGCGTTGGCTTTATATCCTCTCGGTGTGGACTGTTGCCTTCTGTCGGGTATTGGTTATTGGGAAACCCCTGGGGTTCCTGTCACACTCGGATTTGACTATTGTCGGTGGCTCCAAGTCTGGTCGGGGTCTGATGGCCCTGCCTATGTGCTTAGCTTCACTCCGTTCCCCGGTCCGGTACCAGCGGGCCAACGCCCAACCACGGTCCCTACGGCTCTGCAGAGTTCCACTAACTCCTGCAGACAGCCACCACCGTCTGCCAACATTGCTGTCAGTGCCTTTGCTCCGACCCAGACACTTGCAGTTTGTGTCCTCTCACTTTCACCTCCAAACTCAATCTACTGCTTTTCCCGCCTCCAGGCCTGTGAACTCCTTGGTGGGTGGGGCCAACTGCCTGGCTCCACCCCACCTGGTGTGGACATCAGACCCTGGAGGGAGGCATCAAGGGTTTTTGGTTGAGTGATGTAACTGTCTAGGGTGGTGTATGTTGTTATGTATGTGACTACCTGGCTAGGCCAGGGCGTCACATTCCCCCTTGGTAAAATGCAGACCGTCCGTTCATGAAGTTCTGGTAGTAACTGTTTGCCCTCATCCATCATGTCCGCCCGTGCATCGTGTCACGCCCCTTGTAGGCATCACTAATCGATAACGAGGCTGTTCCTTAGTGCGGCAGGCATGAATAGCTGATCAGTCACGGCTGCTGGACGCAGAGAGTAACCGCCTGACGTATGTGACCGTGCAGACGAGCGGCGGGATGAAGGTTCATATTAAGTCCTGGAATGGCGTCGCCTCCTGGATGTGGGTGGCAAATGACGAGAACTGCGGAATCTGCCGTATGGCTTTTAATGGCTGCTGCCCAGACTGTAAGTATCAGCCCCCTGCCATTCCTGGTATACTAGTATGCGCCAGTTCAGAGATGGGCACGAGAGGGCCCTGTGCCCCCTGCATAGTGTGGTGTCATGTGCCCCCTGCATAGTGTGGTGTCTGTGCCCTGTGCCCCCTGCGTAGTGTGGTGTCATGTGCCCCCTGCATAGTGTGGTGTCTGTGCCCTGTGCCCCCTGCGTAGTGTGGTGTCATGTGCCCCCTGCATAGTGTGGTGTCTGTGCCCTGTGCCCCCTGCGTAGTGTGGTGTCTGTGCCCTGTGCCCCCTGCGTAGTGTGGTGTCTGTGCCCTGTGCCCCCTGCGTAGTGTGGTGTCTGTGCCCTGTGCCCCCTGCGTAGTGTGGTGTCTGTGCCCCCTGCGTAGTGTGGTGTCTGTGCCCCCTGCGTAGTGTGGTGTCTGTGCCCCCTGCGTAGTGTGGTGTCTGTGCCCCCTGCGTAGTGTGGTGTCTGTGCCCCCTGCGTAGTGTGGTGTCTGTGCCCCCTGCGTAGTGTGGTGTCTGTGCCCCCTGCGTAGTGTGGTGTCTGTGCCCCCTGCGTAGTGTGGTGTCTGTGCCCCCTGCGTAGTGTGGTGTCTGTGCCCCCTGCGTAGTGTGGTGTCTGTGCCCCCTGCGTAGTGTGGTGTCTGTGCCCCCTGCGTAGTGTGGTGTCTGTGCCCCCTGCGTAGTGTGGTGTCTGTGCCCCCTGCGTAGTGTGGTGTCTGTGCCCCCTGCGTAGTGTGGTGTCTGTGCCCCCTGCCTAGTGTGGTGTCTGTGCCCCCTGCGTAGTGTGGTGTCTGTGCCCCCTGCGTAGTGTGGTGTCTGTGCCCCCTGCGTAGTGTGGTGTCTGTGCCCCCTGCCTAGTGTGGTGTCTGTGCCCCCTGCCTAGTGTGGTGTCTGTGCCCCCTGCCTAGTGTGGTGTCTGTGCCCCCTGCCTAGTGTGGTGTCTGTGCCCCCTGCCTAGTGTGGTGTCTGTGCCCCCTGCCTAGTGTGGTGTCTGTGCCCCCTGCCTAGTGTGGTGTCTGTGCCCCCTGCCTAGTGTGGTGTCTGTGCCCCCTGCCTAGTGTGGTGTCTGTGCCCCCTGCCTAGTGTGGTGTCTGTGCCCCCTGCCTAGTGTGGTGTCTGTGCCCCCTGCCTAGTGTGGTGTCTGTGCCCCCTGCCTAGTGTGGTGTCTGTGCCCCCTGCCTAGTGTGGTGTCTGTGCCCCCTGCCTAGTGTGGTGTCTGTGCCCCCTGCCTAGTGTGGTGTCTGTGCCCCCTGCCTAGTGTGGTGTCTGTGCCCCCTGCCTAGTGTGGTGTCTGTGCCCCCTGCCTAGTGTGGTGTCTGTGCCCCCTGCCTAGTGTGGTGTCTGTGCCCCCTGCCTAGTGTGGTGTCTGTGCCCCCTGCCTAGTGTGGTGTCTGTGCCCCCTGCCTAGTGTGGTGTCTGTGCCCCCTGCCTAGTGTGGTGTCTGTGCCCCCTGCCTAGTGTGGTGTCTGTGCCCCCTGCCTAGTGTGGTGTCTGTGCCCCCTGCCTAGTGTGGTGTCTGTGCCCCCTGCCTAGTGTGGTGTCTGTGCCCCCTGCCTAGTGTGGTGTCTGTGCCCCCTGCCTAGTGTGGTGTCTGTGCCCTGTGCCCCCTGCCTAGTGTGGTGTCTGTGCCCTGTGCCCCCTGCCTAGTGTGGTGTCTGTGCCCTGTGCCCCCTGCCTAGTGTGGTGTCTGTGCCCTGTGCCCCCTGCCTAGTGTGGTGTCTGTGCCCCCTGCCTAGTGTGGTGTCTGTGCCCCCTGCCTAGTGTGGTGTCTGTGCCCCCTGCCTAGTGTGGTGTCTGTGCCCCCTGCGTGGTGGCGGTGGCGCTGCCCTGTGCGCGTGGTGGCGGTGGCGCTGCCCTGTGCTTGTGGTGTGGTGGCGCTGCCCTGTGCTTGTGGTGTGGCGGCGGCGGGGCCCTGTGCTTGTGGTGTGGCGGCGGCGGGGCCCTGTGCTTGTGGTGTGGCGGCGGCGGGGCCCTGTGCTTGTGGTGTGGCGGCGGCGGGGCCCTGTGCTTGTGGTGTGGCGGGGGCTGTGCCCTGTGCTTGTGGTGTGGCGGGGGCGCTGCCCTGTGCTTGTGGTGTGGCGGGGGCGCTGCCCTGTGCTTGTGGTGTGGCGGGGGCGCTGCCCTGTGCTTGTGGTGTGGCGGGGGCGCTGCCCTGTGCTTGTGGTGTGGCGGGGGCGCTGCCCTGTGCTTGTGGTGTGGCGGCGGCGCTGCCCTGTGCTTGTGGTGTGGCGGCGGCGCTGCCCTGTGCTTGTGGTGTGGCGGGGGCGCTGCCCTGTGCTTGTGGTGTGGCGGGGGCGCTGCCCTGTGCTTGTGGTGTGGCGGGGGCGCTGCCCTGTGCTTGTGGTGTGGCGGGGGCGCTGCCCTGTGCTTGTGGTGTGGCGGGGGCGCTGCCCTGTGCTTGTGGTGTGGCGGGGGCGCTGCCCTGTGCTTGTGGTGTGGCGGGGGCGCTGCCCTGTGCTTGTGGTGTGGCGGGGGCGCTGCCCTGTGCTTGTGGTGTGGCGGGGGCGCTGCCCTGTGCTTGTGGTGTGGCGGGGGCGCTGCCCTGTGCTTGTGGTGTGGCGGGGGCTGTGCCCTGTGCTTGTGGTGTGGCGGGGGCGCTGCCCTGTGCTTGTGGTGTGGCGGGGGCGCTGCCCTGTGCTTGTGGTGTGGCGGGGGCGCTGCCCTGTGCTTGTGGTGTGGCGGGGGCGCTGCCCTGTGCTTGTGGTGTGGCGGGGGCGCTGCCCTGTGCTTGTGGTGTGGCGGGGGCTGTGCCCTGTGCTTGTGGTGTGGCGGGGGCTGTGCCCTGTGCTTGTGGTGTGGCGGCGGCGCTGCCCTGTGCTTGTGGTGTGGCGGGGGCGGGGCCCTGTGCTTGTGGTGTGGCGGCGGCGGGGCCCTGTGCTTGTGGTGTGGCGGCGGCGCTGCCCTGTGCCCGCTGCCTAGTGTGCGGCCAGGCTCTGTGCACATCACCCTTCCGGCTTTTGCTTTGACCTGCAGATCATTGCTTTGTAAGCACCGAAGCCTAAACTCTGCAGAAAACTACCCCTGGACCTGACATGGCTGATAACAGAGAACACTATAGAACAGTGTCCCCCAACTCCAGTCCTCAGAGACCACCAATAGCTGTGTTTCCAGGGTTTCTTTAGCCTTGCAGGGATGTTGGAATCCTCACCTGAGCAGTACTGGGGAATCCCTGCGCTCCTGCACTGATGCGGCCCCTGAGGACTGGCTTTGGGGGACGCTGCTGTAGCACATCCAGTCAGCGCATTCTGGCCTCACACCTCCAGGTTCTTCTCTTCATCCATGCCTGTCCTGATGGTGTGCTTTGTGCCCGCAGGTAAGGTGCCCGGTGACGACTGCCCCTTGGTCTGGGGCCACTGTTCTCACTGCTTCCACATGCATTGCATCCTGAAGTGGCTGAACTCCCAGCAAGTGCAGCAGCATTGTCCCATGTGCCGGCAAGAATGGAAATTCAAGGAGTAAATCACGCTGCCATGCCTACTTAACGCTTGGCAGCTGCGGAGTCCCGAGTCTCTCGGGCATGCTGGTACTTCTAGTTCCGGTAGCCAGAGAGCTTTACATGTTACAGAAACTGTCAAGATGGAAAATGATATAATAAGTAACAAAGATGGAAAGTAAAGGAACCTTCCAGCCTGGTGCCTCTGGGGCAATGGGGAAAAGACTGGTGACTGTGCCCCTTCGCAGTGCCCTCGCCAGGTGCCAGCTCCTCCGCTGCTTCACATTTCATTATTAAATTACCTTTGTGTTTGTGACAAATGAGATTAGTCATTTCTACTTGTAAATGGAAGAACGTGCATTGACGCGTAACAGAAAAACCTCCGACTCTTCTATTGATGTGAGAAGTGACGTGGACCAAGGCCATAATGAAGCTCCTATCAAAAGCAGTAGGGCGTGATTAACCCCTTCCCAGCTGGTGCTTACTGCAGTATTTTTTTCTATTGGCGGCAGTGGTGTATTAGGCCTCATTCAGCCGTAATTGATTTTCTATTTTTTTTTTTTTTTTTTTGGGGGGGTTTGGAATACCAATCTCAATCAGTGCTTTAGTTCTTACCATCAGTGATCATCTAGTCTGAAAAAATAAATAAATACATTACATTACAAAGCGTCTCCTATTCATGGCACATGGGGGGCCTTTTTCATAGACCCATAGACTTGATTCTGATCAAAGATGTCCAGGTCTCTGTTCCGGCACTTTGCACCGATGCTCTGTAGAGCCGGCTGTCAAGCACACTGCCGGGCCGTGCCTATAGACGCCACTTACAGCACCAATCACCAGTGCTGTGAGCAGTGATTATAGTCGGTCCATGTACGCTCCCCAAGACTGAAAGCCGGCAGCTTCCAGGAGGAAAAAAAAAAGCTAATTTTCTCCCGCTAGCTGGGCTTTCAGTAAGGGCAGCCAGGAAGCATTGTAATGGTATTTAACTACAGATTAACTTTACATCTGCCTGTAAATAGCGATCTCCAAGGAGTCAGGTTTCCTAAAGTTTTTCCCCTATTCACAAAGATCGGTCCAACCCCCCTTCTGATGCTGACAACAAGGCTATGAAGTGCAGGCATGCCATAGTTGCATTCTTTCTCTTGGGCATTGGTACATATAAGTACAGTACACAACGTTTTCCAGCAGTCCCATAGAGAATTAATAAGGTGTGGTATCATCACTCTATTTGGAATTTCAGACCCCTATCCCTGGAATCGGAGGCGTCCCTGGGGTCAGCCCTCCACCAATCCACAAGTTACCATCTGGCCTTAGAGATGGCAATTTTTGATGATGTGAATACACCTTTCACTAGACCTCATACAAATATGAAGAGTTGTACCATTTAGAAATGTCACTATATTGGGAATCGTCATCACTGATCTGGCCAAAAATACTGGACCCCACAGCTCCCATTGTAATCAGAGGAGCCCTTTTATTTACTAGTCATTCAGCTATTTGGGTGAAATATGAGCACGATCTGTATACCCACTTTTCATTGTAATGATTGTTTCTCTACTATATTTTATAAGGCCTGTCCATTTAGGCAATTACCAATAATGTAATGTTTTCTAAGGCATTAACAAGATCACAACACTGAAAAAATGCAGGACAATAAAGTATATGTATATTCAAATTGTAGATTAAATCCAGTATGCAATAAAAGACTATGGGTCCTTCAGCCCTGCAAAAACTACAGCTCTGTGTATATAGAGTATGTAAAAGGTGATAAATTACATACAATAACATAAGTAAAAAGACTAAGCTAGTCTCAAACTGCTCTATGTAAGCATAAGACGTATGAGAAGTGCCCTCAACAATCAAGGGGATAGACATCAATGCTGTAAATATAAACCGTGTTGTGAAAGATATCACATAAGTCATAAAATGAACAGGACAAAGTCATAAACCTGAGGGAAATGTAGCCATAGTTCATAAGAATACACCCAGCCATGGAAACACTAAATGCGCGTTTCACTAATGCTTCATCAGGGGGAACAACAATTTCTATATTATGCATGCACACACAGAAATATACATTGTATATCGTTACTATTATTGGGGAGTTGACTGCTTGCTTTTCCTTTTCAGCCAATTGGAGCCACATATAGGTTTTGACTTTGAGTCTTGAACTTGAGGTTCAGACTTGAGCAATGACAACTTTGAAGCTCAGACCCTTGTATGTATGTTGGGCCCAGAAATATTTGAACAGTGTCAAATTTATCCTAATTTAGGCTACATTCCCATGACTGTTACATTTTTGCGGTCCACAAAAATGGTCCTGTTTTTCCACGGATGCATCCGTGTGACAACCGCATCCGTCCCGTTCAGTTCCGTAGACGGTCCGTGGACTTCCGTTTTCTTTGCGGACCGCAAAAAATGGAATAAGAGTTACATACAGTCCAGGCTATCTGGCCAGATGCTGGTCCCCATATAAAGTCTATGGGGAACAGAATCTGGAGCAAAGGGGTAGGAGCAAGCGCTACTTGCTCACCGATCACCGGAGCAGCTATCACACTGCTCCCACGGCTGCTCTTTGTTCTTCCCGAGCTGGCTGCTCATTAGACTCATACATATTCACTGCTGCCCGCACTCACCGGCATCTGTGACTGGTTGCAGTCAGACACGTTACTCAGTGTGGGGGCACGTCTGACTGCTACCAATCACAGCCGCGGTCCGCGGGTCTATATCATACAGTACAATACGTAAATAATTTAAAAAACAAACCTGATGTGCGGTTCCCCCAATTTTGATACCAGCCAAGATAAAACCTCACAGCTGCTGGCTTGTATTCTCAGGCTGGGGAGACCGTTATTCTGAGCCCCCCAGCATAAAAATATCAGCCAGCAGCCGGCCGGAATTGCTGAATCCATTAGATGCAACAGTCCCGGGACTTTACCAGGCTCATCCCGAATGGCCTGGTGTGGTGGCAATTGGGGTAATATATGGGGTTGATACCAGCTGTGTAATGTCACCTGGCATCAAGCCCAAAGGTTAGTGATGTCACGGCATCAATCAGATACCCGACATCACTAACTATCAGTAAGAATAAAAGAAAAATTTTTATTTGAAAAAACAACCCCCAACACATTCCCTCTTTCACAAATTTATTGAAAAGAAAAAACAAAACCGAGTCTGGCGTAATCCAATAAGGGGGTCCCACGACGATCCACACCATACCCACTGTCCCAGTCAGTGAAGAACAGAATGTTCCCCATTGGCTGGGAGAGCAATGCAGTGACCTGAGCTAACATCATGAGGTCAGCCCTGGTCACTGCAGGGGATGACAAGCGCTGACTTCATGAGGTTAGCTGAGTTCATTACCTGCAGTGATGAAGTCCACTGTACTCCTGATGTCCGCGCTCGTTACTGACTTCCATTGTCCGCCGCATTCACAAGCCAAGTATCGCGAGGGGCCTGTGAGATAACCACTAGTCACAGTCTCGGGCCGCCTGCGAGACTTGATGTGAGAACATGGAAGTCAGAGACGAGCGATGACGTCAGGAGTATAGGACTTCATCACCGCAGGCAATGAACTTTACTAACCTCCTAATATCGGCGCTCGTCATCCCTGCAGCTGCTGACACTGCTGTGCGGGCAGATGCTGACACACTGCAGTGTGGGCAGCCGTGGAGCTGGCAGGGAGCAGGACACAGAGTGTGCAGGGGCACCCGACGGAGGTCACACAGAATTGCTTCTGTGCGGCTTCCGGGAATTTTGTGGGCCCATTGACTTGTATTGAGTCACAGTGCGTTATTACAGAACAGAATAGGACATGTTCCATAATAATGAAACAGACATACGGCATCAAATGTGTTTTTTTGATTTTTTTTTTTTTTTTTTTTTTATAAGAACTGATGCACACGAAAGCGCTTCCATGTGCCATCCGATCCTACACAAAAGACATTGAAAAGATGGTCCTGTCAGTGGGTCCGTCAAAAAAACAGGAACTGACCAGGACAAACGGAACGGTCGTCTGAATGAGCCCTTAGTCTCTGTACATAACCACAATGGATCTGTAGCAAATAATTAAAACTGAAATGAACACTTTGAGCTGTAGGTTTCACAATACTAAATTAACCTGTTAAGGGTTATAGGCATTTTTTACAGAAGCTCATTATTGTCAGAGGCTCAAAGGTCATTGGTAGGGATGAGCGGATCAATAGAAGTTCTGGTTCGCTGGGTTCGTACAGACTTTTTGTTAAAAGTTCAGTTTGGTACCCAAACTTTGGTGCTGTGAAATGGTTGTAGTAATGGATAGGGGGCTGCAAAATAAAGCAAAATGGGGCAATTCACCTGCAAACAAATGTGGATAGGGAATAAATGAAAAAACGTGGGATCCCCCTATTTTTGATAAGCAGCCAAGGTAAAGTAGACTGTTGAGGGCTGCAGCCCTCAGCTGTCTGCTTTACCTTGGCTGCTTATCAAAAAATAGGGGGATCCCACACTTTTTTTTTTGTTTTTTTTAATTGTTTTTTTATTTAATCAATTTGAAAAAATAAAATGGAGTTGGAATCCCCTATTTTTGATAACCAGCCATGGTAAAGCAGACAGCTGGGGCTGATATTATCAGGGTGGGAAGGCCCATGGTTATTTGGCTCTTTCAAGCCTAGAAGTAGCCCGCAGCCTCCCCAGAAGCGGTGCATTGATTAGATGCCCCAATTCTGGCACTTTGCCTGGCTCATCCCGATTGCCCTGGTGCTGTAGCAATTAGGGTAACACTTTGGTGTTGATGTCAGCTGTAAATTGACAGCTGGCATCAAACCAAGGGGTTAGTAATGGGAAAGCGTCTATCAGAGTTAAAAATTGAAATATTTGAAAATTGTTTGATCCACATTAGTGGTCAGCAGACTGATACGAGCTCAGGTACCTTCCCTTACAGAATTGTCCTTAGTTATTGATGTTTTCACAATAATGGTATAGTTTTTTAAAAGGCCATCAGTCAGTTATCGATAGGGATTTCGACTGTCGGAGAACAAAAGAGCTGCTGGACTTTTGTCTCCATATTGTGGGGTCGGGGGCATTTTCCTAGTGGCATATGAATATCGTGGGCTGATCACAAGACAATTCAATGCGGCGTGATGATATGTCGGGCTGTGACTCTACATGACTAAGACGACGTAGACCTATCCTCCTGGGGATGACGGGGGTTTGGTTTGACATTAAATATGTTACAGGATGAGGTGAGCTCATCAGTCGCTGCAAACCCTACATTGGATGACTAAACGCCTTAAAGGACATGGATTACTACAGCTAATTATCCTTTCTGTCAATTAGAGACGGTCTTCAGACTCAAAAGCAGAACCAACAGTGGTAACTAAAGACATCAACATTCAGGAAAGTAGAGAACTGTCCAACGTCAATCAGTTAACCCCTTGTCTCCATGTAGAAGGCGGCATTCATACATAGCCATGTGAGTGCTACTGTCGAAGAGAAACAGATCGACTTCTTTTCTCTCGTGTCATCCTGAGTGCATCCATTTATTTTCTCATCCTTTTTTCCCCTCTGAAGTAAGTAGACAGTTTTTTTTATCCATTGACTCACAATATAAAATATGTCTTTCGTGTTTAATACATTTTATATGGACCCACGTAAACTTTAATGGTCGAGTCTTCTTCGCTAAACAGATGAAAAGAAGACCTGCTCTGATTCTCGCTGACCGGAGACACGGATCCGTCTATAAAAACGATTTGTGTATTGATCAATGAAACTCTAATGCGGGCGTCACACGGTACAATATATCGGGCGATATGTCGTCGGGGGTCACGTCGTTAGTGACGCACATCCGGCATCGTTAGACATATCGTACCATGTGACACCTCCGAACGACTGTGAACAAGCAAAAATACCTTATCGTTGCTCGTTGACACATCGTTCCTTTTCAAAAAGTCGTTCCTCCTTCTGTGCTCCAGTTGTTCGTCGTTCCCGTGGCAGCACACATCGCTCCGTGTGACACCCCGGGAACGACGAACACAGCTTACCTACGTCCCGCCGGCAATGCGGAAGGAAGGAGGTGGGCGGGATGTTTACGTCCCGCTCATCTCCGCCCCTCCGCTTCTATTGGCCGGCCGCTGCGTGACGTCGCTGTGACGCCGAACGTCCCTCCCCCTTCAGGAAGAGGATGTTCGCCGCCCACAGCGAGGTCGTCTGGACGAGTAAGTACGTGTGACGGGGGTAAACGACTTTGTGTGACATGGGCAACAAATTGCCCGTGACGCACAAACGACTGGAGCGGGTGCGATCACTTATGCGATCGCACGATTTATCGTCCCGTGTGACGCCGGCATAAGGATGCTGTCCAAAGAAAAAAGGAGAGTAGTAGGATATGACCTTTAAAAATTATATATATATATTATACTGTATATATTTATGAATAACCTACATATATACTGTGCTGTGGAAAAGGTTTAGGCAGCCATTATCCCTTTCATGGCCATGTTTTTTTTTTATTTTCCTCTCCTTTTAAAAGTAATACATTTTTTTTATTTTTCCATCCACATAACCGTATGGCATGTTTTTTTCACAAGTATTTTAGAATGACACCATTCATTTTATCATGAAAAAAATTCAAATTGTGTTAAAATCGTAAAAAAAAGTGCAACTTCATAATTGTTTTTCTGTTTTATATTTTTTTTGTTTTTTTTTATTTACCATGTTGACTATATGGTAAAACTGACCTGGCAATATGATTCTCCAGGTCAGTGAAATTACGCAGATACCAAACATGTATAGGTTTTTGTTTTTTACTTAAGTGGTGAAACAAATTAAAAACTTGAAAATAAATTTGCTTTTGTCGCAATTTTCCGAGAGCCGTAATGTTTAAAATCTTCAGGGTGTGGGGCTGTGTGAGGGCTTGTTTTTTGCACCTTGAGTAGTGATGGGCGAAACCGCGTAGTTTCAAAGGTGCACAGGATTTTGGGTGTTTGATAAAGAACCTGCACTCCAGAAATTAAAAAAAAAATAAAATAAAGGAAATAAGAATGAAGCAAGCACTTTATACTTACCATGGCTCTGTCGCAACTGTACACTGCTCCCACTAGGCTGTACACTGCTCTTACGGCCTCTCCTTCACTTTCTGGGCCGCTCATCTTTCCTCCTCCATATGCACTGTATTTACCGGCCTGCCTGGCATCTGTGCTTGGTTGCAGTCAGACGCGCCCCCAGCCTGTGTCACAGCATCTGCCTACAACCAATCACAGGTGCTGTCGGCGGGTCAGTAGCGTGGTAAAAAAATCAATTGACGTAGGGTCCCCCCATATTATGATACCCAGCACAGATAAAGCCCACAGCTACAGGCTGCAGCCCCCAGCCCTGCGCTTATCTTTATAGCTTTGTATCAAAATAAGAGGAACTGCATGCGGCATTTTTTCAATTTAAATTATACAAATAAATAACTAAAACTGGCATGCGGTCCCCCCCCCCACAATTTGATAACCATACATGATAAAGCTCAACAGCTGGTATTCTCAGACTGGGGAGGTCTATGGTTATTAGGACCCCCCCAGCCTAAAAATTACAACCTGCAACGAGCTCGGCACTTTACCCAGCTCTTCCCAATTGCCCTGGTGTGGTGGCAATCGGGGTAATGAGGGGTTAATAAAAGCGCACAACTGTCATCAGGCCCAAAACGAGTGATGGGTAGGAGTCTGAGACCCCCCCCCATCTCTAATCCTATAAGTAAAAAGAAATTAACACAAACACCAAGAAAACGCCTTTATTTGATTAAAATACAAAAAAACACCCTCTTTCACCACTTTAACCGCTTAAACACCCCTTCAGATCTGACGTAATTCACACGAGGTCCCATAGCGATTCAGCTCTGCTACATCTCAGTCACAGCACGCAGCCATAGAGTATGACTGCCCGCTGCGAGTGGAGACAGAGACTGAGCCACGATGAGCGATGACGCTGGAGGTTAGCACCTGTGACTGCAAATAATCTGACGTCATTGCTCATATCGGGTCTGTTATTGTCTGCTGCGGCTAAATATTAAACTATCTAATAACATTAGCGTTGGTAGTAAATCCTGTTCGATCCTGCCTTGGGACGATATTCAATTGTGCGCATGCGTTACGTTTATTACGTAAACCTGTAGTGATATTTACGCCTTTTACGCATGCGTTAATCATACAATTGCTGTGGACCACCGGCTTATTATCCAGGATGTTTTGTCATTTTTTTTTTTTTTTTTTTCTTCACTGAACTCTGCTGCGGCACTCCTGTGTATAGACCGGCATGTAGATTGCATCTTTAGTTCAGTCAGGATTCAACACTAGTTATTCCTGTGATTATTTGGTGTGTTGTTTGGGGTAATTTTGGTGGTATAAAACATATTTTTTTCTTCCCCCCCCCCCCTTGTATTGGCAATTTGGGCGATTGCTTATTTTTACCCCTTATGTGCTTACTACATGTTCTATGGATGAATAGCCTCTGATTTATACTATACCTGTATTTGTTCAATATTTCGTATATTATTTACATCACTATCTGGTGGTCCATTGATGTGTGTGTGTGTGTATATGTTTTTTAATTGTTTTTAAACTTGTCTGTGATATGTTAGTGGCTATGTCACTTCTTGCATGTAACATTTGGGTGTTTTGTGTTTTTTTCATAATGAACATTTGTACCATTTTCTATCTGATATGTGGTCTGGTTGATCCCTCATTTATTGGCACTTCCTTTCTTCGCCTTTGTTCTGATCTTGTATTCTAGTGCCAGTGATGATCCCAGTGGTCAAGCGGTGCCCTGCCTCCTTTTTTGCTTCTTACAGTATGGGTAGAGTCACACTGACATATGATTCGCACGAGTGCAATGCGAAGAAATCTCGAATTTCACTCGGCCCCATGTAAGACAATAGTGCAGCTCACATATGCGAGTTTATCCTCAGCCCTAACTGGACTGAGGAAAAAATGGCAGCATGCTACGATTGTCTGTGTGTCTCCTATCACTCACACCCATTCAAGTCTATCGGTGCGAGAGAAACATTGGACTGCACTGATGACATTCAAGTGCAGTACAATATACACACAGGCTGACAGTGGAGGAGATGGGGGAATTAATCCCTCCCTCTCCTCCACAGGATCGGATCACAGTCACATGACACAGCAGAGCCTGAGCAAAGGGTCAATAAGATTTCACTTCCGATGCTCTCGCATTGGATGCCATATGCCAGTCTGACCCCGGCTTACGATATAGACGAGCAAAGAACCTGTGATTGAAAGCAGTCAGCTGACACTCAGTGTGGGGGGCATGTCTAACTGCAACCAATCACAGGCGCCAGTGGGCGGGGAAAGCAGTGCATATTCAATGACAGTTAATTAGCTGATCCAGAAGTGAATGCACAACCTGGAAGCAGCTTACCGCCATGACAGAGGCTCCATAAGTACAGCGCACCCGCTCCTATCTTGCCATTCCTTCTGCTAAAATTTTTAATCTCCGGTTTCTGATTCCCCATAGACTTATATGGGAACCAGATTCCGGACTGAAAACGGATTTTAAAAAAACAT
Organism: Anomaloglossus baeobatrachus; assembly: GCF_048569485.1. Taxonomy (NCBI): domain Eukaryota; kingdom Metazoa; phylum Chordata; class Amphibia; order Anura; family Aromobatidae; genus Anomaloglossus; species Anomaloglossus baeobatrachus. The sequence continues at coordinate 275,513,745 of NC_134357.1, read as the reverse complement.
AACAGGGACCCGCTGGTTCCGATTATCTGCGAGTCCACCCATCTCTAGCTATGAGCTGATGTTTTTTCTGATACCATTTTGGGGTGAATATGATGTTTTCATTGCCTGTTAGGCTATGTGCGCACGTTGCGTACAGTCACTGCAGAAATTTCTGCAGCGATCTGAAGAGCACATGTGCGCTTTAAATCACTGCAGAAATGTCCGTAGTGAAAAAAAAAAAAGCTGATTCCATGCGCTCCTCCTGCAGCTCTTGCCAAAGACAGAGCGGGAGCTGCCGGCAAAGCGCACGGAAGAAGTGACATGTCACTTCTTAGAACGCAGCGCTTCAGCAGAAGCCGAAGCGCTGCGCTCTAAAACGCCACGTCCGCACGGCCCCTGCACAATCTCCATAGACTGTGCAGGGGACGCAGGACGCATGCAGTTACGCTGCGCTACAAAGCGCAGCGTAACTGCATGTATTTACGTAACGTGCGCACATAGCCTTATTGTGTTCTGTGGCAATGTTGGCAAAAAAAAATAATTCTGGCATTTTGCTTTTTTTTTCTCGTTACGCTTACTGATCAGATTAATATATTTTATATTTGATAGATATCTTAGAAATGCATCAATATAAAATGTGTATTTTTTTTATTTGCTTAATTTTTAATGGGACAAAACAAGGTGATTTGAACTTTTTATTTTTCTATTTTTTTTATTTATTTTTTTTTACATATTTAACTTTTTTTCTTTTTATTATTATTGTTATACCTCTTAGGGCACTTGAACCTGCAGTCAACTGATCCCTTGTGCTGTACATAGCAGTTCATCAGCACTGCTATGTATAGCAAAAATCCAGGTCTACTCTGAACGCCAGCTAAACTCCTGGCTTTCACAGGAAATTCGCCATGACAAGTATGGGGCTCTTCAGCAGACCCACGACTGTCATGGCAACCCAATGGTGCCCACAACTACATCACGGGGCTACCGATGGGTGCATAAATGGCACACTCCCCTGCTGGCGCATGTTAAATACCTCAGTAGGAGATTGAAAGTGGCATTTAACATGTTAGCATCCTCTTACCCCTCGATACATTCTACGTCCACTGAGGTTGTTATCATGGACTTTATGGTATAGCTATATTGGGGAAGGGGAGGGGCACGATCATGGACTTGGCATTCTCCCCTACCCCCCAACTCATTATAAGTCTCTCATAGCGTTTTTCTCTAGTCCCTTCCACGACAGCATAGGAGGTTGTCTCTCCACGCCCTAATTGGGACAGGAAGCACAAGAGAGGTTAAATGGACCCTCCCACCTCCCATAGCCAGTGTCTTTCCTGTCCCCATGGGGCATGGAGAGGTTTTTGTTTTTCTCCTATACTGTGGTGGCCGGCGAACTGCAGTATGCATTTTTTTTTTCCCCCTACCTTAGCCGGGCAGTGTCGGTCGGGCCTTCGCCGCTCCTCCCATGCTGTTCCCTCACCTTGTGAGGGACCGCCGCACCAGCCTTCCGGACCTCCTCTGGGGCGATGTAGGCTGTGTTGCTCCCCGGCCGGCGACCTCCCTGAGCCGCCGGCCGCCTCCCGTGTGCACGCTGCCGATGCGACCCGGAGGTGCTACCGCGGGCGGGACTTCCGGTTCTCACGCTTCCTGTGTGGGCACTTCCAGTCGCGGAGGCAGCGTGAGAGACACGCCGTCGCTTCCACTGCCTGTCATGGACCAGATGCGGGAGGCGGGGAACGTCACCAGTCGCTGGGGGGGGGCAGGCCTTTTCCACAGGAAAGCTGCCCTGAAGGCATCAGACCCACGGTAAGGATTCTCCTGTGTGCACTGCCATGTCTTCCTCTGCTTCTGCAGAGCCCAGCGTTCCCCCTGCCACAGTAAGTGGCTGAGGGGCAGTCCCTTCTGCCTGTTTTCAGGCTGCTATTGTTGGCTCCTTCTGGTTTCCAGGAGGATGAGCCTGCTGGAATATGTGTCAAGTCTGACAAGTGTGATGACAAGACTGAGAGAAACTTTGCCAGCAGTGTACGTATGTCCCTTCCATGGTCTAGTGGTATGCTGATGACCTTGGGTGTGTGAGCTTGGGAGTTTGAATCCCAGTGGACGCTCCTGGATAGTTGCTGTGTCATGGTCCCATGGGCTAGCTGCCTGGTCTCTGATGATGCCTCTCTGTTTCCATTGGATGGAGAGGGCATGCATCGTGTGTATAGATTGTTAGGGCTGAACAACTGTCCCTTGTAGCGAGCTGCGGTCCATGATGATACCGGAGATTCAGGCCTCACTAGCCTCCCTCCCTGCTGTTGACCCTTCTGCCACAAAAATGATCCGCCTCAGATGGTCCCGATAAAGGTTTTTCCTCCAGGAGGCCTGACCGGTCTTTTCTTTTTCCCTCAGACGATTGGGGGATCTTAATGGAGCACTATGGGGTTGGAGGATGAGTAGGTCCACCCCTCCGTTCAGGGTGACGTGTCCATGCTAATGTTCAGGGTCCTCTCTCAGGAATGGGATTTCCCTGAGAAGCAATTCCGGAGTGTCCCCTGACACAGATTCCCCTGGAGAGTTCTGGGTTGCATTGGGAGATTCCCAAGGTGGATGTGCAGGTGGCCAAGGTTGCTAAGCAAACAGCGCTCCCCTTTGCGGCCGATTCCCAGCTTAGGGATCTGATGGATAGGGAGGCTTTGTCTTCTCCCATTTGGGCCCATATTGCCTCCGCTTATGTCTCCCTGTCCCTCCTCCGGAGGCTCGACCAGTTAAGGCTCATATTCCTGGGGTACTCCTAGGGATGGGTTCCTGGAATTCCTTCCCTTCCTTAGGAAGGCTACTAGTTTTGGCGGATACCTCTGTGAAGTCGGTCCGCCTAGCTGCCAGGACCTCAGTCTTGTCTAACTCGGACAGACGAGCTCTAGGCTTCAGTCAAAAATTAGCTCGGGCACACAGAAAAAGTAAGAGTCTGAAAACAATGCTTTTTGAATTTCAGTGGAATTGTTTTATTGATGCAAAGGACCAAACAAATCTGACGTATCGGCCTTCACATATAGGCCTTCCTCAGAGATGGTCTGTGATACAAATTTACAGAAAAAAGAAAAGTAAAATTAATACATGTACAGATATCCATACATTTTACAAGTACTACAGTATGAAATAATAATGTTGGCATCAATAAACATATATATATACTGATAGTGGAGAAATCAGGTACATTCGAGAAAAACAATATCGTAAATAATACAGTAGTTGTAAAGATATACATTCTATAGAGAAGGTTCATACTACTCAAAATGAAGACCATCCTAACCTGAGGCAATATAGAAAAAATTAGGGCATACCTATGTGATAATAGAAGAGATATGTATTCGAGTCACTACTCAAAACGATACCATCATGATATGCACGAATGCCTAAAAAAAGACACATGTAAGTATACTAGAGCCGGCCATAGGTGAAGAATATAGGTGAGGATAGAAAATGTGAGTGAGATCACGATTATGACGAGGAGAAGAGGCAGAAAAAAGGAAAAGGAATATATAGAGGAATCAGACACAATATATTGAACCAAGAGAGAGGGAAACAGAGAAAAAAGAAAAAGGGGGAGGCATATAGCAAAGCAGGAGAGAGGACAGAGGGGAGGTAGAAACAGGTCCAGAGAAAAGAAAAAGGTGAGTAGTAACAAATAGAAGGAAGTCGAAAAAGAAAAAAGAAAAAGAAGGAGAACATGGGTACTGTGTTCCACAAATGAAAGTCAATGCTCAAGATACCTTTGTGAACATCAAAAGCTGCAATAGGTCACACACCAGTAGTATATAACTACTGACGGGGGTCAGTTTTTAGGTACTATAAAAGAGATGTATAAATTATATACAATATTGGATTTCCACCATATTAATATGAGACACAACCTGTGACTATTGTAAAATATGTACATACCTAATAGAGGAGTATGTGGTAGCAGGACTGCCAGTCTAGCACGTGCTAGTACCCTTGTATGTGGTCTAGATATGTGGAAGTAGATAGAATCCACTAGTAATTACCTCATACAATAGGGGAATCATGTAGCAAAAAAAGTTTACACATACCGCTCAGTGAGACTACTATGCAAAAAAGATTCACTCTGACTCTCACTAGAGATAGGGCCAATGCCCAAAGGTGCACAACGCTTAATGTTTATAATCTGTGAATATACAAAAAGGTATATGAAAATAAGTCTATCGCACCTGGACTGTTATCATATAGAAAAAAGTCTAATATAGATGACAAACCTTAATCCTATTATGCAATGTAAGAGGTCAATCCTGAAGCAGGAAATGGGATTAAAGGAACAAGATAAGTTCCTGTGAAGATAAAGCAAAGGGCAAGTTGAGAATACAGATAGTAGCCAGTGTGACAGGAGAAGAGCAATCTGTACCTGGTGGTGGAGAAACTCCTGTGTGAATGCCGGTATGAGTCCTGCGGTGCACAAGGTGGCAGGAAATGGGGCCTATTTAAGAGGTGCCTGATTGCTAAAGAAGATCACCTGTAGGTGAAAGCCAGGACCGGACCGGGGCACATTAGTAGCCCAAGCGCAGAGAGACCACAAGGATCACTCAGCGCAAGCGCAGACAACGGCCACAGCCGGTCTGTGCACGTGACTGATGACAGACAGTAAACAGGAAGTAGCGTGGAACGCATCAGTCGCGCATGCGCAGAAGGGTCAAGAGACCGATCGGCGCATGCGTAAGTGGCGGCCACGGTGTGCAAGTGATGAATGGAAGGAGTGGGACAATCAATGACGGAGTCTCTGGTAAACCAAAACGGCCGGATGGACGGGTCCCTCAGCCGGCCGCAGTGTTGTTGTGTTCTCAGACGGCTGATGGTGGCTGTCTTTCCCTTCACCTGTTAGAATGTTCTGACTCCTGTGGTTGCCCACCAGTAGTCCGCTCCCCGGTGTATAGGTGCCGTAGGAGCCCGTTTTGCCCACAGGCGCTGGCCCTTGGATCTCTAGCCTGTGGTGGTGGCTGTATATCCTCTCGGTGTGGACTGTTGCCTTCTGTCGGGTCTTGGTTGTTGGGAAACCCCTGGGGTTCCTGTCACACTCGGATTTGACTATTGTCGGCAGCTCCAAGCCTGGTCGGGGTCCGATGGCCCTGCCTGTGTGCTTAGCTTCACTCCTCTCCCCGGTTCGGAACGGCTCTGCAGAGTTCCACTAACTCCTGCAGACGGCCACCACCGTCTGCCAACCTTTGCTGTCAGTGCCTGGGCTCCGACCCAGACACTTGCAGTTTGTGTCCTCTCACTTTCACCTCCAAACTCAATCTACTACTTTTCCCGCCTCCAGGCCTGTGAACTCTTCGGTGGGTGGGGCCAACCGCCTGGCTCCGCCCCACCTGGTGTGGACATCAGACCCTGGAGGGAGGCAACAAGGGTTTTTGGTTGACTGATGTAACTGTCTAGGGTGGGGGGTGTGTATGTTGTTATGTCTGTAACTACCTGGCTAGTCCAGGGCGTCACACAAGCCCAACATATGTCTCTACAGTCTGCCCCACATATGTCTTCACAACCTAATCTACGTATGTCCCCACAGCTTGCCCCAAATATGTTTCCACAGCCTGCCCCATGTATTTCCCCACAGCTTGCCCCACATATGTCTCTATAGCCAGCCCCTCGTATGTCCCCAAAGCCAGGCCCTCATATGGGGAGGCAGGTGCTGCAGGCAGGACAATGGCTGTTTCGCTCTGACTGGCGCTTCAACGAGTAAACCTAGGCAGTGACGCTAGCTATCTGGTGAGAACGTCAAAAAAATCTGGACAGCATACACAAGTAAATAGAATATGGAAGTGATTATACATATAGAAATAAAACTGTATAACAATCAACACTGGACTTTACAGGTATCGTAAATCGATTTTAAGGGAAAGTCATCAATGAACTAATTCAATAACATATCGGCAAGACTTATTTATAAAAAGACTGACAGCTCATTCCTGTCATTTAACCCTAGAGGGCCTTGTGAGTTGGTGTTCATTATCCAACTAAAAGAGTTTTATGCCTATCACCCCTTCTTTTGGGCAGTTTAACCTCTTCCAAACCCAGACGTTTTAGCACTTTGGGGTCTCTTCCATGTATACTTCTCCCATGGTTAATTAATCGTGAGGCCTGTGGTAATTGATCTTACATGTGCTCTAAACCGCTCAAACATGGGGCGTATAGTCTTTACTTTATAAAAAAAAATTCACATGGGCACAAAATGCAGTGAGCTACATATTTGATTCTGCATGTGATGAAATGGGAAATTAAATGGGAAATTTGGCCAATGTGAACTGGGTTCAATATACCATGCTGATTACAAAAGTTGCAATTTCTGCCTTTAAATTTCCTTTCGGAATATAATTTCGAACCAGTTATTATTAACTCTTTCGGTTTCAATGTGATTTTTTACAATGATGTCTTTGATGTCTTTACCCTGTCTGTATGTTATTGAAGGTCCTCACTTTGTTACCTCTTGCAGATCCCAGTCATTCTGTAACAGGTGCCTATGGTTTTTGATGGCACATCGGATGTTTTTATCCATGATGCTGAACTGAAAATTTAATATAAATCTTCTTTCTTTAGGTTATTGAGAAGAGAAACCCAAATATTTAGTCAGTATATTGTCTTCCCTGATATGGTGCACCTTATTATGAGCCTCATTCAACATGCGTTAGGGATACCCTCTATTCCTAAACCTTTTCTTTGACTCCTCCGCCTGTATATTGAAACCATCTTCTGTGGTATTTATTTTTCAGAGGCATAAAAGCTGACTATAAGGCAAACATTCTTTGTGGAGCGAGGATGCGCACTGTTGTAGTGTATTAAGATGGTAGTTGCAGTCTTTTTTCAAAAAGTGGTAGTGTGTATAGTACTATTTTTAATTTCAACCTTCACGTCCAAACAATCCAGTTGTTGCCCCCAAAAATGGATATAAATCTCATGTTCATCTTGTTGGTTACATTAAGGTAATTAACAAACTCATCAAAATTCTCCTTGGTGCCTGACCAGACAATACATACAGTACAGACCAAAAGTTTGGAGACACCTTCTCATTCAAAGAGTTTTCTTTATTTTCATGACACTGAAAATTGTAGATTCACATTGAAGGCATCAAAACTATGAATTAACATATGTGGAATGAAATACTTAACAAAAAATTGTGAAACAACTGAAAATATGTCTTATATTCTAGGTTCTTCAAAGTAGCCACCTTTTGCTTTGATTACTGCTTTGCTCACTCTTGGCATTCTCTTGATGAGCGTCAAGAGGTAGTCAACGGAAATGGTTTTCACTTCACAGGTGCGCCCTGTCAGGTTTGTGGGATTCTGGTTAGTAGGGAGGTGATGTCAGGTCCAGAGATGTATATCTGCGTATCATCAGCGTAGAGATGATACTGAAAGCTGTGGGACACTATGAGCTGTCCCAGGCCGAAGGTGGAAATGGAGAACAGCAGGGGTCCAAGAACTGGGGGACCCCGACAGATAGGGGCGAGATGAGGAAGTGGTGTGAGAGTGGGAGACGCTGAAAGGTCGGTTGGTTAAGTATGAGGAGATCCAAGAAAGCGCCAAGTCTGTGATACCCAGAGACGAGAGAATTTGTAGTAGAAGGGAGTGGTCTACTGTGTCAAAGGCAGAGGACAGGTCCAGGTGGACGAGGACAGAGTAGTGTCACTTGGCTTTTGCGGTGAGTAGGTCGTTAGTGACTTTGGTCAGGGCAGTTTCAGTGGAATGATGGGGTCGGAAAACTGATTGTAACCGGTCAAAGAGAGAGCAGGAAGAGAGGTGTCAGGACAGTTCAAGATGGACATGCTGTTCCAGTAGTTTTGAGGCATAGGGGAGAAGTGATATGGGGCGATAGTTTGACACAGAGGAAGGGTCAAGGTAGGGCTTTTTGAGGATGGGTGTGATGGAGGTATGTTTAAAGCATGAAGGGAATACACCAGTTGTTAGTGATAGGTTGAAGAGATGGGTTTGGGTCGGGAGAAAGACTGTGGTGAGATTGGGGATGAGGTGGGATGGGAATGGATCAAGCAGGCAGGTTGTGAGATGTGATCTTGAGAGTAGAGTGGAAAGATGATCTTCTGTCATGGTGGAGAAGCTGAATTTGGAGGAAGAAGGCTGAGTAGTTGCATTCCTTCTAAGCAGGAAACTTAGACAGAGTGTTAGCTTGAAGGTCAGTATGTAAAGAAAATGTATCTTCTTAGAAATTTGAACATGAACCCATTGTGCTTAAAATCACCTGCAGGAGTCAAAATGGATGCCAGTGTTACATTCCAAAATGGATGCCACCATCACATTTTCCTTCCTGTTGTTCAAATTTCTAAACATAGATTTATACTTCAACTATTGTTGTGCAAACCAAGTGACCCTAATTTACACCTGCCTAGGCCAGTGAACCCCAATTGTCAGCTGGTTCTTACCCAAGATGTGTGGATAGTCAACTCAAACGAGGGAATACAGCGATCCGTCCCCAGACTGAGCTAGTTGCTCACTTTACCTAACACATGCATTCTCTAATTACTAAGCTCATGTGAGTGACTATCCAGAGGTGCACCGCACCCATGCCAGCATACAGGACTGGCAGAACCAGTGCCTCCGACTCCATTAACACACACAGAGTATAACAACCTTCTTGCCATATGTGGAGGACAAATCCTCCAGTGCAAGGGTAAAAACCGAAACTGCTGGGTGCAACTGTGGGACCCCCTTCTGGAAATGAGGTCCTCTGCCTATCCTTTAATCACTGGGAGATCTTCTTCCAGAAAGAAGGGACAGTCAATCTATGCCAAGGGTGAGGAACGTGTGGCCCGAGATGACCTTTTCTGTGGCCCCTTAGCACATTCCCGGGAATGGCAGTGCTCGGGCTGCAGCCATGTTCTTACTGGCAGCCGGCCATTTAAATCCCCACATGCGCTGCTTCCACGTACCAATGGGCTCTCTCGCTGGCCAGTGCCAGCGTTCTAAGGACTTACCTTGTGGGCAAGTTTAGCACTCTGCACTGCCATCCCACAGCAGATTTACCGCTTCCAGCTTCCAGCGCTGTGTGCCCACTCTCCGGCGCTGTGTGCCTGCGCCCGCTCTCCGGTGCTGTGTGCCTGCTCTCCGATGCTGTGTGTCCGCCCTCTGGTGCTGTGTACCTTGTGCCCACTCTCTGACGCTGTGTGCCCGCGCTTCGGTGCTGTGTGGCCCCTCCACTGTGTGTCACCCCCAGTGTTGTGTTCCCTCCAATGCTGTGTACCACCCCCAGTGCTGTGTGCCCCCTAGTGATGTCTTTGCTCCACAAGTGCTGTCCGTGCCCCCCAGTTTCCCCTCTAGTGATGCCTGTGCCCCTCTAGTGATGCCTGTGCCCCACTAGTAATGCCTGTGCCCCACTAGTAATGCCTGTTCTCCACTAGTGATGCTTGTGACCCACTAGTGATGTCTGTGCCCCCCCTAGTGCTGTCTGTGCTCCCATAGTGATGTCCATGACCCCATAGTGATGTCCGTGACACCCTAGTGATGTCCACTCATCGAGTGATGTCCACTCCCCGAGTGATGTCCACTCCCCGAGTGATGTCTGTGCCCCCCAGTGCTGTATGTGCCCCACAGCCAAGTTTATGCCTCCCAGTGATGTCTCTGCCCCAGACCCTCTTGTGATGTATATGCCTTCAGCCCCTCATGTCATGTATATGCCCCCAGCCCCTCCTGTGATGTATATGCCCCCAGCCCCTCCTGTGATGTATATGCCCCAGCGTTTCCGGTTATGTGTATGCCCCCAGCATCTCCTGTGATGTGTATGCACCAGCCTCTCCTGTGATATATACATCACATTACAGATGCTAGAGGCATATACATCACAGGAGGGGATGGAGCATATAAATCACATTGGAGATGCTTGGGATATATACATCACATTGAAGACACTGGGGGCATATATATCACATTGCAAACGCTAGTGCATATACATCACATTGGAGACACTTGGAGCATAGACATCACAGGAGGAGCTGGGGACACATATATCACAGGAGAGACTGGGGTAAATACATCACAGGAATTGCTACGGCATATACATCACAGTAGGGGCTGGGGGCATATATATCACAGGAGGGACTGGGAGCATATACATCACATGAGGGGCTTGGAGCATATATATCACAGTAGGGGCTGGGAGTATATACATCACAGGAGGGGCTCGGAGCATATACTTCACAGGAGGGGTTGGGAGCATATACATCACAGGAAGGGCTGGAAGCATATACATCACAGCAGGGGCTGGAAGCATATACATCACAGGAGGGGCTCAGAGCATACACATCACATGAGGAGGTTAAAGCATACACATCACAGGAGGGGATGGGTGCATACATATCACAGGAAGAACTGGGGGCATATATTTCACAGGAAGGGCTGGGGGCATATACATCACAGGAGGTGCTGGGAGCATATACATCACAGGAGGGGCTGGGAGCATATACATTACAGGAAGGGCTGGGGCATATACATCACAGGAGGGGCTGGGGGCATATACATCACAGGAGGGGCTGGGAGCATATACATCACAGGAGGGACTGGGGGCATATACATCACAGTAGGGGCTGGGAGCATATACATCACAGGAGGGACTCAGAGCATGCACATCACATGAGGAGCTTAAAGCATACACATCACAGGAGGGGATGGGTGCAAACACATCACAGGAAGAACTGGGGGCAAATATTTCACAGGAAGGACTGGGGCATATACATCACAGGAGGGGCTGGGGGCATATACATCACAGGAGGGGCTGGGAGCATATACATCACAGGAAGGGCTGGGAGCATATACATCACAGGAGGGGCTGGGAGCATAGACATGACACAACAGAAGTGGATGTAACATCACTTTAAATCCTAACATGCCTGGTAGTAAGTTTTCCAAGCTTAGAGACACAAAACATAATTATTTTGACAAGAAAATAGACACAGATAATTGCCAGTAATATCTTTGCTACAAGGTACCCGACGCTCGCCAGCCATCCTCCCATTCCTTTGAATCAGTTGGCGGGGTTGAAGTGAGCCAATCAGGCCACTGGAAGCTCCAGTTTTCTAGGGATGGAGTTTCCTGAACTGTTCCTTGAGCAATCTGGTGTGCTGAACCTCTTGCATAATCTTTGTGCTGGTGTTATCCACAAAGTGGCAACAGTTAGGTCCTACTATCTGACAAAGCCTCCTTGGAACTCAGTAAGGTAATCTAGAACCAAAGTGTGTTGGTTAATAACTGTTGTAATCTGGAGTAGCTGAGAAGCCGTGATATTCAAAGCATCAAATGTATCGTTAGTAAAATTATCAAACAACTCAGCTAAACTCTGACTATTATCAGCATTTTTCACTTGTAGACCATAGAGGGACAGTGCAAACCCAAACTTCTTAGCTCCTGGGATATGTAGGAGATGCTTTGACCTTTCTGTGTCCTTCGTGTATAACATATGTTTAAGGATCTGCAGGAGTGGTAGACCCTTCTCCTCGTAGACCCAGGTGATAGTCTCCTATCTGGCTAAGGTGCATATGCTTGGCCTGTATGAATTTGGCCCTCATAGTGTAGCGCTCCTGAGATCCTCAGGGCACTACAGGGAACTGCATCCTCTAGGGGATGCAGGACCTACCCCCTGGGACCTGGGGTACCAGTGCCAATTCCACCAACACACATCTAAAATCCTAGTTCTCCTCTACGCACTGGGCATACAGGGTTAACCATGTAAGGGGATGGTCGCCATGGTAACGTGTCCCTGGATATAGCCAGTCTGGTGTGAGGGGTCAGTGAGTGAGTGGCAGTCTAGAGTTGGAAGCACACAGTAGAGGTGTGCGGACGTGCCGGAGCTGGGTCCGTGTAACGGTGACCCCGGGGCACAGCAGCGAGGTCGCCAGGACGGGTACCGAGATATCGCTGGGACCAAAGCACGAACGGGGCACATGGCCCTAGGTCAAATGTCAAGTTTCAAACGGTTTGATAAATATCTGCACGGTGAGGACACCTTCATGGACTTCATCGAATCAAATAATCCGGGGGCATCAGCAGTAAACTAGGATCAGGGTTCGGACACTTACCTCCCCACAGGGTCTGCACTGCCTGCCGTACGGAGAAGGAGACTGTACCCCAAAAGGGACAGTCTGAGCCCCCAAATGCTTCAAGCTACGGAGACTCAATATACAGAGAGTGCCGGGGACAGAGCAGCCTGGGTCACTACATTGGCACTGATACTTCTGGGACCGGAACCAGCAGGCCGAGGGTCCATGTGAGTAGAGACTGTTAAAGTTAACCTGGTGTGGTCTCCATCATTATACACCATACATCTCCCAGGCACAGCCCTACCTGCGGAGGGCCTACCATCTCAGCTGCCACTACCACCATCCCTGGGTGTACCTACGTTGATCAGCGGCGGTTCCCCATCTTTAACCGCAACCCACAGGTGGCGTCACGAACATTAACTCTTTATCCCCTGTAAATATCCCCTTTTTATTAAGTGTCCCCAGGACACGGGACCGGGCAACGGCCACCAGAGTGACATTCCCAACCGCAACTGCCCGGGACTGAGTTCCCCCTTCCCTGGGCGACACAGCTTAAATTTGGCGTCACGAACAGGATACAGACAAGGCCCGTTAACACGGGTGACGTGTGCCTTAAGAACTGTATTGTATGGACTGTTTGTGTAAAAAATTGCCGCCATCTTGGATGCTGAAAAAGCAGCTGCACCATCACTGTGCCTGAAAAGAGCGTGAAACTACAAAAGAGCGCAAAAAGCCGACCCTGCCCCCTGGGAGTGGTAACATGCAAAATTGAAACTGGCTGCAAGAGGCCGGAACGGGGCCGACAGGATGCACCTTAGTATACGGAAGTGACACCAGTCCTGCAACACTGACTCTGCAGACCAGCACGAGACAAGATGCCTGCACCTCCAGCCTGCGGAACCCTGCCTTGGCTGGAAGCGGAGCTAAATCGGATGTGCCTGCGGATGCGACTACAGATGATACTGCAGATAGATAACTGGCGCCGAGAAGCGGCACCTGGAGCCAGTAAGCGAGGCATCATCCTCAGCCGCACTCACCCCCTCGGCCGCGGAACCAGTGACATCCGTGTCCACTGATCCACCGTTAACACCGGAGCCTCCCACCGCGGCCAACCCACACCAGGCCACGGCGCCACAGTCCACGGCCAGACCAGACCAGGCCGCAACGCCTCCGTCCATGGCCAGACCAGACAAGGCTGCAACGCCACCGTCCACGACCAGACCGGACATAGCTAGGCTGCGGAACACAGCTCTGGAAGATCCGATGACCACAAGAGACTGCGCCGGTGACCAGCCTGACTTGGAGCTTGCTAACGGTAATCCGGATGTGGGTTATCCGGGTTCGGGGAGTGTATGGTCGAGAAGGTGTCCAGAACAGCTGCTGCGGCACAGAGGGCTGCCGTGAACGAGGAGGCCTGCCAAGTTACCATCCGGCAGCTGCACCAGGAGCAGCAGACTCGGGCTGCCAAGAGAAGAGAGGTGAGAGCCCGTGACCTGAAAGAGAAAGAAAGTCTGCACCATGATACCTGGGGTGCTCGTGAAGTCCAGTACCAGGGCACTGTCGATAAGTTCGACCACCATAAAGGGTGGGGGTTTATCAAGCAAACTGGGATGCATGCTGGCGTGTTTGTGTCCCGCAGATATGTGCTGGACCACCTGGTGCAAGGACATCCGGATTGTGACCTGCACCTGGGTGACATGGTTACATACACCCGGCATCATGGAGAGAGAGGCTGGTATGCCCTTGAGGTCCAGAAAATACAGGGCCTGTGACAGCCCATTCCTCCAATTCCACCACCATTTCCAAGGTCCTCCACACTGTGATAGCTAAACCAGGCTACCCCAGCAGTTGTTAATGTTGAAATGTTATAATTATATTGCTGCTAATCATTTAAAAATGTTTGAAAAATGCTGAATCATTCCGGGAAAGTGACCTGATTTTCCACCTAATTTCCACCTAATAGTTTTCCACCTAACGCTGACCTGATGACCGGACGTCACCTCCTTCCCATCCTGCTCAGCAGCAGGAAATGGATGGGAAGGAGGTGACGTCCGGTCATAAGGCCAGCGAGCGCTTGCGCATAAAGCTGGAGTAATAGGGGAAAGTGCGGTCACGAGGTTATGGGCGGCACTTACTGATGACACTCACAGCGCCGCCCATAACCTCGTGCCCACGCAAAGCGTCACCAGCGGTCACACGTGCACACAGTGCACGGCACCGCTACAGTGGAACAGCGCATGCGCGGGACCACGGGCACCCAGGGGCGGCGTCCTGAGCTTTGAAATTCAGCGTTCGGGGGCGGCGTAAATCTGCAGGAGGAACAGCAACGGACCCCAGGCAGCCCGCCCCCATGGAAGATTAAAGAAATTTGCATAAGAAAAGGTACAAGTTTACAAAGTGTTTATTTTGGTATAAAAGGTGCCACAAAAACTATAGGAAGCTTCCTAGAATGCAGCCCAGGAGCTGCAGAGGGGGGAACTTTTAGCTTTATAGCTAAATTTCTGATGACAGGTTCCCTTTAATATTGTTATTAAAAATGGACCATGGCTGCAGAACTGGCAGCAGCCAGCATGAACTTGTGCCTTTTGTATATAGTTGCATCAAGTGTGCCCACCAGAGTAGTCCTCTGCAACATCAGGACATTAATCCCGCCACCATAGAGAGGAAGGTTGGAGGAAAGGTCTGGGATAGAGAAGGCTCAGATCTGGTCACCAATGGATCCGGTGACCTGCCTCCTCAAAGGGTTTTGGGGAACCAGGACCTTTTTGGGTGGTGGGTTGATGGGGGGACTACAGCAACGTTATAAGTGTATTGCCTCTCCTGCGTGGGAAGACTGTTAACCTGTTATTAACCTTTTATCTTTTCTTGTGGTTCAATAAACCACTGCTTGCTCACAGCCCGAGGACATGCTGTGTTTAACCAAGGGGGTACCTGCACGCATACCTCCCAACCGTCCCAGATACAGCGGGACTCTCACGCTTTTGAGCCTTTGATCCCGAGTCCCGCCCGTGAGCCTGTGTATTCCGTGGCTCCGCCCACCCACTGTAGCCCCGCCTCACTGTTTCTCACTTCTATTCATTACAGAGTCGAGCGTGCGCCTTGAAACTCCTGTGACTGCCGCTGAGGTATGAATCACCCCCCCTGCACCAGAGACGACCCCCCCTGCAGCAGAGCCGACATCCCCAGCTCCGGAGCCTGCGCTTCTCTGCAGCTGTTCTCTCTGGTTCCCCTCAGGAGAAGACCGTCCAATCAGCACTTATCTCTCCTGCAGATAGCACTGGCCAGTAATAACCTATGCAGAGTTACATCTGCCAGACTTCTATTAGCTTACCGATCAGTGGTCTCCTGCCTGTGGAGCTGCAGGGTCCTAGCTACCCAACAGGTTCAGCTCTGCTTTATCCTGACTCCCCTACCAGTTAAAATGGAACCTGTCAGCAGAAATTTCACAATAAAACTAAAAGATTCCCCGTCTGCAGCTCCTGGGCTGCTTCTAGGAAGGTTCCTCTTGCTATTGTGCCCCCTTTCAGACCTAAAAAAATACTTTATAAAGTCTTACCTTCTTGTATGCAAATTTTTTTATGGTCACGGGGGCGGGCTGTCTAGCGTCCGTTATTCCCCCTCCTGCCGCTTTACGCAGTCCCCTATTGCTCATTTACATACACGAGGATGCCCTCCTCATGTAACTGTCCTCCCGAAGTTTTGCGCATGCCCAGTGTCACTCTCGCGGGACTGAGCACTGTGCAAAGTGTGAACGCTTTTGAGGTGATTGCGCAGGCGCGAGATTATGGGCGGCGCTGTGATTGTCATCAGAAGCGTCATCCACGTACCCGCCCATAATCTCGTGCCTGCGCTTTTCCCTCTGCCTCCACTGTTACGCGCAAGCGCTGGCCATATGAACCACGTTACCTATTACCGCGGGCACGAGATTATGGGCGGGTACTTGGATGGCGCTGCTGATGACAATCACTGCGCCGCCCATAATCTCGCGCCTGCTCAATCACCTCAAAAGCGTTCACACTTTGCACAGTGCTCAGTCCCGCGAGAGTGGCACTGGGCATGCGCGAGACTTCGGGAGGACAGTTACATGAGGAGGGCGTCCTCTTGTATGTAAATGAGCAATGGGGGACGGCGTACAGCGGCAGGGGTGCGAATAACGGACGCCAGACAGCCCGCCCCCGTGACCATAAAAACACATTTGCATACAAAAAGGTAAGACTTCATAAAGTATTTTTTTAGGTCTCAAAGGGGGCACAATAGCAACAGGAACCTTTCTAGAATGCAGCCCAGGAGCTGAAGAAGGGGAATCTTTTATTTTTATTGTGAAATTTCTGCTGACAGGTTCCCTTTAAAGGGAACCTGTCAGGTGCAATATGCACTCAGAGCCACGAGCAGTTCTGGGTGCATATTGCTAATCCCTCCCTAACAGTCCCTGTATACACTAGCATAGATAAAGGCATCTATAGAAAAAGTATTTTTAAAGATCTTATATCTTATGCTAATTAGCATGGGGACTAGTCTCAAGGGCGTTACTTCACTTGGATAGTCGGCTCACATAGCGTGTTAGTACTCACACAGGGGCGTAATAACATGCTAACATGCTATGCGAGCCGACTAGCCAAGTGAAGTAATGCCCTTGTGACTAGTCCTCGCGCTCATTAGCATAAGATATAAGATCTTTAAAACTATTTTTTCTAATGATCTCTTTATCTATGCTAGTGTATACAATGACAGTTAGGCAGGGATTAGCAATATGTACCCAGAACTGCTCCTGGCTCTCAGTGCATATTGCACCTGACAGGTTCACTTTAAAGGGAACCTATCACCAGATTTGGGGCCTATAAGCTGCGGCCACCACCAGTGGAATCTTATATACACATTCTAACATGCTGTATACATACCTCCCAACCGTTCCGGATACGGCGGGACTGTACCGGATTTCAGCGGGTGTCCCGGTGTCACAATCGTGAGGCATTTGTCCCATGGCTCCGCCCACCCGCTGTATCCCCGTCTGACTTTCTCCCCCTCCTAATGCACATGAGCAGAGCCGAGCGCTGCTTCACTGCTCTAGCTCTGTGTGCTGCCACTGTTATGGGTGGGCGGCAGCAGCACTCTCTCTGGCTGCCGGCGCTTTAAATCGGCACCTGCAGCTCAGTGTGCACTCACTGCTCTCAGCTGAGCTGCTTGTGTACGGAAGTGCATCTGTGGGCGGAGCCACCGAGCAACATGCTGAGCTCTGTCCACAGATGAAGAGACTGCAGGAACAGGAGCTGCAACACCAAGAAACGCTGTATGTGACCCCCTACCTACCCAGAGCTGTATGCCCCAGCCCCCTCCTCACCAGAGCTATATGCCTCCATCCACCCCCCCCCAGATCTGTGTGCCCCCCAGCCCCCACACCAGATTTGTATGCCCCCATCCCCCCCATCGGAGCTGTATGTGCCCCCAGAGCTGTATAAGCCCCAACACCAGAGCTATATGCCCCTTAGTAATATCTATACTACCAGTAATTTGTATGCCCCACAGTAAAGTGTATTTCTCCCAGTAATGTGTATACCCCTTAGTAACGTGTATGTCCCTCAGTGAAAAACACAGACGTTCTTCAGTGATGTGTTAAACACGCCTATGTCCCTTCATACTCCGTGATTCACGGCACACAGTGGTTGTCTATGTGCAATCCGTGATATGTGATCCGTACTCCGTGATTGCACATGGACATATACTCACCTGCCCCCGCTCCTGCTCTCCATGGTGAGGAAGAGTCCCGCGATTCAGCATCCAGCCACCGCTCTCTCACCTTTGCAGCTACTTCCGGGTCGGCTCTGGCTGCATAAATGAATATGCATGCCATAATGAACCGGCCAGGAAGAAGCAAAGAGCAGCTGCCGAACTCAGCATCGCTGGAGAAGGTGAGTTGAAAAAGCTTTTTATTTTAAATGTCCGTGTTTTTCTGGTACGTGTTTCACGGATCACACCATAGTGTGGTCTGTGTGACATCAGTGATGCCAGAGAAAAAACAGACATGTTTCTGTGCGGCAATCACGGATACGCATGTACGCCGCACGGAGTCACGGTCAGTGAAAAATCACTGATGTGTGTGCAGACCCATTGATTATGATGGGTCTGCATAGGTCAGTGATTCTGGTACGTAGAAAAACTAGCACATACATACCAGAATCACTGACATCTGAAACAGGCCTAATATGTATGCCCCTCAAGTACTGTCTATGCCCCAAGACCCTCCTGTGCTGTATATACTGTAGTCCCCAGCCCCTCCTGTGCTGCATATACTGTAGACCCCAGCCCCTCCTGTGATGTGTATATACTGTAGCCCCCAGCCCCTGCTGTGCTATATATACTGTAGCCCCCAGCCCCTCCTGTGCTGTATATACTGTAGCCCCCAGCCCCTCCTGTGCTGTGTATATATATATATATATATATATATTATATGCTGTGTATGTATCACAAGGGAGGATGGGGGTTTTATATATTAGTATATAAAACCCCCATCCTCCCTTGTGATACATACACAGCGGTGTCAGTGTGCACTGTGCGTGGCTAGGTCTGTTAAAGTGATGTCAAGTGATCACATGCCGAGGAGGAGCTGTATAGAGACAAGCGGGGTAGGTGAGTGCGGCTGCTGCCGGCTTCCCCATATTATTACCTCCAATGTGTGTATACAGTTAGGTCCAGAAATATTTGGACAGTGACACAATTTTCGCGAGTTGGACTCTGCATGCCACCACATTGGATTTGAAATGAAACCTCTACAACAGAATTCAAGTGCAGATTGTAACGTTTAATTTGAAGGTTTGAACAAAAATATTTGATAGAAATTGTAGGTATTGTACACATTTCTTTACAAACACTCCACATTTTAGGAGGTCAAAAGTAATTGGACAAATAAACCAAACCCAAACAAAATATTTTTATTTTCAATATTTTGTTGCGAATCCTTTGGAGGCAATCACTGCCTTAAGTCTGGAACCCATGGACATCACCAAACGCTGGGTTTCCTCCTTCTTAATGCTTTGCCAGGCCTTTACAGCCGCAGCCTTCAGGTCTTGCTTGTTTGTGGGTCTTTCCGTCTTAAGTCTGGATTTGAGCAAGTGAAATGCATGCTCAATTGGGTTAAGATCTGGTGATTGACTTAGCCATTGCAGAATGTTCCACTTTTTTGCACTCATGAACTCCTGGGTAGCTTTGGCTGTATGCTTGGGGTCATTGTCCATCTGTACTATGAAGCGCCGTCCGATCAACTTTGCGGCATTTGGCTGAATCTGGGCTGAAAGTATATCCCGGTACACTTCAGAATTCATCCGGCTACTCTTGTCTGCTCTTATGTCATCAATAAACACAAGTGACCCAGTGCCATTGAAAGCCATGCATGCCCATGCCATCACGTTGCCTCCACCATGTTTTACAGAGGATGTGGTGTGCCTTGGATCATGTGCCGTTCCCTTTCTTCTCCAAACTTTTTTCTTCCCATCATTCTGGTACAGGTTGATCTTTGTCTCATCTGTCCATAGAATACTTTTCCAGAACTGAGCTGGCTTCATGAGGTGTTTTTCAGCAAATTTAACTCTGGCCTGTCTATTTTTGGAATTGATGAATGGTTTGCATCTAGATGTGAACCCTTTGTATTTACTTTCATGGAGTCTTCTCTTTACAGTTGACTTAGAGACAGATACACCTACTTCACTGAGAGTGTTCTGGACTTCAGTTGATGTTGTGAACGGGTTCTTCTTCACCAAAGAAAGTATGCGGCGATCATCCACCACTGTTGTCATCCGTGGACGCCCAGGCCTTTTTGAGTTCCCAAGCTCACCAGTCAATTCCTTTTTTCTCAGAATGTACCCGACTGTTGATTTTGCTACTCCAAGCATGTCTGCTATCTCTCTGATGGATTTTTTCTTTTTTTTCAGCCTCAGGATGTTCTGCTTCACCTCAATTGAGAGTTCCTTAGACCGCATGTTGCCTGGTCACAGCAACAGCTTCCAAATGCAAAACCACACACCTGTAATCAACCCCAGACCTTTTAACTACTTCATTGATTACAGGTTAACGAGGGAGACGCCTTCAGAGTTAATTGCAGCCCTTAGAGTCCCTTGTCCAATTACTTTTGGTCCCTTGAAAAAGAGGAGGCTATGCATTACAGAGCTATGATTCCTAAACCCTTTCTCCGATTTGAATGTGAAAACTCTCATATTGCAGCTGGGAGTGTGCACTTTCAGCCCATATTATATATATAATTGTATTTCTGAATATATTTTTGTAAACAGCTAAAATAACAAAACTTGTGTCACTGTCCAAATATTTCTGGACCTAACTGTATGTATGATGTATATATCTATGTATGTCAGTGTAGATGACTGTGTATAGATTTGTCTGTTTATATGTATTTTAGGGAATTTGTCTTCAAATATGTTCCATATATGTGCCTATGCCTGTGCCCACGATCAGGACTCACTGTGTCCTGGAGGCAGTGCGTCCTGACCTGCGGGGCTGCACGTCTCCTCCGCAGGAGACCACAGCTGCCTGTGCCCACGATCAGGACTCGCTGTGTCCTGGAGGCAGCGGGTCCTGACCTGCGGGGCTGCATGTGTCCTCCGCAGGAGACCACAGCTGCCTGTGCCCACGATCAGGACTCCCTGTGTCCTGGAGGCAGCGGGTCCTGACCTGCGGGGCTGCACGTCTCCTCCGCAGGAGAACGCAGCTGCCTGTGCCCACCATCAGGGTTCAGTGCGCTGTGGTCTACTGCTGTGTTCTCACTACGGAGGACGCATGCAACTGCAGCAAACAATTGATATGCTGCAGTCTGGAAAGACGCTCTGCAGGTCAGTGTTTGCTGCAGAAAAAAACAAGCACAGTGGGCACGGGATTTCTAGAAATCCCTCCACTGTGCTTGTACAGTACAATGCAGCGTTTTAGACACAGCAAAAACACGCTACATCCAAAATGCTGCAAATACTGATCGTGGGCACGCAGCCTTAAACAATGTGATCAGCAGTGCTGAAAAGGATTGGATGTGGGCGTGACAGATTACAAAATGGGTGTGGTTAGAGGGCATGGCTTAAAATTGCAGTGGCGTGCTACGCGCGCCGCATACTTTGTCCCTCTTTCTCATCTTTAAATGTTGGGAGGTATGCCTGCACGGTGAGGACACCTTCATGGACTTCATTGAATCAAATAATCCGGGGGCATCAGCAGTAAGCTAGGATCGGGGTTCGGACACTTACCTCCCCGCAGGGTCCGCACTGCCCGCCGTACAGAGAAGGAGACTGTACCCCAAAAGGACTTCAAGCTAGGGGGACTCAATCTACAGAGAGTGCCGGGGACAGAGCAACCTGGGTCGCTACATTGGCACTGATACTCCTAGGAACGGAACCAGCAGGCCAAGGGTCCATGTGAGTAGAGACTGTTAAAGTTAACCTGGTGTAGTCTCCATCATTATACACCATACATCTCCCAGGCATAGCCCTACCTGCGGAGGGCCTACCATCTCAGTTACCACTACCACCATCCCTGGGAGTACCCACATACATCTTTAACCGCAACCCACAGGTGGCATCACGAACATTAACTCTTTATCCCCTGTAAATATCCCTTTTTTATTAAGCGTCCCCAGGGCACAGGACCGGGCAACGGCCACCAGAGTGACATTCCCAACCCCAACTGCCCGGGACCGAGTACCCCCTTCCCTGGGTGACACAATAGTATGAATACACCTTTAAGAAGAATACTGCCTGAGTAACCCACACTTCCGACTCCGAGTCAAACTCTTGAATTTCCCTGGTTCCGACTCCGACTCCACGACTCCAACTTCCTCATACAGTTGAAACCAGAGGTTTCCATCCACTATCTAGAACGACATATCTGTATGTTTTCTCACTATCTGACATGAAATCAGAATAAACTTTCCTGTTTTAGGTCAATTAGGAAGCAACATTTTTAACATTTGCTAAATGCCAGAATAATGAGAGAGAGAATGTTTCAAGGAATTTTTTATCACTTTCTGCAAAATCAAAAGTTTACATACATTTCATTAGTATTTGGTAGCATTGCCCTTAAACTGTATGGGGTACTTTGCACACTACGACATCGCAGGTGCGACGTCGGTGGGGTCATGTCGAAAGTGACGCACTTCCTGCGTCGCTCTTGACATCGTAGTGTGTAAATCCTAGATGATACGATTAACGAGCGCAAAAGCGTCGTAATCGTATCATCGGTGTAGTGTCGGCGAATTCCATAATTACGCTGACGCGACGGTCCGATGTTCCTCGCTCCAGCGGCAGCACACATCACTGTGTGTGAAGTCGCAGAAGCGAGGAACATCTCCTACCTGTGTCACCGCGGCTCCCGTCAGCTATGCTGAAGGAAGGAGGTGGGCGGGATGTTTACATCCCGCTCATCTCCGCCCCTCCCCTCCTATTGGCCGTCTGCCGTGTGACGTCGCAGTGACGCCGCACGACCTGCCTCCTTAATAAGGAGGCGGTTTGCCGGCCAGAGCGACGTCGCACGACAGGTGAGTGCATGTGAAGCTGCCGTAGCGATAATATTCACTACGGCAAATATCACAATGATATCGCAGCTGCAACGGGGGCAGGGACTATTGCGCTCGGCATCACAGCATCGGCTTGCGATGTCGTAGTGTGCAAAGTACCCCTAAGACTTGGGTCAAACATTTTGGATATCCTTCCATAAGCTTCTCACAATAGTTGGTAGGAATTTGGTCCTATTCCTCCTGACAGAACTGGTGTAACTGAGCCATGTTTGTAGGTTGCCTTGTTTGCACCTGCCTTTTCAGCTTTGCTCATAAAATTTTCAATAGGACTGAGATAAGGGCTTTGTGATGGCCACTCCAAAACATTGACTTTGTTATCTTTAAGCCACTTTTTAACCAGTTAGCCAGTATGTTTCGGGTCATTGTCCATTTGAAAGACCAATTTCCACCCAAGCTTTAAGTTCTTAGCTGATGTCTTGAGATGTTGCTTCAGTATTGCCACATAATTTTCTTTCCACATGATGCCATCTATTTTGTGAAGTGCACCAGTCCCTCCTGCAGCAAAACAACCCCACAACATGATGCTGACACCCCCGCTTTTTACAGTTGGGATGGTATTCTTAGACTTCAAAGCTTCTCCCGTTTTCCTCCAACTGTAACGATGGTCATTATTGCCAAACAGTTCAATTTTAGTTTCGTCAGACCACAGGACATGTCTCCAACAATTAAGGTCTCTGTTTCTGTGTGAATTTGCACACAGTAATCTGGATCTGGCTTTTTTCTGTTCCTTTTGGAGTAATGGCTTCTTCCTGGCAGAGTGGCTTTTCATCCCATGTTGATACAGTTCCCGTTTCACTGTGGATAATGACACAATCTCACCAGCTTCCACCAGCATCTTCACAAGGTCTTTTGCTTTTGTTCTTGGGTTGATATGCACATGTCTGACCAAAGCACGTTCATCTCTGGTACATCGAACCCGTTTTCTACCTGAGTGGTATGATGGCTGGACATTCCCAACTTCCAAAGACATGACATCATCAAATGGGATGTCCCATATTGTTTAAAGACATAGCACTCTTAAGCGGGCTTTATACGCTGCGATCTCACTAGCGAGATCGCAAGCGATCGTACCTGCCCCCGTCGGTTGTGCAACACGGGCAAATCGCTGACCTGTCCTGCGACGTCTCTCTGGCCGGCGAACCGCCTCCTTTATAAGGGGGTGGGTTGTGCTGCGTCACAGCGACATCACATGGCAGGCGGCCTATAGAAGCGGAGGGGCGGAGATGAACGGGACGTAACATCCCGCCCACCTCCTTCCTTCCGCATTGGCGGTGGAGGCAGGTAAGGAGATGTTCCTCGCGCCTGCGGTGTCACACACAGAGATGTGTGCAGCCGCAGGAACGAGGAACAACATCGCTAACATGCAGAGAACGATTTTTTGTTTCAGGACGACCTCTCCGCGGCAAACGATTTTGTCCGCTTTTGCGATCGTTTAAGATCGCTCAAACCTGTCACACACTGCGATATCGTTAATGACGCCGGATGTGCGTCACTAATGACGTGACCCCGACGATAATTAATTAACGATATCGCAGCGTGTAAAGCCCGCTTTAGTGTATGTAAACTTTTGACTTTGTAGAAAGTAATAAAAATGCCTTGAAACATTCTCCCTCTCTCATTATTCTGGCATTTGGCAAATATAAATAATTTTGGTTCCTAATTGTCCTAAAACGGGAAAGGTTTATTCCTTTTTCATGTCAGATAGTGAGAAAAACATGCATGTGTGTGCTTATAGAGAGTGGATGGAAACGTCTTGTTTCAACTGTACATGAGTCATGTTTGTGATAAATTTACTGTAGTAAAATGATAACATCACTACTTATATCATAAAGCCAGAGAGCAGCACAGATTCATCTCAACTAGAGTAAAAGCCGAGATCAGGAATAGAACAAATATTTATAGGACATTTCATAACTTTCCCAAATTCTTATGAAAAAATATTCAGCACATTCTGCACTGAACAGCTGTACCCGATTTATTCTATATTTTAGGAGTCCGAGTCGGTCCATTTTATACCGACTTCTACTCCAACTCCACCAAAATGGACACCGACTCCGATTCCACAGACCTGTGGGTACATAAGCAATTGGCTTATTAAAGTAGCACAGAAGGCCTGTGGAGCATGCAAACCGAGGGGCACGTACTGTTGTCTGAGATAAAATTAAAAAAGTTACTACACTTGGCAGAGGGAAACAATACTCCATCCTCCCAGTGGAGAGTGCCTGTCTCATTCAGTTGGAAATATTCCTTATGCCTCCAATCAGGTTCATGGCGGTGCAGCTCCAGAAGGCCGCCTCTCAGACACAATCCCGGACACTGGAGGCTAATGGCAACAAATAATGTGTTAATTGTAACTCTGTAATCAAGAACCATTTCTGTGGCCTATTCAACCATGGCTTGAACCACAGAAATGGCTCAAAATGAATCTCCATAGACTTCGAATAGCAGCCAATCACGGTCAGGCTGCGTTTTGCGATTACCGCTGACTGTGATAAGAGGTGATGACGTCAGTAAAAACTGACATCACCTCTGTCACCAAGTCACACAGAGGGAAGTACAAGACCCAGTGGTTGTGTAGGATTACGTTGGAGATGGGAACTTTGCTTTCTAATAAACTGGTGAATGAGGGACAGTGTAATGTTTTTATTTCTCTCTTTTTATGGCTTTCACATTTCGCTTTCTGGACAACGTCAGATTCCCTGCACTACGTTGGATTTTTTTCGACTACATTGGACGTGCATGGCTTTTTTTTTTAATAAATTGGTTAACCAGAGAAAGAGTCAGGGAGTGTTTTTTACAATAAAATCTTTTTGTGCCAGTTTTTTCGTTTTGACCTACTTGATTAGTTATGGGGTGTCAGATAGACACCTCTCTATTACTAACACCAATGCTTGATGCGAGTTGACATCAACCCCAAAAACCATTAACTCAATTGCCACAGTGTCGCGGGTGGCGGGGCGCTGTGCTCACCACGCTCGGGTCCGGCGCTGCTGCTGCTGCTCGGTGGCTCGAGCGGTGGGACGGATCCAGGGACTCGAGAGGCGCTCCTCGCCCGTGAGTGAAAGGGGGGTAGTTCGGTTTGGGGATTTGGTCCGTGACGCCACCCACGGGTTGTGGTGAGGTTGGGCACCACCGCTGCTATTGACGGGGATCCCGGGAGCGATGGTAGGGAGCAGCTGGGATGTTTCTCTCCCCTCCGTGGGTAGGGGGTTGGTGGGCCCGGGGCCCGGTGAGGTGTCGGGGAGGCAGGGTTGGCAAGGTGCAGGGTCGCTTGGACTGCGCAGCGCGGTGCCGGATGGCACGGTAGTACTCACTCAGCCACAAATGGATGCAAAGTCTCTGGTAAACCAAACGGCTGGATGGACGGGTCCCGCAGCCGGCTGCTGTGGTTTCTCCCGGATGGTTGGTGGTGGCTGCCTTTCCCTGCACCTTTGTGTATGTTCAGTCCCGATGGCTTCCCACCGGTAACCCGATCCCCAGTGTGTATATGTGCCGGAGGAGCCCTTTTGCCCGCAGGCTCTGGCCCTTGGAACTCTGTAGCTGTATTTCCTTTTGCTGGTTGGACGGTTGCCTTCAATCGGGTCTTGGCTGTTAGGAAACCCCTGGGGTTCTGGTCACTGATGGATTTGACCTTATTAACGGCGACTCCAAGCCTGGTCGGGGTCCGCAGGCCCTGCCGGTTTGTGCTGGCTTCACTTCGCTCCCTGGTTCAGTACCGGCGGGCCACCGCCCGTCCCCGGTCCTACGGTTTCGCGTTGATCTGCCTCTCCTGCAGACGGCCACCACCGTCTGCCAACCTTGCTCTCGGTGCCCGGGCCACGTACCCGGACACAGTCAGTTTGCTCCTCTACTACCACTTTACTCCTCACTCTTCCACTTCCCTAACTGATCTGCTTTCCTTTTCCCGCCTCCAGGACTGTGAACTCCTCAGTGGGTGGGGCCAACCGGCTGGCTCCACCCCACCTGGTGTGGACATCAGCCCCTGGAGGGAGGCAACACGGATTTTGTGTCTGGCTGATGTGCCTGTCTCGGGGTGGGGGTGCATGTTGTAGTACCTGTGACGACTTGGCTAGCCACAATAGCACCAGTGCAAACGGGAATAGCAGAGGCAAAGTGCCAGGATTGAAGCATCTAATAGATGCTCCTCTTCTGTGGCAGCTCATTGATATTTTTAGGCTGGGAGGGGCTAATAACCATGGACCTTCCCAGCCTAATAACACCAGCTCACAGCTTTCTGCTTTACCTTGGCTAATTATGAAAATTAGGGGGGGCCCAAGTCTATTGTTTTATGTTTGATCGTTTTATTATTTTTGACAACTAGCAAGAATTTACATAGAGTATTCTAGGATGTAAAAGATGATTTAAAAAACACATTACAGACTCATGTCATACGGATGCCAGATGAGAAAAATAATCTCGCATGACAAAAGGTTACCCAGACAGATTCAACTTGTCCAACTTTTCAGGAGCAGAATGGGACCAAATTTTTTCACTCCAATGTAAGTGAGCTCCGTGATGCACTGAAGGGTATAGTAGTAGATGGGAGATATAGTATTTCTAGCAAGTGCCTTTTGCACTGGTGAGCAGCAGGGAAGGGGTCAAACCCTGGCCTGGGTCTTCTCTACTATTCCGAGTTTTGGTGGCAATGTCCAAGTTGCACAGCTGCAGGATTAGCACAGCATAAATCGGAAACCAGAGCGTCTCACTGGGATGAGTGTTTGGGCTGGAAAGATGAAGCTGGTTTTATGGGAATAACATACCTGAATGGACTGACATGTCCAGGACCTATGCTGTTTGACAAGCTGGACTTCTGCTTTGCATACCTGTCTGAAGTAAGACTGTAAATATAAATAGTAAAAAGCACTGAAATCCAATGCATATTTATGACATGGTCAGTATATATTCATATTATTGACTATCTTGGATATATTAGTTTTATATCAAAAAGAGCACATAACGGACTACTATATAGTGAGGGCAAATCGCTGTGTGAACAAGTGTAAACAGAAAGAAATCAAATACCCAATTGTCAGAAATATATAATTTTATTTAATTACAAAACATTGTGAATCATTTCTGAATTTGTTGGATATGCATATAATAGCAGATTACATAAAAAGATAAAAGGACAAAGGGTGCGTGCCCACGATCAGTGTTTGCAGAGTTTTGGATGTAGTATGTTTTCGCTGTGTCCAAAATGCTGCGCTGTACAGTAAAAGTATAGTGGATGGATTTCTAGAAATCCCGTGCCCACTGTGCTTGTTTTTCCCGCGGCGAACACTGACCTGCGGTGCGGCTTTCCAGACCGCAGCATGTCAATTGTTTGCTGCGATTCACATGCGTCCTCCGTAGGGAGAGCACAGCGCACCAAATCATAATCGTGGGCACATACTCTAAAGGGGGCTTTACACGCAACGACATCGCTAATGCGAAGTCGTTGGGGTCACGGAATTCGTGACACACATCCGGCCGCATTAGCGATGCCGTTGCGTGTGACACCTATGAGCGATTTTGCATCGTCGCAAAAACGTGCAAAATCGTTCATCGGTGACATGGGGGTCCATTCTCAATTATCGTTACTGCAGCAGTAACGAAGTTGTTCCTCGTTCCTGCGGCAGCACACATCGCTCCTTGTGACACCGCAGGAACGAGGAAGCTCTCTTACCTGCCTCCCGGCCGCTATGCGGAAGGAAGGAGGTGGGCGGGATGTTCGTCCCACTCATCTCCGCCCCTCCGCTTCTATTGGGCGGCGGTTCAGTGACATCGCTGTGACGCTAAATGAACCGCCCCCTTAGAAAGGAGGCGGTTCGCCGGTCACAGCGACGTCGCCGGGCAGGTAAGTAGTGTGACAGGTCTGGGCGATGTTTTGCGGCACGGGCAGCGATTTGCCCGTGTCGCCCAACAGATGGGGGCGGGTACCCACGCTACCGATATCGGTACCGATATCGCAGCGTGTAAAGCGGCCTTTAGGCTTTGTGCGCATGCTGCATCTTTTTTTGACCACAAAGATGCAGCATTTTTATCTAGTGGTGACCACAAAGATGCAGCGTTTTTATCTAGTGGTGACCACAAAGATGCAGCGTTTTTATCTAGTGGTGACCACAAAGATGCAGCGTTTTTATCTAGTGGTGACCACAAAGATGCAGCGTTTTTTATCTAGTGGTGACCACAAAGATGCAGCGTTTACATCTTTGTGGTGACTACAAAGAGCAGCATTTTTGGCCTAAAAAAAAAGGAAGGAGTCCTCCACCTGTCAGGCCTCTACTGAAGTGAGCCGCGGGATCAGCGCTGACGTCACTCAGGTGATGTGCGGCAACACCGCAAATCACATGATTGACGTCACCGCTGATTTCGCGGCTCACTTCAGCCGTGGCCTGATATGCGGTAACAGGTGGAGGACTCCAGTCAGGTGATGTGCGATGATAGCTGGAGTCCTTCACCTGTTACCGCAAATCTGGCCGCCACTGCAGTGAGTGTGAGATCAGAGGTGACTTCAGTCAGGTGATGTGCGGTGACAGCTGAAGTCACCGCTGATCCCACGTGGCTGACTTCACTTGCAGCCTGACCCTCAAAGCAAGCAGTCATGTTCTATGGCCGCTCGCTGTGATTGTCAGATGTAGCAGAGCTGGATGGGACCTAGTGTGGATTACGTCGGACCTGGAGGGGTGTTTTAGGGGTTAATAAAGTGGTGAAAGAGGGGGCTTTATTTCAAATAAAGGATTTTCTGGGTGATTGTGTTTATTTACTTTCACTTACAGCTTAAGCCCCAGTCACACACAGCGAGATCGCTAGCGGGATCGCTGAAATGTCACAGGTTTTGTGACATATCAGCGACCTCGCTAGTGATATTGCTGTGTGTGAAAAGCAACAGCGAGCGGGCCCCTGCTGCAAGGTCGCTGATCGTGACAAAATGATCAGGACCATTTTTTGCTCGGACTGGCTACTGGATGAATCTACAGTAATGCAAGGCCTGGTTTCAGTTACCTGCATTGCACTCCGGAGCGCTCACCTGAGCTCCGGAGTGCAGCCTAGACTGCATCACGAGCGCCGTGTGATTGATTCCCTGGCGATTGCGGTTCAGTTCAAGACAGCTGGAGACATCCCGGGTTGATCTCCGGTGCTCTCACCTGAACTCCGGATTGCAGCCCGGCCTGTCTGCAGCTGTTATGAACTGAACCGCAATCCCCGGGGAATCAATCACTCGGCGCTGGCAGTGCAGTCCTGCAAACTCTGAGATCAGACCAGGCTGCAACTGAGAGCTCCGGAGTGCAATGCAGGTAACTGAATCCAGGCCTGGCATTACAGGAGATTCCTCCAGTAGCCTGCAGGGAGCCGTCAATACACGGGTCGCTGGTGGCTGGTGGCTGATCTCTGATCGCTGTGGAGATATGCCTGATTGACAGCTCACCAGCAACCATGTAGTGACGTTCCAGCGATCCCTGCCAGGTCGGATCGCTGGTCGGATCGCTCATGCGTCGCTACGTGTAACGGGACCCTTAGTGATGATGGGGTGTCTCATAGACGCCTGCCATCACTAAGCTAGGACTTAGTGGCAGCTATGGGCTGCCATTAACTCCTTATTACCCCGATTGCCACTGCCCCAGGGTAATCGGGATGAGCCGGGTAGAGTCCCGGGACTGTCGCATCTAATGGATGCGGCATTTCTGGGTGGCTGCTGGCTGATATTTTTAGGCTGGGGGCTCCCCATAACATGGGGCTCTCCATCCTGAGAATACCAGCCCTCAGTCATGTGGATTTATCTTGGCTGTTATCAAAATTGGGGGGGACCGCACGCCATTGTTTTAAATTATTTATTTTACTGCACGATATAGACCCGCACACCGACGGCTGTGATTGGTTGCTGTCACTCAGCGTGGGGGCTGGTCTGCCTGCAACCAATCACAGCCACCAGTGAGCAGGGAAGGAGTGAATATGTTATGAGCCTAATAACATAATATGTTATTAGCCTAATGAGCGGTCAGCTCTGGAAGATGAAAGAGCTGCTGCGGCAGCAGTGTGACAGCCGCCCGGTAATCAGTGAGTATGAAGTGCTAGCTCCTACCCCTTTGCGCCCGATTCTGGTTCCCATAGACTTTATATGGGGAGCAGTATTTGGCCAAATACCAGCGATCAATCCCCGCCGACCCGGAGTCTAGTCAGAAAAACACATCAAAACGCATGTAATATAACAACTTGCATTTTTCATTGCAGTTTTCCACACCTCATTGAATTCAATGGGTGAAAAACGCAGTGGAAAAATGCCAAAAGAATTGACATGCTGCATCTTTGTGGTCACCACAAAGACGCAGCCAAAAAACCTGCAATGTGCGGATGTGGCGCCCTGGACAAGCCAGGACGTCACAGGTACTGCAACAACACACCCCACACCCTGGGTAGGAACATCAAAGTCAGACACAAATCCTTGTTGCCTCCCTCCAGGGGCTGATGTCCACACCAGGTGGGGCGGAGCCAGGCGGTTGGCTCCTCCCACCGAGGAGTTCACAGTCCTGGAGGCGGGAGAAGGAAGGAGTTGAGTTCAGATCAGAGAAGGGAGTTTAGAGTTTGGAGAGTGAGGAAGAATTAGTGGAGGAACTCACTGGCCGTGTCCGGATACGTGGCCCGGGCACAGAAACAGCAAGTGACTCGCCCACCCCAGGGCTGTGGGACACCTGGTGCCGGGCCGGACTAGTCCGGTGGTAGTCAGTGGTGGCTGGGCCCGGCTCCGTGGCCCTGGTGGGTGTCAGTAAAATATGTGGCTAGGTGAATAAAGTTTGTGTTCGTGACGCCACCTGTGGTATGCGGCTATTAGGCCGCCGCTGCTATGTGAGGCCTCCGGGATGATGTTATGGCAGCAATGGTGGTACTGCTCCCCACAGGTGGAGCAATGCCCGGGGCACAGTTGGTGCTTGTGAATGTCTATGCAGCGGAAATAACAGAGACCACTTCAAGGGTGCAGTTCAAGTTCTTTACTCACAGTTCTTGTCAAGACCGGCAGGAACCCTTGGACTGCTGGGACCACTGTCAGGGACCTCCGCCGTTTCTGGGTGATTCAGAGAGTAAAAGCCGGTACCCTTCTCTTAGTGTCTCTTTCTTCTGCTGTCTTCCTTAGCCTTGCCTTTGTTAGGATGAACCTGGCTTGGCCTCCACTACAGCCTCCAGGCTGGGGGGTCACCTGTCGGCTGATTACCCCTTTTCTGGAAGTCTGCTATGGGTTCTGGCCCTGGGAGTCTACAACCTTCCCTGGGCCTCGGATTTTACTGTTTGGAGATGATTTTGCACTCCTCCAGTCTCTAGGGACCGTCCCCTGTCGCAGCTTGATCCCTCCACCGATGTTATTGTGGAACAGGCCACCGTAGCTCTAAACTGCCCCGACAGCTATACAGACTACCCGTGGCCCTGCGACTCCTTCTGTCTCCTACGTGGTGTCACCTGGACCTCTGGGTCCCAGGATCTTCACGAGGAAGCGTCTCCTTCTGTTTCTCTGCTCCTGTCTGACTTGGAGCTTTCTTTCCTTCTTTCTTTCTTTCTTTCTTTTCTTTTTTTTTTTCCTTTTCTCCTCCTTGCCTGCCTCCAGCAAGCCTCCTCCTCCCTCCTTTCTCTGTTCTTCTCCTCCAACTACATGCTCACTCTCTCACTCCCTGAGGTAGATTGAAACTAACTTGACCTTCCTTTCTCTATCTGCTCTCTGATGGCTCCTCCCACCTCCCCAGTTGCTAAGCTGTACCCTATAGGAGCATAGATGGGTCTTACGGCCCCTTCCCAGCATGCAGCGTGGGGGGGTAACTGCCACTTTCCCTGGTCCCAGTATGTACCTAACAATGGGTGTAGTGTGGATTTACCAGGGGACCGGAGTTCACTCTCTTCCTCTCCCAGAATGGGGCATCACACCGCTGGATGGGGTGCAATGAACTGTGGCGACGGAAGCCTCAGGGGCGCCACACTCCCCCACAGCAAATCCCAGCACGTCCTCGGGCTGAAAAACAACAAAAACATGTGGAAGAACTGCAAAACATTTTTGTTATGAACAACGTAAAACAATAAAACATTTCTTCCCTTTATGGGAGGCACAATGATTCGAACGTTACGAACTTCTTATAAAGAAAACTCTATGTGTGCACTTTCAGTTCATTGCACAGTTTGGGCACTTCCCCCATAATTCTGGTAGGGGGCACAACGGGTGCAACTATATACATTTCTGGCTACAGCAAGTCCAGTAGCCTGGCAGTTTGTTTCCTTTTCAAACAACAATGGGACAAAATCAACCAGCCACTAAGTCCAATGGCCTGGTTACATAAGACACATAAGACATCACATTTACCAGGGACCACATTCCAGTCTAGTGGCCCGGTATACATAAACATGGGGGGTGACATCTTCGAAAAGCATGAGGGGCAGTGCAGCAGGAAAGGGTGTCATCTTCGAAAAGAACATTGGGGCAGAACACAAGGGACTTCTTCAAAAAGAATGAGGGGCAGACAGGGGCTATTTACAGTTCAGCATCTGTTCATCTTTACTTCTTTACATGTAGGGATTCTTCTCCGGCTCCCCACCTGGCAGCAGGTAGACAGCGGTCAGCACAGTCTGCGTCTGCTGGTTTTGGCGGGCCGCGCCTGGCATGGCGGCGGCCTGTATTGGAGTCGCTGCTGTGACCGATTCTTGACGGGCCGCACCTGGCGTGGCCTTCGGCCTGGGCTTGGCGGGCCGCATCTGCGGCGTGGATTAACGTCGCCGCTGCGGCGGGATCTTGCTGATCCGAGCGGGGTATCGCTGCTGGGGCCTGAGCTGGACGGGCCGGGCTCGGCGTCGCTGCTGCGGTGTGGATGGGCGTCGCTCCGGCGGCGAAATCTTGGCAGGCCGCACCTGGCGTGGCTGCGGCCTGGATCGGCGTCGCCGTGCCGGGCATCTCTCCAGGGACCACGGGCATGGTAGCGGGGGTTGGGGCACTCGCGCTGGCAGGGGCATTAAATGACTCACCCCTCAGCAGCATCTCCGGTGTTCTGGCGGTCGCTGCTCCGCGCGTCGCTTGCCGGATCTGCTGCATCACCTTCGCCTGCAGCCTTTCACACCACTGGTCCATTTCCCAGCCCCACCAGTCAGCGGAGTCTAGCTCTGGATCGCTGCGTGTGGACGCCATTCTCTCTGTGTCTCCTTCTGCACGATCTCCCAGCAGCAGGCTCGTCGCTTCTTCTAGTAGCAGACTTTTGATGTTGCTCAGCAGCAGGCTGGTAACTTCCCGCTCCTTCATCCTGTCAGCCATCCTCCCGACCTCAGCCTTCAGTTCAGCGGCGGTCACAGGCCTGATCCAGGTGAGCTCTTCCTGGCCTCCGCTTACAGGAGCCATCTTCTCTATCTGCTGGTCTGGCATTTAGACTCTTTCTGCCAGCCGGCCAGCTTGTCTAGTCGCTATTTCTTCTTCCTCCGCCTTCTATGGCGGGCACCGCTTCGCGCTCTTTTCTTGGACAAGGGGGCGGGGCTTCTCTTCGCGCCCTTTCTTCTTGCATGCCCCCCTTCTTCCCGCGCTCAGTGACTTCAATGGCGGCAGTTTCTCACAGTAAACACAGGCTATTTCACGATTCTTCAGGCGCACAGTACCCGGTGTGACCGGGCACGAAATCCTGTTCGTGACGCCAAAAGTTGACTCGCCCACCCCAGGGCTGTGGGACACCCGGTGCCGGGCCGCACTAGTCCGGTGGTAGTCAGTGGTGGCTGGGCCCGGCTCCGTGGCCCTGGTGGGTGTCAGTAAAATATGTGGCTAGGTGAATAAAGTTTGTGTTCATGACGCCACCTGTGGTATGCGGCTATTAGGCCGCCGCTGCTATGTGAGGCCTCCGGGATGATGTTATGGCAGCAATGGTGGTACTGCTCCCCACAGGTGGAGCAATGCCCGGGGCACAGTTGGTGCTTGTGAATGTCTATGCAGCGGAAATAACAGAGACCACTTCAAGGGTGCAGTTCAAGTTCTTTACTCACAGTTCTTGTCAAGACCGGTAGGAACCCTTGGACTGCTGGGACCACTGCCGTTTCTGGGTGATTCAGAGAGTAAAAGCCGGTACCCTTCTCTTAGTGTCTCTTTCTTCTGCTGTCTTCCTTAGCCTTGCCTTTGTTAGGATGAACCTGGCTTGGCCTCCACTACAGCCTCCAGGCTGGGGGGTCACCTGTCGGCTGATTACCCCTTTTCTGGAAGTCTGCTATGGGTTCTGGCCCTGGGAGTCTACAACCTTCCCTGGGCCTCGGTTTTTACTGTTTGGAGATGATTTTGCACTCCTCCAGTCTCTAGGGACCGTCCCCTGTCGCAGCTTGATCCCTCCACCGATGTTATTGTGGAACAGGCCACCGTAGCTCTAAACTGGCCCGACAGCTATACAGACTACCCGTGGCCCTGTGACTCCTTCTGTCTCCTACGTGGTGTCACCTGGACCTCTGGGTCCCAGGATCTTCACCAGGAAGCGTCTCCTTCTGTTTCTCTGCTCCTGTCTGACTTGGAGCTTTTTTTCCTTCTTTCTTTCTTTCTTTCTTTCCTTTTCTCCTCCTTGCCTGCCTCCAGCAAGCCTCCTTCTCCCTCCTTTCTCTGTTCTTCTCCTCCAACTACATGCTCACTCTCTCACTCCCTGAGGTAGACTGAAACTAACTTGACCTTCCTTTCTCTATCTGCTCTCTGATGGCTCCTCCCACCTCCCCAGTTGCTAAGCTGTACCCTATAGGAGCAGGGATGGGTCTTACGGCCCCTCCCAGCATGCAGCATGGGGGGGTAACTGCCA
This sequence comes from Anomaloglossus baeobatrachus, assembly GCF_048569485.1. Lineage (NCBI taxonomy): Eukaryota > Metazoa > Chordata > Amphibia > Anura > Aromobatidae > Anomaloglossus > Anomaloglossus baeobatrachus. The sequence continues at coordinate 275,478,422 of NC_134357.1, read as the reverse complement.
CTTTCCCTGGTCCCAGTATGTACCTAACAATGGGTGTAGTGTGGATTTACCAGGGGACCGGAGTTCACTCTCTTCCTCTCCCAGAATGGGGCATCACACCGCTGGATGGGTGCAATGACCTGTGGCGACGGAAGCCTCAGGGGCGCCACACTAGTTTGGCAGACGGTGGTGACCGTCTGCAGGAGAGGCCGATTGACGCACAACCGTAAGGACCGGGGACGGGCGGTGGCCCGCCGGTACCGGATCGGGGAGCGAAGAGAAGCCAGCACCATCCGGCAGGTCCTACGGACCCCGACCAGGCTAGGAGTCGCCGTTAAACCGGTCAAATCCGTCAGCGACGGGAACCTCCGGGGTTTCCCAGCAATAAAGACCCGACTGAAGGCAACCGCTAAACCGTGAAGGGAAATACAGCTACCGCCACAGCTAGAGTTCCCAGGGCCAGCGCCTGCGGGCAAAAGGGGCTCCTCCGGCAAACATACCGCTGGGGAGCGGGTTACCGGTGGGAAGCCATCGGGGCCGAGAACATAACACCGGTGCAGGGAGAGACAGTTACCGCCAACCTACCGGGAGTGACCGTCGCAACCGTCTGTGGGACTCGTCCATCCAGCCGTTTGTTTTACCAGAGACTCCGTGTGCATTACTGGCTGAGTAAGTACCACTGTGCCGTCTGGCACTGCGCTGCCCCGCGACCCTGCACCTGGCCAAGCCCCGCAATGCATCAAACAGACAACAACTCCGGGCCCCGGGACCACCAAAATCCCCCTACCCACGGAGGGGAGGAAAACATCCCAGCTGCTCCCTGTCACCGCTCCCGGGATCCCCGTACAGAGCAGCGGTGGTGCCCCAACCTCACCACACACCGTGGGTGGCGTCACAAACCGACATCCCAAACACCAACAAACCACCCCTTTCACTCATGGGCGAGGTCCACCGCTCGAGCCACCGAGCAGCCGTAGCAGCAGCGCCGGACCCGAGTGTAGTGAGCGCAGCGCCCCGCCGCCCGCGACACGGACAGCAAAAATGAAATCTCATAGACTTTGCTGGGGAAGGAAATTCATGCAGCTTTGATACCAAAACTGCACCCAAAAAACATGCAAAAACCCGTCAGAAAACGCAGCGTGCACACATAGCCTTAAGCGGGCTTTACACGCTACGATTTCGCTACAGCGATCTCGTTGGGGTCACGGATTTTGTGACGCACATCCGGCCGCTGTAGCGATGTCGTAGCGTGTGACTCCTAGGAGTGATTTTGGATCGTTGCAAAACTGTCCAAAATTGCTCCTCGTTGACATGGGGGTCCGCTGATAGTTATCGCTGCTGTCGCTGGGGCGAAGTTGATCCTCGTCCCTGCGGCAGCACACATCGCTACATGTGACGCCGCAGGAACGAGGATCATCTCCTTACCTGCCTCCGGACACAATGCGGAAAGAAGGAGGTGGGCTGAATGTTACGTCCTGCTCATCTCCGCCCCTCCGCTTACATTGGGCGGCCGCTTAGTGACGTCACTGTGACGCCAAGCGGATCGCCCCCTTAGAAAGTAGGCGGTTTGCCGGTCACAGCGACGTCGAAGGACAGGTAAGTATGTGTGACGGGGATGCGCGATTTTGTGCGCGACAAGCAGCGATATGCCCGTCGTGCACAAACGATGGGGGCGGGTGTCATGCTAGCGATATCGGGCCGGATATCGCAGCATGTAAAGCCACCCGCACGTTGCGTACAGTCACTGCAGAAATTTCTGCAGCGATCTGAAGAGCACATGTGCGCTTTAAATCGCTGCAGAAATGTCCGTAGTAAAAAAAAAAAAAAGCCGATTCCATGCGCTCTGCCTGCAGCTCCTGCCATAGACAGAGCAGGAGCTGCCGGCAAAGCGCACGGAAGAAGTGACATGTCACTTCTTAGAACTCAGCGCTTCGGCAGTAGCCGAAGCGCTGCGCTCTAAAATGCCACGTGCGCACGGCCCCTGCACAATCTCCATAGACTGTGCAGGGGACGCAGGACGCATGCAGTTACGCTGCGCTACAAAGCTAAAAACTGCATGTATTTGCGCAACGTGCGCACATATCCTTAGGCCAGAATCACACTTGCTAGTGCCTTGCGTGTAACTCGCGCGAGTCTCTCAGGGTAGAACCCGGCATGGCCGCACACTCTCCTGACAGGAGCGGGTTGGTTGCATGTATCTCTATGCAGCTCAGACGCTCCTGTATGCATAGTGTGCGGCCATGCCGGGTTCTACCATGAGAGACTCACACGAGTTACACGCGATGCACTAGCAAGTGTGATTCTGGCCTTAGACGCAAATGACATGTAATGAATACACGTTGCAGCATGATGTGTTACTTAAAATAGCCACCAGAGGTCACTGGCGTCCAGGTATAGAGCCACCATTGTACTGCAAGGCTCAATACAAGGTAGATAATGTCTATCAAAACTGCTGCGTGTACAATCAACAATCATGCAGTAGCCATGTGTTAAACCAGAGTACAAACAATGAAGAAGGGGTGACAGTGTCTGGAGGAGAAGGTCCGATAGTCCAGTGCCCTATGGGCGTTTGAGCACTGAGATTTCTCGTGACGCAGGCCGTGTTTGAGAGAGTGGCCAAGAGGGGGATCAATGGGTGGAAGTCATTGCTCCGTTTCTAATGTAAGGACCCCAGCAGGCCTATTTTGACTTACTGTGTGAGGAAGGTCAGACTACACAATCGTTAAGAGAGAGATCCTGGCATGGCTTGGTGTAAATATGTTGGAGCGGGCGCAGCTGATGCATCAGTGGGAATTTAACTCTTCCAAGCCGGTGAGGTCCCAGTATTATGCCTTAGTGCACCGGATACAGAAGTGGTTACATCCCAAGGTACTGTCCCCCACTGCATAATGGCTGATAAATTTCGGAGGACCTTCTTACGCCCCCCTCCAACACTGGTTGTAACAGACATTCCCTAATAATGCACTCCAGATGATCGACCTTATAGTACAGTACAGGGTTACTGAGGAGTTTTGGGAAGTGCTTCCTGGGGGATGGTGGCAGGAAAGTCCTGAATGTCCCCACCCCCATTCCTTTGGGCAGATCCAAGGAGGGCCACTCAGGACGTATCCTTCTCGAAATGGGCCCCAACAGTCCGCTGGTATTGCCATGAGGCAGGCTATGTAAGCGCCAACTTCCCCCACATTGCTGTGCCCATGAACACAAACTTTGGGTACCAGTCCCTGTATGCTAAAAGGATCTACTACTGAGGCCGCGCCGGGTCGCCACTGTGAGGCAGCACCCCAGGCCATGACACCGCGGGACCTTCCACCCAGAATGCCAGTAGTGGGCAGCGTGAAGGAGGTCTCGCGGGGCCCAACCCGTGCGCCGGGGCCCGCAGTCTCCCCCTATTGGAACAGGGAACAGACCCCGCTGGGCCAGGAAATTGCGGACAGAGAGAGGAGGAAGGCGGAGCTGGTCGCCCGCACGATTAGAGAAAAGGAGAGCCTCCGCAGAGCCACCTTCCGTGTACGGGGCCCGATCTACGAGGGGCAAGTACGGAGATTTAATGTCCGTCGGGGGTACGGATTCATATACGAACCGGGCCTGGAGGCCGTGGTCTTTGTAGCACGTCGGGACGTCAATGCCCATCTGCCGGAGGACCACCCGGGCCGTAACCTGCTCCCAGGGGATCTGGTGCAGTACACACGACACTGCGGGGAGAGGGGCTGGTTTGCCCTGGGCGTCAAGCTGAGGGGTAGCCAGGAGGCCCAGGCACCAGCCCAGCCCCCTTCTCCGGCCGCTGTGGTGGACTTGAAGTAGGGCAGCGGTCCCTCCGTTGTACCGTTGTCCCCGTTGGGACCATCAGTACCGTTGTTATATGAGTAAATGAAAAATGAGTAAATCAGCTGAACTGTAACCAGATTGACACCGTGATTGAACCAGCCGTTGCCAGCAACTAGTCCCCGTAGGGACTTCCTGCAACCGTTGTGTAAGGAACTTCTTACGGACAAGCCCGAGAACTTGCAGGGCAACCACAAACTTAGTGGAGTGTAAATATGTCTGTTGGCTTGACACCGTAACCGCCTCCGGAGAGGCTGATTTGGGAGGATGGGCCTGGAGGAAACCGGTGGCGATCCTCCGGGGGTTCAGGGGTCCCCCATGGACGTGAGTCCCCTGAAAGAGACCGTACCCGCTCGGGCAATTTGGTTCTGGACTGGGGCAAGGGGTGCTGCCCCTAAGTTCTTAGGGGCAGCATCAGGGCCAGGTTGTTTGGGCGAGGGGAGAGCGGAAGCCGTACCGTTAATAAAATTGACTACCGTTTGTAACGTTACAAGAAAGTGCCTCCCGTAAAGGGAAGTTTATAAAGAATGCTTATGTTGAATGTATATATGTTTTACCGTTTTATTACCTTTTTCTAGTTGTGAAAATAAAACCGGTGATGGACGAGCAGCCCGCGGACGGTCTGCGTTTAACCAAGGGGGAATGTGGCACCCTGGACAAGCCAGGACGTCACAGGTACTGCAACAACACACCCCACACCCCGGTTAGGAACACCGAAGTCAAACACAAATCCTTGTTGCCTCCCTCCAGGGGCTGATGTCCACACCAGGTGGGGCGGAGCCAGGCAGTTGGCTCCTCCCACCGAGGAGTTCACAGTCCTGGAGGCGGGAAAAGGAAGACAGTTTAGTTTGAGGAGTTGTAGAGTGAGGAAGTAGAGTGGAGGAACTGACTAGCCGTGTCCGGGTACGTGGCCCGGGCACCTGACAGCAAGGTTGGCAGACGGTGGTGACCGTCTGCAGGAGAGGCCGATTGACGCACAACCGTGAGGATCGGGGATGGGCGGTGGCCCGCCGGTACTGAACCGGGGAGCGAAGAGAAGCCAGCACCATCCGGCAGGGCCTGCGGACCCCGACCAGGCTAGGAGTCGCCGTTAAACCAGTCAAATCCGTCAGCGTCGGGAACCTCCGGGGTTTCCCAGCAGTAAAGACCCGACTGAAGGCAACCGTCCAAACCGTGAGGGAGATAAAGCTACCACCAGAGCTAGAGCTCCCAGGGCCAGAGCCTGCGGGCAAAGGAAGGGCTCCCTTAGCCAACATACTGCTGGGGAGCGGGCTATCAGTGGGAAGCCATTGGGGCCGAGAACAGAACACCGGTGCAGGGAGAGACAGTTACCGCCAACCTACCGGGAGTGACCGCCGCAGCCGTCTGTGGCACTCGTCCATCCAGCCGTTTCACCAGAGACTCCGTGTGCGTTACTGGCTGAGTAAGCACCACCGTGCCATCTGGCACTGCACTGCCCCGCGACCCTGCACCCGGCCAGGCCCCGCAATCCACTTTCCGACCTCCACCACCGGGCCCCGGGACCACCAAAAGCCCCCTACCCACAGAGGGGAGAAAACATCTCAGCTACTCCCTGTCAATGCTCCCGGGATCCCCGTACAGAGCAGCGGTGGTGTCCCAACCTCACCACAAACCGTGGGTGGCGTCACGGACAATACCCCTAAACCAAACCGCCCCTTTCACTCACGGGCGAGGAGCGCCGCTCGAGTCCCCGGGATCCGGCCCACCGCTCGAGCCACCGACCGAGCGAGCAGCAGCAGCAGCCGGACCCAAGCAGTGGGTGAGCGCAGCGTCCCCTCCCCGCCCACGACACATGAGTAAAGCTGTATTGGGTGCCTGAGGCTAGGCAGCAAACCATCCTGGAGGAGGAGAAAGTGATGCTACGACTACAGGTCACTAAGAGGTCCCAATAGCAAGCCCAATAGCCCACTGTATGGCGTGTGTCTACCCACTCAGGGTTGAACAAAGGGGGAATATGTGATGCACTGAAGGGTATAGTAGTAGATGGGAGACATATTATTACTAGCAAGTGCCTTTTGCATTGGGGCACAGCAGGGAAGGGGTCAAACCCTGGCCTGGGTCTTCTCTGCTATTCCGAGTTTTGGGGGCAATGTCCGAGTTGCACAGCTGCAGGATTAGAACAGCATAAATATGCAGCCAGAGCTTCTCACTAGGATGGGTGTTTGGGCTGGAAAGGTGAAGCTGGTTTTGTGTGAATGGACTGGCAAGTATGAGACCTATGCTATGCTTTTTGACAAGCTGGACTTTTGTTTTGCATACCTGCGTGACTATTTTTTCTGTTTGTTACCAGTGTGAATGAAACCCTGAGTTTTGGACTGAGAACCTGTGTGTGGCCCTTTACTTCGTCACTCTCATTGCCTACCAGAGACGATTCCCTACAGCCTTTATGGAGGTTCAGTTGTGTCGCCCAGGGAAGGGGGTACTCGGTCCCAGGCGGTAACAAATGGGAATGTCACTCTGGTGGCCGCTGCCCGGTCCCATGCTTTCGGACCCTTTTGTTAATGGGGGGTATTTACAATGGAGATAAGAGTTTTTGTCATATGATGCCACCTGCGGGTTGCGGTAAAGGATAGAGAACCGCCGCTGCTGTATGTGAGCACTCCCAGAGCTGATGGTAGTGGCAACTGTGATGGTAGGCCCTCCGCAGGTAGGGCTGTGCCTGGGAGATGTAATGTAGTGGGGCAATAATGGAGACTACACAGGTTGTCTTTAACAGTCTCTACTCACTGTGGACCCAGGGATTGCTGGTTCAGGTCCCTTGGAGGACCAGTGCCAATGTACTGACCCAGGTTGATCTGTCCCCGGCACTCTCTGTAGATTGAGTCCCCATAGCGTGGAGCATTTGAGAACCCCGACTGTCCCTTGTAGGGTACAGTCTCCTTCTCTGTACGGTGGGCAGTGTGGACCCTGCGGGAAGGAAAGTGTCCGAACCCCAATCCTAGTTTACTACTGATGCCCCCGGATTATTTGTTTCGGTGAAGTCTGTTAAGGTGTCCTCACCAGGCAGGTATTTGCCAGACAGTCTAAAACTTGTGCTTGACCTAGGGCCCTGTGCATGCTCCGGTCCCAGCGGTATCTCGGTACCCGTCCTGGCGACCTCTCTCCTGTGCCCCCCGGGGTCACGTTACACGGACCCAGCTCAGGCATGTCCGCACACCTCTATTCGACTCTCTCCTCACTACTAGTGATGTGTCGGTCGCGAATGATCCGACACAAAGATCCGGCTCCCTGCTGTGACTGACAGGAGCCGGATCACCAATGAGAGCCACTAAAATCGCTAAACGGCTCTTTTCGACGCTGAAACCCCGCCCACTCAGCTATCTAATTGGTCCCTTGTAAGTGGGCGGGATTTAGCCGGAGGTGGGCGTGGTTTCAGCGGCGTCACTATAATCTTAAATATATGTTCACCTGGGGTGAATACATATTTAATAAGGAGCCGAGAACGATCCGAAAGTTACGGCTCTTTTTGGTGAGCGGAGCCATGGGAAAAGGATCACCAAAAAGAGCCGGACTACCCATCACTACTCACTACTGACTGGCAGACCCCACGGACCCAGCTCAGGCACGTCCGCACACCTCTCCTGTGTGCTACTCAACTCTTTCCTCACTACTGACTGATGGACCCCTCCCACCAGGCTGGCTATACCCAGGGACTCGTTCCCATGGCGACCATCCCCTTACGTGGTTAACCCTCTATGCCCAGTGTGGAGAGGAGAACTAGGATTTAGGTGTGTGTTGCTGTTGCTGGCACTAGTGTTACAGGACCGAGGGGGTAGGTTCTGCATCCGCGGGAGGATGCAGTTCCTTGTAGTGCCCTGAGTGGCACAGGGGCGCTACATTCCCCCCTTGGTTAAACACAGCACGTCCTTGGGCTGTAAGAGAGCAAGGCATTTATTAATCTGGAAAGAAAAAAAGGTAAAGTTAAGCATACATAACGTTCTTCCCACACAGGGGAGGCAATTCACTTAAAGGTTGCAATGTGGAGCATTCCCCTCATCAACCCACCACCCAAAAAGGTCCTGGTTCTCCAAAACCCTTGAGGAGGCAGGTCCCTTTGGTGACCAGGTCTGGGCCATCTCTATCCCAGACCTTTCCTCCAACCTTCCTCTCCTTGGTGGCGGGATTAATGTCCTGATGGTGCAGATGTGATTACTCTGGAAGGCACACTGGGTGCAACTATTTACATTAACACAAGTTCGTGTTGGCTGCTGCCAGTCCTGCAGCCGTGGTCCATTTTAATCAAACATTATTAAGCAATTTTGCAGACAATCACCATCCTGCTTGCCACCTCCCACCAGGCTCTGGTGCCTGAGTCCCTGATGGCCCTTTTCAGCCATAATGTAACATAAAAGGAAAAAGGTTCAACAGGGTGGCAAGTCAGGGTTAAACCTTCAACCTTCCAGGTATACCCGAGCAGAGTGTCCTGGCAGACCGCATATACGGCAAACTGGTATCAGGCCATCAATGGTATTAGAAACATGCTCCTCATCCGAGAGGGACTCCTCCTCATGCTCCGGCACCTTAATCTCAGGCACAGAACGCGTTGAAAGCGAAACACGGCAGCCATTCCCTTCGTAGCGTGGGACCCATGCTGCCTCCGGAGTGCTGGAGCCCGAGTCTGTCTCCTATGGGTCCAAGGCGGTGGAGGCTGGGACGAGTTGGTTGGCGTTCGCTGCCACCGCGGCCGGATCATAACAGATGGCAAACTTTTCTTTCAGTGGCAGGGTGATTGGCATGGTCAGTGCCACTGCGCCAGGCGCTTCCTCTTCCGCACCGTCGCTAGGCTCTGCAGTCTCCCTGTTCGTCTAAGGGAGGCCCCGCTACACTCCCATCATCCGGTGCTGCCATTTTTTCGTCTCCCCCTTGGTTATTTTTACCACTCTCGCGGGGACTGGGGCACTCTGGGAGCTTCCGGATCCAGTTACTGCCGACTTGCGCCCGCGCTCTCAGGGTTCATGGGCAGGGCTTCTATTTGCACGCTTTTGCGATTTCGCGCTCTTTTGGGGCACAGTGATGGCGCAGCAATTTTTCAGCATTCAAGATGGCGACAGTCTTTACACAAACAGTCCATTAAATACAGTTCTTAAGGCACACGTCACCTGTGTTAACGGGCCTTGTTCGTATCCTGTTTGTGACGCCAGAAAAAAGGGAGTTGTATCACCTAGGGAAGGGGGTACTCGGTCCCGGGCGGTAACAAATGGGAATGTCACTCTGGTGGCCATTGCCCGGTCCCGTACTCTTGGCCACTTTTGTTAATGGGGCGTATTTACAGGGGAGATAAGAATTTTTGTCATGTGACGCCACCTGTGGGTTGCGGTTAAGGATAGAGTTCCGCCGCAGCTGTATGTGGGTACTACCAGAGCTGATGGTAGTGGCAACTGTGATGGTAGGCCCTCCGCAGGTAGGGCTGTGCCTGGGAGATGTAATGTAGTGGGGCAATAATGGAGACTACACAGGTTGTCTTTAATAGTCTCTACTCACTGTGAACCCAGGGGTTGCTGGTTCAGGTCCCTTGGAGAACCAGTACCAATGTAGTGACCCAGGTTGCTCTGTCCCCGACACTCTCTGTAGATTGAGTCCCCATAGCGTGGAGCGTTTGTGGACCCCGACTGTCCCTTTTGGGGTACAGTCTCCTTCTCCGTATGGCGGGCATTGCGGACCCTGCGGGGAGGTAAGTGTCCGAACCTTGATCCTAGTTTACTGCTGATGCCCCCGGATTATTTGGTTCGGTGACGTCCGTGAAGGTGTCCTCACCGGGCAGGTATTTGCCCAACAGTCTAAAACTTGCGCTTGACCTAGGGCCCTGTACCCCGTGCCTGCTCCGGTCCCAGCGGTATCTCGGTACCCGTCCTGGCGACCTCTCTCCTGTGCACCCCGGGGTCACGTTACACGGACCCAGCTCAGGCACGTCCGCACACCTCTATTCGACTCTCTCCTCACTACTAGTGATGTGTCGGTCGCGAATGATCCGACACAAAGATCCGGCTCCCTGCTGTGACTGACAGGAGCCGGATCACCAAAGTGAGCCACTAAAATCGCTAAACGGCTCTTTTCGCCGCTGAAACCCCACCCACTCAGCTATCTAATTGGTCCCTTGTAAGTGGGCGGTGTGAGGTAAATCCGGAGATATGACGATAAATCATGATATTCAAGTTATGTCAGGAAGCCCTCTCCTGGTGTCACCCCCCCTTTCCTTCACACAACTCCTTCAATCAGAAAATTTACCACAGGGATAAACGGTTTGTTTAGCAGATAGGTGTCAAAGGAACTGGTCTGTGTTCCACTTACACCTCCATGGCCATCTCCTGTGATATGGAGATTAGATGATGTGGGAACAATGGACACAGGATGACTCCCTGCCGTGACCCTGTGGTAGGGGCTGCTATCTAATTAGCAAGCTTGGAAGTATCCAGACAGAATGACTCCAGTAAAATATGGTTCATATCTCGCAAGCCATATTTCCGATAAATGTGGCAACCATAAAAATGGTGTTTTCGCATGCGGACGATGCTGGCACACCTTTTTTATGGGAGCGGGAGCTTGGGAAGTACCCCAGGCGTGATATCAGCCAATGGGGAACTAGTAGACAAGTCATGAGTCCTCTCGTTCTGTAGCTAAATTCATAACTGTCACAATGAGAGCGTTGGCGTCTGCCTACGACGCTCCCAGGCCAAGTTATGGCCATATCCCCTGTTGTGGATATTGTCCATAACTCCAGCCAGGGGTGGAGCAGTGCTCCCTCTGAGGTCACTAAGGTAGGAGGGGACCTGGATTTGCCCAGGTTGATAACCCTACTTCGGCCATTTTCCAGTGTTCTTTCGCTGGGGGTCACGTGTAGGAAACATCTGTGGGAAGGATCCTAGAAACCTGGTCTACAGCGCCCCCCTGTGGCCAGACGCACAAGGTAACTGCTGGAACTGTGTATGCCTGTTTGTAACCCATGCTTTGATTGTAACTGTACTCTGACATATGTATATTCTGTAGATCTCCTATTGTATATATTGTAGTTTCTAGTGTGCTTTAGGCTGATTAAATTATATAATTAATCTTGGGCTGTTCTGTTATCTCGATCTTGAATCCCACGTCTGTGTGTTCGGCTAATAGTTACCGTGAAGCGGTTGGTGGCAGCGAGTTGTGCCAAGGATTATTGTGGGGAGGCCAGTGAGATCCGGGGAGGTTTTATATATTCCGCCCGCGGAGGTCGGGGGAATATATACCCTACTCTCACCGGGGACCCTTCAATAATCGGCATAAGTAGTATAGCGGCCTCCTTGCTTATTGTCGGGCAATTCCATAATTGGCCTGACTATAAGAGGGGCGCTAGAGAGCGCGTCACGTGCTCTGTCTGTCGGTCGGGAGGTATAAAGGAGGGGTGACCCCCACTTGTTACCCCCCGATTGTGACATATTGGTGGCAAGCGGTGGGATCGAGATAATAGTGTGTGTGAGTGTGAGACCCATACTCCCAGACACTAAAGACTGCCTGCAGCAGCTGTGGCTGCTGGGGTCTTCAGACTAGCTCAACACTAGAGTGTCAGAGTGCAGATACTGTAAGGTGTGTGGGTGCATCAGGTGTCAGTTCTGTGTCAGTGACCAAAAGTCTGCAAGAATGGCTGATGGCACCAGGAGCAGAGCTATGCAACTGGCCAATGCTAAAGCAGGAGCCGAAGAGAGGGAGGACGGTGCTGTGGACAGTAATGAGGAGGTTGCCCACGAGTCCTCCAGGAGCTCGACGCCAGAAAACCGTTCTGCAGAGGACAGCGCACAACCTGGCAATTATGGACAAGATGAGGAGCAGCTCACCCAAGGGTCCTCAACGAGCCAGATGCCAGCCCTCCGCTCTGCAATGGACAGTGAATCACCAGGCTCCGCAGCGGGCCGCAGATCACCACGTGCCATTCCACCGAGCCTGGGAGGCTCGGATAGCCTTCTTCAAATGGCTATGGCCCTTCTCCAGGCTGGAGACCAGGAGGGCTACAAGGAACTCCTGGCAGAGCGCAGGGCAGAGCGGCAGGCAGCGCGTGAAGAGCGCCAGGCAGAGCGTGAGGCTGCGGAGCGACGGCAACAGGCAGACCGTGACCACCAGCTGCAGCTAGCTCAGCTCCGGCCCTCATCAGCCACACGTGACCTTCAAGACACCAAACTTCCAAAGGTCCGTGTTGAGGACTTCCCAGTGCTGGAGAAGGATGGAGACTTGGACTCTTTCCTGACTGCTTTTGAACGGACTTGCCTGCAGCACCATCTGGACAAGGATCAGTGGGCCAAATACCTGACCCCCCGTCTAAGGGGTAAGGCCCTGGATATCCTTGGGGACTTGCCTGCTGAGGCAGATCAGGGCTACGACACCATCAAGCGGGCCCTGATCCAACAGTACAACCTCACTCCAGAGTCCTACCGCAAGAAGTTCCAGAGCCTACAGAAGGGACCAAAGGACTCCTGGGCTGACCACCGGCGGGCACTTGCCCGAGCTGCCGACCACTGGACCCAAGGCCTGCAGCTTTCCACCGGACCGGAGATCCTGGACTTGTTCATCACGGAGCAACTCTTGTGGAACTGCCCTGAGGATCTCCGCCAGTTCATCCGAGACCAGAAGCCAAAGGGGTCCACGGCTACAGCTGCCCTGGCCGATGACTACAACAACAATCGGGCTCCTGAGGCCAGGAGAGCAGCCACCAGCAGCACCTGGAGAGGGGGTAAGATGAACTCTGCGACTGCCCCACCTGCCCCTAGACTGCAGGCGGTGTCCCCCTCACCTCCCCTCTCCAGGCCCGTGGCAGAACCGAGACGGTGCCACCAGTGCAACTTACCTGGACACTTCAAGGCCATGTGCCCTCAGCGTCCCAAGGCCCCGGCTCCGTCCCCGTCCCAAGGGCCGCCCAAGGTGTATTGTGTGGGTGGGGGTGGTGGTAGGTCCCTGGACAGCTTCCAACCTGTCACCGTCGGCCGGTCTGTGACCATAGGACTGCGAGACAGCGCCTCGGAGGTGACTCTGGTGCGGCCTGAGATGGTGTCCCCCCAAGACTTGATCCCTGGAAAAACCCTCGCTGTCTCCGGGATTGGAGGCATTGACCCGGCGCTGCCTGTTGCTGGCATTTATGTGGACTGGGGCGCAGGGCGAGGGGTGAGGGAGGTAGGGGTAACTGATCGGATCCCTGCAAACGTGCTACTTGGGACAGATTTGGGGCAGATAACCTCCCAGTTTGGGCCCCCCCCAAGGGCTGAACCTTCAGCCAGTACTGACGTGCCTCCGGACAATGTTAATGTGTTCTCCATGAATGATGTAAGGGAGGAGGGAGTGAACTCTGATTTTTCTGCTTGCATAGACACCATAGACACACACTCAGCTGCAGCTGTGACAGGGGAGGGGGTAAGAGAAAGGTGTGACAATGCCTCTACAAGTGATCAGCCTGTGAGCTGGGATCTGTTGCCCTCTGCAGGGATAAGCAGAGAGCAGGGTGCTGCAGGGGGAGGACCAGTGTGTGGGGTGGGGGCTACCACAGCAAATGTGGGGTCCCCAGAGATTTCACAGCGGGGTTCTGTTGCTGCAGGAGGGGAACAGGCAGGTGAGATTGGGGCCGGTCCAGGAGCGGAAGTGCTCCCAGGTAAGATCTCGGTGCATGGTTCCCCCACAACCGGGGTGTCAGGAAGCCAGGTAGGTCTGCCTGAACCGGCGACTTGGTCAGGAACGGAGGAGGAGCAGGCACGACCCACGGTCGCAGCGGCTGTGGCCGCTGTCACCCGCAGTGGGAGTGCTGGAAGCCAAGGGGCCTCCCGGAGGTCCGATAGCTCTTCCCCTTCTGACCAAGTGGCAGCCGAGTCAGGTGGAGGCCAGGACACAGGTCCCGGGGTACTGACCGAAGATGTGACAGTCTCGTCGATTCTGGCCACATCTAGTCAGGGGTTTCAGGCAGCGTTAGAAGCTGACGACAGCCTGAAAGCTCTAAAGGTGCAGGCGGCACAGCCTCCCTCGGACTCGGACCCGGAGCGAGTGGTCTGGGACCAAGGACGGCTGTACCGGGTCACGGTCCAGCAGGGTTCACCGGAGGCGTGGCCCAGGGACCGACAGTTAGTGGTACCCTATCCGTTCCGGACGGAGTTGTTGCGGATCGCACATGAGATTCCGATGGCCGGACACCTAGGGATCGCTAAGACCAAGGCCAGGTTAAACCAGCATTTCTACTGGCCAAAAATGGGGGCCGATGTGGCTGCCTACTGCCGTTCGTGTGAAACCTGTCAGAGAGTGGGGAAGGCGGGGCCACACCCCAAAGCCCCACTGGTATCTCTGCCAATCATCGATGAGCCTTTCAGGAGGGTGGCTGTGGATCTGGTCGGCCCGCTGGCCATCCCCAGCAGCTCCGGGAAACGCTTCATACTAACGGTAGTGGACTATGCCACCCGGTACCCAGAAGCAGTGGCCTTGTCGTCCATTCGGGCTGACAAGGTGGCCACCGCCTTGCTGGAGATTTTCTCCCGAGTGGGTTTTCCCCAGGAAATGCTCACTGACCGGGGGACCCAATTCATGTCCCAGCTGATGGAGGCCCTCTGTAAGCAAGTCCAGGTGCGACATCTGGTGGCCAGCCCGTACCATCCACAGACTAATGGCCTGTGCGAGCGGTTCAATGGCACCCTAAAGCAGATGCTTAAGATGTTGGTCGACTCCCACGGGCGTGACTGGGAGCGGTATCTCCCACACCTGTTATTTGCTTACCGGGAGGTTCCACAGGCCTCAACGAGATTCTCACCGTTTGAGCTCCTGTACGGGCGACGTGTGCGGGGCCCCCTGGCTCTGGTGAAAGAGGCTTGGGAAGGGGATTTGGCCACCCCTGGAGTGTCGGTTATCGAGTATGTCATGCGCTTCCGGGACAAAATGCAGGCCTTGACGCAACTGGTACACGACAATATGGCTCAAGCCCAGGCCGATCAGAAGCGTTGGTACGACCAGAACGCTTGTGAGAGGACCTACCAAGTGGGTCAAAAGGTGTGGGTACTGGTCCCCGTACCACAGGACAAGCTTCAGGCAGCCTGGGAAGGCCCATACCTCGTGTACCAGCAGCTCAACCCTGTGACGTACCTGGTCACCCTGGACCCTGCCCGTGGAAGGCGGAAGCCCTTCCATGTGAACATGATGAAGGCACATCATGAGCGGGAGGCATGTGCGCTCCCCGTGTGCAACCTGCCCGAGGAGGGAGAAGCGGAAACCCTCTTGGATATGCTAGCCCAGGTTAGGGCAGGCGGATCCATTGAGGATGTGGAGGTTGGCCACCAGCTCTTGGAGGACCAACGGTCCCAGCTGTGGGCCACCCTACACCCCTTCCGGGGGTTGTTTACCAACCAGCCCGGAAGGACTGACTTGGCTGTCCATCACGTGGACACTGGGGATCATCCCCCGATCCGGCGTTCAGCATATCGGGTTTCCCTGGAGGTGCAGCAACACATGCGCCAGGAGATTGACGAGATGCTGAAGCTGGGGGTGATCCAGGCATCCAACAGCGCTTGGGCCTCGCCTGTAGTTCTCGTCCCTAAGAAGGACCGAACCACTCGGTTCTGCGTGGACTACAGGGGGCTCAATGCTGTCACAGTCGCCGATGCGTACCCAATGCCACGCATCGATGACCTGCTCGATCAGTTGGCCGGGGCTCAGTACCTGACCATCATGGATCTGAGCCGGGGATATTGGCAGATCCCCCTGACTCGCAAGGCCAGGGAACGCTCTGCCTTTATTACCCCATTTGGACTGTACGAGTCCACGGTGATGCCATTCGGGATGAGGAATGCCCCTGCCACTTTCCAGCGGATGGTCAACACCCTGCTCAAGGGACTTGAAGGGTACGCGGCCGCGTACCTGGATGACATTGCCGTCTTCAGTCCCACCTGGGAAGATCACCTAGAGCATCTAGCACAGGTGCTCAGGCGGATCCACCAGGCAGGTTTGACCATCAAGCCGGGAAAGTGTCAGCTGGCCATGAGCGAGGTCCAGTACCTCGGTCACCGGGTAGGCGGGAGAACACTGAAGCCCGAGCCTGAGAAAGTGGAAGCCATCGCATCCTGGCCCACCCCCAGGACCAAGAAGCAGGTGATGTCCTTCTTGGGGACCGCTGGGTACTATAGGAGGTTTGTTCCATGCTATAGTAGCCTGGCAAAGCCCTTGACGGACCTCACCAAGAAGAAGCTGCCCTCTGCAGTCGATTGGACAATGGACTGCGAGACAGCCTTCCGGGCCCTAAAGGACGCCCTGTCCAGCCCGCCCGTGCTACAGGCAGCCGACTTCACGCGGCCGTTTGTAGTACAGACCGACGCCAGTGACTTCGGCCTCGGTGCGGTGCTCAGCCAGGTGGACTCTGCGAGCCAAGAGCACCCAGTCTTGTACCTGAGCAGGAAGCTGTTACCAAGGGAAGTGGCCTATTCCACGATGGAAAAGGAGTGCCTGGCCATAGTGTGGGCCCTGCAGCGTCTGCAACCCTATCTATACGGGCGCCACTTCATCGTGGAGACGGACCACAATCCCCTCAGCAGGTTACACACTGTCTCCGGGACGAATGGCAGGTTGTTGCGATGGAGCCTGGCGCTCCAGCAATACAACTTCACCATTCGACACAAAAGGGGCCGTGACCACGGTAACGCAGGCGGGCTGTCCCGACAAGGAGAGGTCGCGGACGGGCGCACGGGGGAACACTGGAGTGTGCTGCCCCCTAGCGCCCTCAAAAGGGGGGAGGTGTGAGGTAAATCCGGAGATATGACGATAAATCATGATATTCAAGTTATGTCAGGAAGCCCTCTCCTGGTGTCACCCCCCCTTTCCTTCACACAACTCCTTCAATCAGAAAATTTACCACAGGGATAAACGGTTTGTTTAGCAGATAGGTGTCAAAGGAACTGGTCTGTGTTCCACTTACACCTCCATGGCCATCTCCTGTGATATGGAGATTAGATGATGTGGGAACAATGGACACAGGATGACTCCCTGCCGTGACCCTGTGGTAGGGGCTGCTATCTAATTAGCAAGCTTGGAAGTATCCAGACAGAATGACTCCAGTAAAATATGGTTCATATCTCGCAAGCCATATTTCCGATAAATGTGGCAACCATAAAAATGGTGTTTTCGCATGCGGACGATGCTGGCACACCTTTTTTATGGGAGCGGGAGCTTGGGAAGTACCCCAGGCGTGATATCAGCCAATGGGGAACTAGTAGACAAGTCATGAGTCCTCTCGTTCTGTAGCTAAATTCATAACTGTCACAATGAGAGCGTTGGCGTCTGCCTACGACGCTCCCAGGCCAAGTTATGGCCATATCCCCTGTTGTGGATATTGTCCATAACTCCAGCCAGGGGTGGAGCAGTGCTCCCTCTGAGGTCACTAAGGTAGGAGGGGACCTGGATTTGCCCAGGTTGATAACCCTACTTCGGCCATTTTCCAGTGTTCTTTCGCTGGGGGTCACGTGTAGGAAACATCTGTGGGAAGGATCCTAGAAACCTGGTCTACAGCGCCCCCCTGTGGCCAGACGCACAAGGTAACTGCTGGAACTGTGTATGCCTGTTTGTAACCCATGCTTTGATTGTAACTGTACTCTGACATATGTATATTCTGTAGATCTCCTATTGTATATATTGTAGTTTCTAGTGTGCTTTAGGCTGATTAAATTATATAATTAATCTTGGGCTGTTCTGTTATCTCGATCTTGAATCCCACGTCTGTGTGTTCGGCTAATAGTTACCGTGAAGCGGTTGGTGGCAGCGAGTTGTGCCAAGGATTATTGTGGGGAGGCCAGTGAGATCCGGGGAGGTTTTATATATTCCGCCCGCGGAGGTCGGGGGAATATATACCCTACTCTCACCGGGGACCCTTCAATAATCGGCATAAGTAGTATAGCGGCCTCCTTGCTTATTGTCGGGCAATTCCATAATTGGCCTGACTATAAGAGGGGCGCTAGAGAGCGCGTCACGTGCTCTGTCTGTCGGTCGGGAGGTATAAAGGAGGGGTGACCCCCACTTGTTACCCCCCGATTGTGACGTACTGGTAGCCAGCGCGGGGGATTTCTGAGTGACCCCCCCGGTGGTTCGTGACAGGCGGGATTTAGCCGGAGGTGGGCGTGGTTTCAGCGGAGTCACTATAATCTTAAATATATGTTCACTTGGGGTGAATACATATTTAATAAGGAGCCGAGAACGATCCGAAAGTTACAGCTCTTTTTGGTGAGCGGAGCCATGGGAAAAGGATCACCAAAAAGAGCCGGACTACCCATCACTACTCACTACTGACTGGCAGACCCCTCCCAGCAGGCTGGCTGTAGCCAGGAACTTGTTCCCATGGCGACCATCCCCTTACGTGGTTAACCCTCTATGCCCAGTGTGAAGAGGAGAACTGGGATTTAGGTGTGTGTTGCGGTTGCTGGCACTGGCGTGACAGGACTGAGGGGGTAGGTCCTGCATCCCTAGGAGGATGCAGTTCCCTGTAGTGCCCTGAGTGGCTCAGGGGTGCTACACAGTGACTGGCAGTGTTATGGAGGGATCAATGACTGGCAGTGTTACGGAGGGATCAGTGACTGTAGTGTTATGGAGGATCAGTGACTGGCAAATTTTTAGGCCACGCCCCCTAACCACACCCATTTCACAGTCACGCCCATATCCACTCCCCATCCACACCCATTCAGCACAAACACGCAGGCAGCCGGCGGGCCTCCAGCACGGACACGCAGGCAGCCAGCGGGCCTCCAGCACGGACACGCAGGCAGCCGGCGGGCCTCCAGCACGGACACGCAGGCAGCCACAGTGAGGCGGCCGGTCGCCTTCACAGACAGGCGGCCGGCCGCCTTCACAGACAGGCGGCGGGCCGCCCGCACAGAGAGGCGGCCAGCCGCCCGCAGAGAGAGGCGGCCGGCCGCCCGCACAATGAGGCGGCGGGCCGCCCGCACAGACAGGCGGCAGGGGGGCGCCCGCACAGACAGGCGGCAGGGGGGCGCCCGCACAGACAGGCGGCAGGGGGGCGCCCGCACAGACAGGCGGCAGGGGGGCGCCCGCACAGACAGGCGGCAGGGGGGCGCCCGCACAGACAGGCGGCAGGGGGGCGCCCGCACAGACAGGCGGCAGGGGGTGAGGGGGGAGGGAGGGAAATCAGCGCTGGGGAGATTAGTTTACTGTACCAGCAGCAGCACAGGCAGCGCTCCTCTCTATGCCACGTCTACTAGGATGGTAGGAGGGAAAAGCAGGGAGGCGGAGAGAGAGTGGGTGGGCGGAGCCCGGGAGCCGGCCGTCCCGCCCGTGGCAACGGGACAAACAACGTAAAGCGTGAAAGTCCCGCTGTATCCGGGACGGTTGGGAGGTATGCAGCATGTTAGAATGTGTACATAAGATCCCGCTGGTGGTGGCCGCAGCTTATAGGCCCCAAATCTGGTGACAGGTTCCCTTTAAAGTGAACCTGTCAGGTGCAATATGCACTCAGAGCCAGGAGCAGTTCTGGGCACATATTGCTAATCCCTGCCTAACCGTCCCTGTATACACTAGCATAGATAAAGAGATCAAGAACAAATATTTTTAAAGATCTTATATCTTATGCTAATGAGCGCGGGGACTAGTCACAAGGGCGTTACTTCACTTGGCTAGTCGGCTCGCATAGCATGTTAGCATGTTATTACGCCCCTGTGTGAGTACTAACACGCTATATGAGCCGACTAGCCAAGTGAAGTAACGCCCTTGGGACTAGTCCCCGCGCTAATTAGCATAAGATATAAGCTCTTTAAAAATACTTTTTCTATAGATGCCTTTATCTATGCTGGTGTATACAGGGACAGTTAGGGAGGGATTAGCAATATACACCCAGAACTGCTCCTGGCTCTGAGTGCAGATTGCACCTGATAGGTTCCCTTTAAAGGGAACCTGTCACCAGAAATTTAGCAAAAAAAATAATAGATTCCCCTCTGCAGCTCCTGGGATGAATTCTGGAAAGGTTCCTGTTGCTATTGTGCCCCCTTTGAGACCTAAAATAATACTTTATGAAGTCTTACCTTTTTGTATGCAAATCTGTTTTTATGGTCACGGGGGCGGGCTGCCTGGCGTCCGTTATTCCCCCTCCTGCCGTTGTACGCCGTCCCCCATTGCTCATTTCCATACATGAGGACGCCTTCCTCATGTAACTGTCCTCCTGAAGTTTTGTGCATGCCCAGTGCCACTCTCGCGGGACTGAGCACTGTGCAAAGTGTGAACGCTTTTGAGGTGATTGCGCAGGCACGAGATTATGGGCGGCGCTGTGATTGTCATCAGCAGCGTCATCCAAGTACCCGCCCATAATCTCGTGCCCGCGCTTCTCACTCTGCCTCCACCGTTATGCGCAAGCACTGGCCATATGAACCACGTTACCTATTACCATGGGCGCGAGATTATGGGCGGCGCTGTGATTGTCATCAGCAGCGTCATCCAAGTACCCGCCCATAATCTCGTGCAAGCAGTAATAGGTAACATGGTTCATATGGCCAGCACTTGCGCATAACGGTGGAGTCAGAGGGAAAAGTGCGGGCACGAGATTATGGGCGGGTACTTGGTTAACGCTGCTGATGACAATCACAGCGCCGCCCATAATCTCGTGCCTGCGCAATCACCTGAAAAAGCGTTCACATGCGCAAAACTTCGGGAGGACAGTTACATGAGGAAGGCGTCCTTGTGTATGTAAATGAGCAATGGGGGACTGCGTAAAGCGGCAGGAGGGGGAATAACGGACGCCAGACAGCCCGCCCCCGTGACCATAAAAACACATTTGCATACAAAAAGGTAAGACTTCATAAAGTATTTTTGTAGGTCTCAAAGGGGGCACAATAACAACAGGAACCTTTCCAGAATGCAGCCCAGGAGCTGCAGAGGGGAAGCTTTTACTTTTATTGTGAAATTTCTGCTGACAGTTTCCCTTTAACTGGTAGAGGAGCCAGGATAAAGCAGAGCTGAAGCTGTTGGGAAGCTAGGACCCAGCAGCTCCACAGGCAGGAGACCACTGATCGGTAATAGAAGCCTGCAGATGTCACTCTGCATAGGTTATTGTCACTGCTATCTGCAGGAGATAAGTGCTGATTGCACGGTCTCCTCAGCTTCCTGACTCCCCGCGTGTCTGCAGCAGTGAGAAGCCGGGGAGTCAGAGAACAGCTGCAGACACACGCAGGCTCCGGGACTGGGGGGGGTCGGCTCTGGTGCAGGGGGGGGGGCTCTGCTGCAGGGGGGGGGTCGCTCTGCTGCAGGGGGTGATTCATACCTCAGCAGCAGTCACAGGAGTAGGTGCGCGCTCGGCTCTGTAATGAATAGTAGAAGGGAGAAACAGCGAGGCGGGGCTACAGTGGGTGGGTGGAGCCGTGACAAACAGCCTCACGGGCGGGACCCGGGATCAAAGGCTCAGAAGAGGGACTGTCCCGCTGTATCCGGGACGGTTGGGAGGTATGGTTATAGGGGATCAGTGACTGACAGTATTATGGAGGATCAGTGACTGGCAGTGTTATGGAGGAATCAGTGACTGGCAGTGTTATGGAGGGATCAGTGACTGGCAGTGTTATAGGGGATCAGTGACTGACAGTATTATGGAGGATCAGTGACTGGCAGTGTTATGGAGGGATCAGTGACTGGCAGTGTTATAGGGGATCAGTGACTGACAGTATTATGGAGGATCAGTGACTGGCAGTGTTATGGATGATCTGTAGCGCCCCTGAGCCACTCAGGGCACTACTAGGTACTGTATCCTCACCATGATGCAGGGCCTACCCCTTGGGACCTGGAACACCAGTGCCAGCAACACCCACACACACCAAAATCCCAGTTTCCACTCCACACCAGAGCTAATTGGCTAGTCACACAATGGGATGGCCACCTACAGGGTGGAGCCAGACCAGAGGTACTAGACAACCTGGTGGAAGGGGACAGCAGGCAGTAAAAAGAAGTGAAAGAGAGGAGAGGTGCCTGAGAGCTGGGTCGTGTAACGGTGACTCGGGGGCACAGGAGAGAGGTTGCCAGGGCAGGTACACCCGAGTACCGCTGGGACCAGAGCACCGACGGGGCACAGGGCCCTAAGTCAGACACCAGTTTCATACGGTCTGACAAATACCTGCACAGTGAGGGGACCTTCACGGATCTCACTGACCCACACCAGCAGTAAAGAGAGTTGTTTCGGGAGACAGACCAGCCCTACAGGGTCTACACTGCCCGCCGTACGGACAAGGAGCCTGCCACCGCAAAGGGACAGTCGGGCCCCAAACGCTCCACGCTACGGGGACCCAACCGTGCAGAGTGCCGGGGACAGAGCAACCGAGTCATCAACTGGCACTGCAAATACAGGGACCTGAACCAGCCATCCGAGGGTCAAGAGTGAGTAGAGACTGTTAGGGTATGTGCGCACGTTGCTTTTTACCTGCTTTTTTGCTGCTTTTTCTTCTGCGCTGTTTAATGCCAAAATGGATGTGTTCTTCTATTCAAGCAAAGTCTATGGGAATTTGGGTTTCTTGTTCACACTATGTTGTTCAAAATGTTGCCTTTTTGTGGCAGAACTTTGGTCAAAAACTCAGCTTTTCAAAGAAGCAACATGTCAATTGTTTTTGCCATTTGGGTTTTGCACTGCAAAGCTGAGTTTTTGACCAAAGTTCTGCCACAAAAAGGCAGCATTTTGAACAACATAGTGTGAACAAGAAACCCAAATTCCCATAGACTTTGCTTGAATAGAAGAACACATCCATTTTGGCATTAAACAGCGCAGAAGAAAAAGCAGCAAAAAAGCAGGTAAAAAGCAACGTGCGCACATACCCTTAATTACAACCCACGGTGTGGTCTCCCTTATTACTCCATCATACATCTCCCGGGCGGCTCAGCCCTACCTATGGAGGGCCTACCACCACAGCTGTTACCACCAGCCCTAGAGATAATCAACTCAGCAGCAGCAGTTTCCCCATATGAACCGCAACCTACAGGTGGTGTCACACAAATGACTTTAATCTCCCCTGTAAATACTCCCCATTAAAAAGCACACCGGGCACGAGACTGGGCAACGGCCACCAAAGTGACATTCCCCAGTGATATACTGCCCGGGGCCGAGTACCCCATTCCCTGGGCGACACAGATCAGTGACTGATGGTGTTATGGAGGGATTAGTGACTGGCAGTGTTATGGAGGGATCAGTGACTGGCAGTGTTATGGAGGGATCAGTGACTGGCAGTGTTATGGAGGGATCAGTGACTGGCAGTGTTATGGAGGGATCAGTGACTGGCAGTGTTATGGAGGGATCAGTGACTGGCAGTGTTATGGAGGGATCAGTGACTGGCAGTGTTATGGAGGGATCAGTGACTGGCAGTGTTATGGAGGGATCAGTGACTGGCAGTGTTATGGAGGGATCAGTGACTGATGGTGTTATGGAGGGATCAGTGACTGGCAGTGTTATGGAGGGATCAGTGACTGGCAGTGTTATGGAGGGATCAGTGACTGATGGTGTTATGGAGGGATCAGTAACTGATGGTGTTATGGAGGGATCAGTGACTGGCAGTGTTATGGAGGGATCAGTGACTGGCAGTGTTATGGAGGGATCAGTGACTGGCAGTGTTATGGAGGGATCAGTGACTGGCAGTGTTATGGAGGGATCAGTGACTGGCAGTGTTATGGAGGGATCAGTGACTGGCAGTGTTATGGAGGGATCAGTGACTGGCAGTGTTATGGAGGGATCAGTGACTGGCAGTGTTATGGAGGGATCAGTGACTGGCAGTGTTATGGAGGGATCAGTGACTGATGGTGTTATGGAGGGATCAGTGACTGCCGGTGTTATGGAGGGATCAGTGACTGGCAGTGTTATGGAGGGATCAGTGACTGGCAGTGTTATGGAGGGATCAGTGACTGGCAGTGTTATGGAGGGATCAGTGACTGGCAGTGTTATGGAGGATCAGTGATTGGCAGTGTTATGGAGGGATCAGTGACTGGCAGTGTTATGGAGGGATCAGTGACTGGCAGTGTTATGGAGGGATCAGTGACTGGCAGTGTTATGGAGGGATCAGTGACTGGCAGTGTTATGGAGGGATCAGTGACTGGCAGTGTTATGGAGGGATCAGTGACTGGCAGTGTTATGGAGGGATCAGTGACTGGCAGTGTTATGGAGGGATCAGTGACTGGCAGTGTTATGGAGGGATCAGTGACTGGCAGTGTTATGGAGGGATCAGTGACTGGCAGTGTTATGGAGGGATCAGTGACTGGCAGTGTTATGGAGGATCAGTGACTGGCAGTGTTATGGAGGGATCAATGACTGGCAGTGTTATGGAGGGATCAATGACTGGCAGTGTTATGGAGGAATCAGTGACTGGCAATGTTATGGAGGATCAGTGACTGGCAGTGTTATGGAGGAATCAGTGACTGGCAGTGTTATGGAGGAATCAGTGACTGGCAATGTTATGGAGGATCAGTGACTGGCAGTGTTATGGAGGGATCAATGACTGGCAGTGTTATGGAGGGATCAATGACTGGCAGTGTTTGGTCCTTTTTCTGGGGGCTCCTTGGTGAGAGAGCGTGCATTGTGTGGGTACAGGATGGGGATGGGGCCGGCTGTGCACAGGTCGCCTATTAGCTATCCATAAGCTTTCCGTATAGTGTTAGCTACTGTAACACTAAGCCGTGTGGCCAGTTGGGGGCGACATAACACCACACAACTTGTAAATCTGGTACCTTGTATCCAGTGCATTTTTTTTGTGTTTCACGTTCACGAAGTTCCTGGTAATAACTGTTTGCCCTCATCCATCATGTCCGCCCGTGCATCGTGT
Source organism: Anomaloglossus baeobatrachus (assembly GCF_048569485.1). Classification (NCBI taxonomy): domain Eukaryota; kingdom Metazoa; phylum Chordata; class Amphibia; order Anura; family Aromobatidae; genus Anomaloglossus; species Anomaloglossus baeobatrachus. The sequence goes on along the minus strand of NC_134357.1, from coordinate 275,453,847 downwards.
CACGCCCCTTGTAGGCATCACTAATCGATAACGAGGCTGTTCGTTAGTGCGGCAGGCATGAATAGCTGATCAGTCACGGCTGCTGGACGCAGAGAGTAACCGCCTGACGTATGTGACCGTGCAGACGAGCGGCGGGATGAAGGTTCATATTAAGTCCTGGAATGGCGTCGCCTCCTGGATGTGGGTGGCAAATGACGAGAACTGCGGAATCTGCCGTATGGCTTTTAATGGCTGCTGCCCAGACTGTAAGTATCAGCCCCCTGCCATTCCTGGTATACTAGTATGCGCCAGTTCAGAGATGGGCACGAGAGGGCCCTGTGCCCCCTGCATAGTGTGGTGTCTGTGCCCTGTGCCCCCTGCATAGTGTGGTGTCTGTGCCCTGTGCCCCCTGCGTAGTGTGGTGTCTGTGCCCCCTGCGTAGTGTGGTGTCTGTGCCCCCTGCGTAGTGTGGTGTCTGTGCCCCCTGCGTAGTGTGGTGTCTGTGCCCCCTGCGTAGTGTGGTGTCTGTGCCCCCTGCGTAGTGTGGTGTCTGTGCCCCCTGCGTAGTGTGGTGTCTGTGCCCCGTGCCTAGTGTGGTGTCTGTGCCCCGTGCCTAGTGTGGTGTCTGTGCCCCGTGCCTAGTGTGGTGTCTGTGCCCCGTGCCTAGTGTGGTGTCTGTGCCCCGTGCCTAGTGTGGTGTCTGTGCCCCGTGCCTAGTGTGGTGTCTGTGCCCCGTGCCTAGTGTGGTGTCTGTGCCCCGTGCCTAGTGTGGTGTCTGTGCCCCCTGCCTAGTGTGGTGTCTGTGCCCCGTGCCTAGTGTGGTGTCTGTGCCCCCTGCCTAGTGTGGTGTCTGTGCCCCCTGCCTAGTGTGGTGTCCTGTGCCCCCTGCGTGGTGGCGGTGGCGCTGCCCTGTGCTTGTGGTGTGGCGGCGGAGCTGCCCTGTGCTTGTGGTGTGGCGGCGGCGGGGCCCTGTGCTTGTGGTGTGGCGGCGGCGGGGCCCTGTGCTTGTGGTGTGGTGGCGGCTGTGCCCTGTGCTTGTGGTGTGGTGGCGGCTGTGCCCTGTGCTTGTGGTGTGGCGGCGGCGCTGCCCTGTGCTTGTGGTGTGGCGGCGGCGGGGCCCTGTGCTTGTGGTGTGGCGGCGGCGGCGCTGCCCTGTGCTTGTGGTGTGGCGGCGGCGGGGCCCTGTGCTTGTGGTGTGGCGGCGGCGGGGCCCTGTGCTTGTGGTGTGGCGGCGGCGGGGCCCTGTGCTTGTGGCGTGGCGGCGGCGCTGCCCTGTGCTTGTGGCGTGGCGGCGGCGGGGCCCTGTGCTTGTGGCGTGGCGGCGGCGGGGCCCTGTGCTTGTGGCGTGGCGGCGGCGGGGCCCTGTGCTTGTGGTGTGGTGGCAGTGCTGCCCTGTGCTTGTGGTGTGGCGGCGGCGGGGCCCTGTGCTTGTGGTGTGGTGGCAGTGCTGCCCTGTGCTTGTGGTGTGGCGGCGGCGGGGCCCTGTGCTTGTGGTGTGGCGGCGGCGGGGCCCTGTGCTTGTGGCGTGGTGGCAGTGCTGCCCTGTGCCCGATGCCTAGTGTGCGGCCAGGCTCTGTGCACATCACCCTTCAGGCTTTTGCTTTGACCTGCAGATCATTGCTTTGTAAGCACCGAAGCCTAAACTCTGCAGAAAACTACCCCTGGACCTGACATGGCTGATAACAGAGAACACTATAGAACAGTGTCCCCCAACTCCAGTCCTCAGAGACCACCAATAGCTGTGTTTCCAGGGTTTCTTTAGCCTTGCAGGGTTGTTGGAATCCTCACCTGAGCAGTACTGGGGAATCCCTGCGCTCCTGCACTGATGCGGCCCCTGAGGACTGGCTTTGGGGGACGCTGCTGTAGCACATCCAGTCAGCGCATTCTGGCCTCACACCTCCAGGTTCTTCTCTTCATCCATGCCTGTCCTGATGGTGTGCTTTGTGCCCGCAGGTAAGGTGCCCGGTGACGACTGCCCCTTGGTCTGGGGCCACTGTTCTCACTGCTTCCACATGCATTGCATCCTGAAGTGGCTGAACTCCCAGCAAGTGCAGCAGCATTGTCCCATGTGCCGGCAAGAATGGAAATTCAAGGAGTAAATCACGCTGCCATGCCTACTTAACGCTTGGCAGCTGCGGAGTCACGAGTCTCTCGGGCATGCTGGTACTTTTAGTTCCGGTAGCCAGAGAGCTTTACATGTTACAGAAACTGTCAAGATGGAAAATGATGTAATAAGTAACAAAGATGGAAAGTAAAGGAACCTTCCAGCCTGGTGCCTCTGGGGCAATGGGGAAAAGACTGGTGACTGTGCCCCTTCGCAGTGCCCTCGCCAGGTGCCAGCTCCTCCGCTGCTTCACATTTCATTATTAAATTACCTTTGTGTTTGTGACAAATGAGATTAGTCATTTCTACTTGTAAATGGAAGAACGTGCATTGACGTGTAACAGAAAAACCTCCGACTCTTCTATTGATGTGAGAAGTGACGTGGACCAAGGCCATAATGAAGCTCCTATCAAAAGCAGTAGGGCGTGATTAACCCCTTCCCAGCTGGTGCTTACTGCAGTATTTTTTTCTATTGGCGGTAGTGGTGTATTAGGCCTCATTCAGCCGTAATTGATTTTTCTGTTTTTTTTTGGGGGGGGTTTGGAATACCAATCTCAATCAGTGCTTTAGTTCTTACCATCAGTGATCATCTAGTCTGAAAAAATAAATAAATACATTACATTACAAAGCGTCTCCTATTCATGGCACATGGGGGGCCTTTTTCATAGACCCATAGACTTGATTCTGATCAAAGATGTCCAGGTCTCTGTTCTGGCACTTTGCACCGATGCTCTGTAGAGCTGGCTGTGAAGCACACTGCCGGGCCGTGCCTATAGACGCCACTTACAGCACCAATCACCAGTGCTGTGAGCAGTGATTATAGTCGGTCCATGTACGCTCCCCAAGACTGAAAGCCGGCAGCTTCCAGGAGGAAAAAAAAAAAAGCTAATTTTCTCCCGCTAGCTTGGCTTTCAGTAAGGGCAGCCAGGAAGCATTGTAATGGTATTTAACTACAGATTAACTTTACATCTGCCTGTAAATAGCGATCTCCAAAGAGACAGGTTTCCTAAAGTTTTTCCCCTATTCACGAAGATCGGTCCAACCCCCCCCCCCCCCCCCTTTTGATGCTGACAACAAGGCTATGAAGTGCAGGCATGCCATAGTTTCATTCTTTCTCTTGGGCATTGGTACATATAAGTACAGTACACAACGTTTTCCAGCAGTCCCATAGAGAATTAATAAGGTGTGGTATCCTCACTCTATTTGGAATTTCAGATCCCTATCCCTGGAATCGGAGGTGTCCCAGGGGTCAGCCCTCCACCAATCCACAAGTTACCATCTGGCCTTAGAGATGGCAATTTTTGATGATGTGAATACACCTTTCACTAGACCTCATACAAATATGAAGAGTTGTACCATTTAGAAATGTCACTATATTGGGAATCGTCATCACTGATCTGGCCAAAAATACTGGACCCCACAGTTCCCATTGTAATCAGAGGAGCCCTTTTATTTACTAGTCATTCAGCTATTTGGGTGAAATATGAGCACGATCTGTATACCCACTTTTCATTGTAATGATTGTTTCTCTACTATATTTTATAAGGCCTGTCCATTTAGGCAATTACCAATAATGTAATGTGCTCTAAGGCATTAACAAGATCACAACACTGAAAAAATGCAGGACAATAAAGTATATGTATATTCAAATTGTAGATTAAATCCAGTATGCAATAAAAGACTATGGGTCCTTCAGCCCTGCAAAAACTACAGCTCTGTGTATATAGAGTATGTAAAAGGTGATAAATACATACAATAACATAAGTAAAAAGACTAAGCTAGTCTCAAACTGCTCTATGTAAGCATAAGACATATGAGAAGTGCCCTCAACAATCAAGGGGATAGACATCAATGCTGTAAATATAAACCGTGTTGTGAAAGATATCACATAAGTCATAAAATGAAGAGGACAAAGTCATAAACCTGAGGGAAATGTAGCCGTAGTTCATAAGAATACACCCAGCCATGGAAACTAAATGCGCGTTTCACTAATGCTTCATCAGGGGGAACAACAATTTCTATATTATGCATGCACACACAGAAATATACATTGTATATCGTTACTATTATTGGGGAGTTGACTGCTTGCTTTTTCCTTTTCAGCCGATTGGAGCCACATATAGGTTTTGACTTTGAGTCTTGAACTTGAGGTTCAGACTTGAGCAATGACAACTTTGAAGCTCAGACCCTTGTATGTACGTTGGGCCCAGAAATATTTGAACAGTGTCAAATTTATCCTAATTTAGGCTACATTCCCATGACCGTTACATTTTTGCGGTCCACAAAAATGGTCCTGTTTTTCCACGGATGCATCCATGTGACAACCGCATCCGTCCCGTTCAGTTCCGTAGACGGTCCGTGGACTTCCGTTTTCTTTGCGGACCGCAAAAAATGGAATAAGAGTTACATACAGTCCAGGGTATCTGGCCAGATGCTGGTCCCCATATAAAGTCTATGGGGAACAGAATCTGGAGCAAAGGGGTAGGAGCAAGCGCTACTTGCTCACCGGTCACCGGAGCAGCTATCACACTGCTCCCACGGCAGCTCTTTGTTCTTCCGGAGCTGGCTGCTCATTAGACTCATACATATTCACTGCTTCCCGCACTCACCATCATCTGTGACTGGTTGCGGTCAGACACGTTACTCAGTGTGGGGGCACGTATGACTGCAAAAAATCACAGCCGCGGTCCGCGGGTCTATATCATACAGTACAATACGTTAACAATTTAAAAAACAAACCTGATGTGCGGTTCCCCCAATTTTGATACCAGCCAAGATAAAACCTCACAGCTGCTGCCTTGTATTCTCAGGCTGGGGAGACCGTTATTCTGAGCCCCCCAGCCTAAAAATATCAGCCAGCAGCCGGCCGGAATTGCTGAATCCATTAGATGCAACAGTCCCGGGACTTTACCAGGCTCATCCCGAATGGCCTGGTGTGGTGGCAATTGGGGTAATATATGGGGTTGATACCAGCTGTGTAATGTCACCTGGCATCAAGCCCAAAGGTTAGTGATGTCACGGCATCAATCAGATACCCGACATCACTAACTATCAGTAAGAAAAAAAAAGACAAATTTTTTTTGAAAAAACAACCCCCAACACATTCCCTCTTTCACAAATTTATTGAAAAGAAAAAACAAAACAGAGTCTGGCGTAATCCAATAAGGGGGTCCCACGACGATCCACACCATACTCACTGTCCCAGTCAGTGAAGAACAGAATGTTCCCCATTGGCTGGGAGAGCAATGCAGTGACCTGAGCTAACATCATGAGGTCAGCCCTGGTCACTGCAGGGGATGACAAGCGCTGACTTCATGAGGTTAGCTGAGTTTATTACCTGCAGTGATGAAGTCCACTGTACTCCTGATGTCTGCGCTCATTACTGACTTCCATTGTCCGCCGCATTCACAAGCCAAGTATCGCGAGGGGCCTGTGAGATAACCACTAGTCAGTCTCGGGCCGCCTGCGAGACTTGATGTGAGAACATGGAAGTCAGAGACGAGCGATGACGTCAGGAGTACAGGACTTCATCACCACAGGCAATGAACTTTACTAACCTCCTAATATCGGCGCTTGTCATCCCTGCAGCTGCTGACACTGCAGTGTGGGCAGCTGTGGAGCTGGCAGGGAGCGGGACACAGAGTGTGCAGGGGCACCCGACGGAGGTTACACAGAAGTGCTTCTGTGCGGCTTCCGGGGATTTTGTGGGCCCATTGACTTGTATTGAGTCACAGTGCGTTATTACAGAACAGAATAGGACATGTTCCATAATAATGGAACAGACATACGGCATCCAATGTGTGTGTTTTTTTTTTTTTTTTTTTTTTTTTAAGAACTGATGCACACGAAAGCGCTTCCATGTGCCATCCGATCCTACACAAAAGAAATTGAAAAGATGGTCCTGTCAGTGGGTCCGTCAAAAAAACAGGAACTGACCAGGACAAACGGAACGGTCGTCTGAATGAGCCCTTAAGCCTGCTTTACACGTTGCAATTAGTTGTACAATCGCATTTGCGATGTGACACGCCCAGGTTGCATACGGGATCTTATGAGATTGCACGTAGGTCGTTCATTTGCTGTCACACGTCCGTTAGTAGTCTGTTAAATTGATCAATTTTATGTGCGATCCTTTAGATCATGTGTTCTGTGACGTATGCATTGGGCACCTTTTTTTTTATTTTTTTTTTATTGACTTGCCAAGCGTGTGTAATGTGTAGGGATGCGTTTTTACTATGTCATCTGCCATTCAGCTCTGCTACATGGCCGCTGACAGCAGACACAGACAGCCATGTAGCAGAGCTGAATGGCAGATGACAGCAGACACAGACAGAGCCGCACTGTCAGAATGAACTCGGGTGAACTTCACCCGACTTCATTGTCATGCTGCGGCTCTGTCTGTGTCGCGTCCTGATTAGCGGTCACCTGTGAAGGACTCACCGGTGACCGCTAAACTCCTGAGTAACTGAATTGAGCAGCCCTCTCTCATACTCATCGATCCCCGGCGCGGCGCTGCACGGCATTCACACTGCTCCGGCGGCTTTTACTATTTTGAAAAAGCCGGCCGCCCATTAAACAATCTTGTATTCCCTGCTTTCCCCGCCCACCGGCGCCTATGATTGGTTACAGTGAGACACGCCCCCACGCTGAGTGACAGGTGTCACACTGCACCCAATCACAGCAGCCGGTGGGCGTGTCTATACTGTGTAGTGAAATAAATAATTAAATAATTTAAAAAAACGGCGTGCGGTCCCCCCAATTTTAAAACCAGTCAGATAAAGCCATACGGCTGAAGGCTGGTATTCTCAGGATGGGGAGCTCCACGTTATGGGGAGCCCACCAGCCTAACAATATCAGCCAACAGCCGCCCAGAATTGCCGCATACATTAGATGCGACAGTTCTGGGACTGTACCCGGCTCTTCCCGATTTACCCTGATGCGTTGGCAAATCGGGGTAATAAGGAGTTATTGGCAGCCCATAGCTGCCAATAAGTCATAGATTAATCATGTCAGGCGTCTAAGAGACACCTTCCATGATTAATCTGTAAATTACAGTAAATAAACACACACACACCCGAAAAAATCATTTATTAGAAATAAAAAACACAAACATATACCCTGGTTAACCACTTTAATCAGCCCCAAAAAGCCCTCCATGTCCGGCGTAATCCAGGATGCTCCAGCGTCGCTTCCAGCGCTCCTGTCACCTCCACATAGCAACTGAAGACAGCCGCGCGATCGGCTGAGCTGTCACTGAGGTTACCCGCTGTCACTGGATCCAGCGGTGGCCGCGGGTAACCTCAGTGACAGCTCAGCTGATCGGGCGGCTGTCTTCAGTTGCTGTGTGGAGGTGACAGGAGCGGCTGTGTTTTCTGCAGCTCCGGGCACCTCTATGCAGCAGCGCTGGAAGCGACGCTGGAGCATCCTGGATTACGCCGGACATGGAGGGATTTTTGGGGCTTATTAAAGTGGTTAACCAGGGTATATGTTTGTGTTTTTTATTTCTAATAAATGATTTTTTCGGGTGTGTGTGTGTTTATTTACTGTAATTTACAGATTAATCATGGAAGGTGTCTCATAGACGCCTGACATGATTAATCTAGGACTTATTGGCACCTATGGGCTGCCAATAACTCCTTATTACCCCGATTTGCCAACGCACCAGGGTAAATCGGGAAGAGCCGGGTACAGTCCCAGAACTGTCGCATATAATGTATGCGGCAATTCTGGGCGGCTGTTGGCTGATATTGTTAGGCTGGGGGGCTCCCCATAACGTGGAGCTCCCCATCCTGAGAATACCAGCCTTCAGCCGTATGGCTTTATCTGGCTGGTTTTAAAATTGGGGGGGACCGCACGCCGTTTTTTTTTTGATTATTTAATTATTTATTTCACTACACAGTATAGACACGCCCACCAGCTGCTGTGATTGGGTGCAGTGTGACACCTGTCACTCAGCGTGGGGGCGTGTCTCACTGTAACCAATCATAGGCGCCGGTGGGCGGGGATAGCAGGGAATACGAGATTGTTTACACTGCTCCGGCGGCTTTTACTGTTTTGAAAAAGCCGGCCGCTCATTAAACGCCGTGCAGCGCCGGGGATCGGTGAGTATATGACAGAGGGGGATAGATTGACATGGACAGAGAGTGAGGGACAGAGATAGTGACCGACTGACAGAGATTAGTGAATGACAGACATTGTGAGGCGCTTCAGAATGCAGCTTTTCAGCTGCGCTCTGAAGCGGACCTTTTTTAAGCTGCGGTGCAGAGCGCACACCTGCGCACATAGCATCAGACACCGAAATCGTATGAAGGATGTCACACGTTACAATTGACTAGGTTCGTGCAACAAAACGCTCAATTCTAGACAAAGATACGATGTGTTTGCGATCAACGGTTTTGCATTCAATTCTAATCGCACGTAGGTGTCACGCGCAAATACGTCACGAACGATGCCGGATGTGCGTCACTTACAACTTGACCCCAACGACGGATTGTGAGATATATTGAAGCGTGTGTAGCGGGCTTTAGTTTCTGTACATAACCACAATGGATCTGTAGCAAATAATTAAAACTGAAATGAACACTTTGAGCTGTAGGTTTCACAATACTACATTAACCTGTTAAGGGTTATAGACATTTTTTACAGAAGCTCATTATTGTCAGAGGCTCAAAGGTCATTGGTAGGGATGAGCGGATCGATAGAAGTTTTGGTTCGCTGGGTTCGTACAGACTTTTTGTTAAAAGTTCAGTTTGGTACCCAAACTTTGGTGCTGTGAAATGGTTGTAGTAATGGATAGGGGGCTGCAAAATGGGGCAATTCAAACGCAAACAAATGTGGATAGGGAATAAATGAAAAAACGTGGGATCCTCCTATTTTTGATAAGCAGCCAAGGTAAAGTAGACTGCTGAGGGCTGCAGCCCTCAACTGTCTGCTTTACCTTGGCTGCTTATCAAAAAATAGGGGGATCCCACACTTTTTTTTTAATTGTTTTTTTATTTAATCAATTAGAAAAAATAAAATGGAGTTGGAACCCCCTATTTTTGATAACCAGCCATGGTAAAGCAGACAGCTGGGGGCTGATATTATCAGGGTGGGAAGGCCCATGTTTATTTGGCTCTTTCAAGCCTAGAAGTAGCCCGCAGCCTCCCCAGAAGCGGTGCATTGATTAGATGCCCCAATTCTGGCACTTTGCCTGGCTCATCCCGATTGCCCTGGTGCTGTAGCAATTAGGGTAACACTTGGTGTTGATGTCAGCTGTAAATTGACAGCTGGCATCAAGCCAAGGGGTTAGTAATGGCAAAACGTCTATCAGAGTTAAAAATTGAAATATTTGTAAATTGTTTGATCCACATTAGTGGTCAGTAGACTGATACGAGCTCAGGTACCTTCCCTTACAGAATTGTCCTTAGTTATTGATGTTTTAACAATAATGGTATAGTTTTTTAAAAGGCCATCAGTCAGTGATCGATAGGGATTTCGACTGTAGGAGAGCAAAAGAGCTGCTGGACTTTTGTCTCCATATTGTGGGGTCGGGGGCATTTTCCTAGTGGCATATGAATATCGTGGGCTGATCACAAGACAATTCAATGCGGCGTGATGATATGTCGGGCTGTGACTCTACATGACTAAGACGACGTAGACCTATCCTCCTGGGGATGACGGGGGTTTGGTTTGACATTAAATATGTTACAGGATGAGGTGAGCTCATCAGTCGCTGCAAACCCTACATTGGATGACTAAACGCCTTAAAGGACATGGATTACTACAGCTAATTATCCTTTCTGTCAATTAGAGACGGTCTTCAGACTCAAAAGCAGAACCAACAGTGGTAACTAAAGACATCAACATTCAGGAAAGTAGCGAACTGTCCAACGTCAATCAGTTAACCCCTTGTCTCCATGTAGAAGGCGGCATTCATACATAGCCATGTGAGTGCTACTGTCGAAGAGAAACAGATCGACTTCTTTTCTCTCGTGTCATCCTGAGTGCATCCATTTATTTTCTCATCCTTTTTTCCCCTCTGAAGTAAGTAGACAGTTTTTTTTATCCATTGACTCACAATATAAAATATGTCTTTCGTGTTTAATACATTTTATATGGACCCACGTAAACTTTAATGGTCGAGTCTTCTTCGCTAAACAGATGAAAAGAAGACCTGCTCTGATTCTCGCTGACCGGAGACACGGATCCGTCTATAAAAACGATTTGTGTATTGATCAATGAAACTCTAATGCGGGCGTCACACGGTACAATATATCGGGCGATATGTCGTCGGGGGTCACGTCGTTAGTGACGCACATCCGGCATCGTTAGACATATCGTACCATGTGACACCTCCGAACGACTGTGAACAAGCAAAAATACCTTATCGTTGCTCGTTGACACATCGTTCCTTTTCAAAAAGTCGTTCCTCCTTCTGTGCTCCAGTTGTTCGTCGTTCCCGTGGCAGCACACATTGCTCCGTGTGACACCCCGGGAACGACGAACACAGCTTACCTACGTCCCGCCGGCAATGCGGAAGGAAGGAGGTGGGCGGGATGTTTACGTCCCGCTCATCTCCGCCCCTCCGCTTCTATTGGCCGGCCGCTGTGTGACGTCGCTGTGACGCCGAACGTCCCTCCCCCTTCAGGAAGAGGATGTTCGCCGCCCACAGCGAGGTCGTCTGGACGAGTATGTACGTGTGACGGGGGTAAACGACTTTGTGTGACATGGGCAACAAATTGCCCGTGACGCACAAACGACTGGGGCGGGTGCGATCACTTATGCGATCGCACGATTTATCGTCCCGTGTGACGCCGGCATAAGGATGCTGTCCAAAGAAAAAAGGAGAGTAGTAGGATATGACCTTTAAAAATTATATATATATATTATACTGTATATATTTATGAATAACCTACATATATACTGTGCTGTGGAAAAGGTTTAGGCAGCCATTATCCCTTTCATGGCCATGTTTTTTTTTTATTTTCCTCTCCTTTTAAAAGTAATACATTTTTTTTATTTTTCCATCCACATAACCGTATGGCATGTTTTTTTCACAAGTATTTTAGAATGACACCATTCATTTTATCATGAAAAAAATTCAAATTGTGTTAAAATCGTAAAAAAAAGTGCAACTTCATAATTGTTTTTCTGTTTTATATTTTTTTTGTTTTTTTTTTATTTACCATGTTGACTATATGGTAAAACTGACCTGGCAATATGATTCTCCAGGTCAGTGAAATTACGCAGATACCAAACATGTATAGGTTTTTGTTTTTTACTTAAGTGGTGAAACAAATTAAAAACTTGAAAATAAATTTGCTTTTGTCGCAATTTTCCGAGAGCCGTAATGTTTAAAATCTTCAGGGTGTGGGGCTGTGTGAGGGCTTGTTTTTTGCACCTTGAGTAGTGATGGGCGAAACCGCGTAGTTTCAAAGGTGCACAGGATTTTGGGTGTTTGATAAAGAACCTGCACTCCAGAAATTAAAAAAAAAATAAAATAAAGGAAATAAGAATGAAGCAAGCACTTTATACTTACCATGGCTCTGTCGCAACTGTACACTGCTCCCACTAGGCTGTACACTGCTCTTACGGCCTCTCTTTTCACTTTCTGGGCCGCTCATCTTTCCTCCTCCATATGCACTGTATTTACCGGCCTGCCTGGCATCTGTGCTTGGTTGCAGTCAGACGCGCCCCCAGCCTGTGTCACAGCATCTGCCTACAACCAATCACAGGTGCTGTCGGCGGGTCAGTAGCGTGGTAAAAAAATCAATTGACGTAGGGTCCCCCCCATATTATGATACCCAGCACAGATAAAGCCCACAGCTACAGGCTGCAGCCCCCAGCCCTGCGCTTATCTTTATAGCTTTGTATCAAAATAAGAGGAACTGCATGCGGCATTTTTTCAATTTAAATTATACAAATAAATAACTAAAACTGGCATGCGGTCCCCCCCCCCCCCCAATTTGATAACCATACATGATAAAGCTCAACAGCTGGTATTCTCAGACTGGGGAGGTCTATGGTTATTAGGACCCCCCCAGCCTAAAAATTACAACCTGCAACGAGCTCGGCACTTTACCCAGCTCTTCCCAATTGCCCTGGTGTGGTGGCAATCGGGGTAATGAGGGGTTAATAAAAGCGCACAACTGTCATCAGGCCCAAAACGAGTGATGGGTAGGAGTCTGAGACCCCCCCCATCTCTAATCCTATAAGTAAAAAGAAATTAACACAAACACCAAGAAAACGCCTTTATTTGATTAAAATACAAAAAAACACCCTCTTTCACCACTTTAACCGCTTAAACACCCCTTCAGATCTGACGTAATTCACACGAGGTCCCATAGCGATTCAGCTCTGCTACATCTCAGTCACAGCACGCAGCCATAGAGTATGACTGCCCGCTGCGAGTGGAGACAGAGACTGAGCCACGATGAGCGATGACGCTGGAGGTTAGCACCTGTGACTGCAAATAATCTGACGTCATTGCTCATATCGGGTCTGTTATTGTCTGCTGCGGCTAAATATTAAACTATCTAATAACATTAGCGTTGGTAGTAAATCCTGTTCGATCCTGCCTTGGGACGATATTCAATTGTGCGCATGCGTTACGTTTATTACGTAAACCTGTAGTGATATTTACGCCTTTTACGCATGCGTTAATCATACAATTGCTGTGGACCACCGGCTTATTATCCAGGATGTTTTGTCATTTTTTTTTTTTTTTTTTCTTCACTGAACTCTGCTGCGGCACTCCTGTGTATAGACCGGCATGTAGATTGCATCTTTAGTTCAGTCAGGATTCAACACTAGTTATTCCTGTGATTATTTGGTGTGTTGTTTGGGGTAATTTTGGTGGTATAAAACATATTTTTTTCTTCCCCCCCCCCCCCCCTTGTATTGGCAAATTGGGCGATTGCTTATTTTTACCCCTTATGTGCTTACTACATGTTCTATGGATGAATAGCCTCTGATTTATACTATACCTGTATTTGTTCAATATTTCGTATATTATTTACATCACTATCTGGTGGTCCATTGATGTGTGTGTGTGTGTATATGTTTTTTAATTGTTTTTAAACTTGTCTGTGATATGTTAGTGGCTATGTCACTTCTTGCATGTAACATTTGGGTGTTTTGTGTTTTTTTCATAATGAACATTTGTACCATTTTCTACCTGATATGTGGTCTGGTTGATCCCTCATTTATTGGCACTTCCTTTCTTCGCCTTTGTTCTGATCTTGTATTCTAGTGCCAGTGATGATCCCAGTGGTCAAGCGGTGCCCTGCCTCCTTTTTTGCTTCTTACAGTATGGGTAGAGTCACACTGACATATGATTCGCACGAGTGCAATGCGAAGAAATCTCGAATTTCACTCGGCCCCATGTAAGACAATAGTGCAGCTCACATATGCGAGTTTATCCTCAGCCCTAACTGGACTGAGGAAAAAATGGCAGCATGCTACGATTGTCTGTGTGTCTCCTATCACTCACACCCATTCAAGTCTATCGGTGCGAGAGAAACATTGGACTGCACTGATGACATTCAAGTGCAGTACAATATACACACAGGCTGACAGTGGAGGAGATGGGGGAATTAATCCCTCCCTCTCCTCCACAGGATCGGATCACAGTCACATGACACAGCAGAGCCTGAGCAAAGGGTCAATAAGATTTCACTTCCGATGCTCTCGCATTGGATGCCATATGCCAGTCTGACCCCGGCTTACGATATAGACGAGCAAAGAACCTGTGATTGAAAGCAGTCAGCTGACACTCAGTGTGGGGGGCATGTCTAACTGCAACCAATCACAGGCGCCAGTGGGCGGGGAAAGCAGTGCATATTCAATGAAAGTTAATTAGCTGATCCAGAAGTGAATGCACAACCTGGAAGCAGCTTACCGCCATGACAGAGGCTCCATAAGTACAGCGCACCCGCTCCTATCTTGCCATTCCTTCTGCTAAAATTTTTAATCTCCGGTTTCTGATTCCCCATAGACTTATATGGGAACCAGATTCCGGACTGAAAACGGATTTTAAAAAAACATAACAGGGACCCGCTGGTTCCGATTATCTGCGAGTCCACCCATCTCTAGCTATGAGCTGATGTTTTTTCTGATACCATTTTGGGGTGAATATGATGTTTTCATTGCCTGTTAGGCTATGTGCGCACGTTGCGTACAGTCACTGCAGAAATTTCTGCAGCGATCTGAAGAGCACATGTGCGCTTTAAATCGCAGAAATGTCCGTAGTGAAAAAAAAAAAAAAGCCGATTCCATGCGCTCCTCCTGCAGCTCTTGCCAAAGACAGAGCGGGAGCTGCCGGCAAAGCGCACGGAAGAAGTGACATGTCACTTCTTAGAACGCAGCGCTTCAGCAGAAGCCGAAGCGCTGCGCTCTTAAACGCCACGTGCGCACGGCCCCTGCACAATCTCCATAGACTGTGCAGGGGACGCAGGACGCATGCAGTTACGCTGCGCTACAAAGCGCAGCGTAACTGCATGTATTTACGTAACATGCGCACATAGCCTTATTGTGTTCTGTGGCAATGTTGGCAAAAAAAAATAATTCTGGCATTTTGCTTTTTTTTCTCGTTACGCTTACTGATCAGATTAATATATTTTATATTTGATAGATATCTTAGAAATGCATCAATATAAAATGTGTATTTTTTTTATTTGCTTAATTTTTAATGGGACAAAACAAGGTGATTTGAACTTTTTATTTTTCTATTTTTTTTATTTATTTTTTTTTACATATTTAACTTTTTTTCTTTTTATTATTATTGTTATACCTCTTAGGGCACTTGAACCTGCAGTCAACTGATCCCTTGTGCTGTACATAGCAGTTCATCAGCACTGCTATGTATAGCAAAAATCCAGGTCTACTCTGAACGCCAGCTAAACTCTGGCTTTCACAGGAAATTCGCCATGACAAGTATGGGGCTCTTCAGCAGACCCACGACTGTCATGGCAACCCAATGGTGCCCACAACTACATCACGGGGCTACCGATGGGTGCATAAATGGCGCACTCCCCTGCTGGCGCATGTTAAATACCTCAGTAGGAGATTGAAAGTGGCATTTAACATGTTAGCATCCTCTTACCCCTCGATACATTCTACGTCCACTGAGGTTGTTATCATGGACTTTATGGTATAGCTATATTGGGGAAGGGGAGGGGCACGATCATGGACTTGGCATTCTCCCCTACCCCCCAACTCATTATAAGTCTCTCATAGCGTTTTTCTCTAGTCCCTTCCACGACAGCATAGGAGGTTGTCTCTCCACGCCCTAATTGGGACAGGAAGCACAAGAGAGGTTAAATGGACCCTCCCACCTCCCATAGCCAGTGTCTTTCCTGTCCCCATGGGGCATGGAGAGGTTTTTGTTTTTCTCCTATACTGTGGTGGCCGGCGAACTGCAGTATGCATTTTTTTTTTTTTCCCCTACCTTAGCCGGGCAGTGTCAGTCGGGCCTTCGCCGCTCCTCCCATGCTGTTCCCTCACCTTGTGAGGGACCGCCGCACCAGCCTTCCGGACCTCCTCTGGGGCGATGTAGGCTGTGTTGCTCCCCGGCCGGCGACCTCCCTGAGCCGCCGGCCGCCTCCCGTGTGCACGCTGCCGATGCGACCCGGAGGTGCTACCGCGGGCGGGACTTCCGGTTCTCACGCTTCCTGTGTGGGCACTTCCAGTCGCGGAGGCAGCGTGAGAGACACGCCGTCGCTTCCACTGCCTGTCATGGACCAGATGCGGGAGGCGGGGAACGTCACCAGTCGCTGGGGGGGGGGGGCAGGCCTTTTCCACAGGAAAGCTGCCCTGAAGGCATCAGACCCACGGTAAGGATTCTCCTGTGTGCACTGCCATGTCTTCCTCTGCTTCTGCAGAGCCCAGCGTTCCCCCTGCCACAGTAAGTGGCTGAGGGGCAGTCCCTTCTGCCTGTTTTCAGGCTGCTATTGTTGGCTCCTTCTGGTTTCCAGGAGGATGAGCCTGCTGGAATATGTGTCAAGTCTGACAAGTGTGATGACAAGACTGAGAGAAACTTTGCCAGCAGTGTACTTATGTCCCTTCCATGGTCTAGTGGTATGCTGATGACCTTGGGTGTGTGAGCTTGGGAGTTTGAATCCCAGTGGACGCTCCAGGATAGTTGCTGTGTCATGGTCCCATGGGCTAGCTGCCTGGTCTCTGATGACGCCTCTCTGTTTCCATTGGATGGAGAGGGCATGCATCGTGTGTATAGATTGTTAGGGCTGAACAACTGTCCCTTGTAGCGAGCTGCGGTCCATGATGATACCGGAGATTCAGGCCTCACTAGCCTCCCTCCCTGCTGCTGACCCTTCTGCCACAAAAATGATCCGCCTCAGATGGTCCCGATAAAGGTTTTTCCTCCAGGAGGCCTGACCGGTCTTTTCTTTTTCCCTCAGACGATTGGGGGATCTTAATGGAGCACTATGGGGTTGGAGGATGAGTAGGTCCACCCCTCCGTTCAGGGTGACGTGTCCATGCTAATGTTCAGGGTCCTCTCTCAGGAATGGGATTTCCCTGAGAAGCAATTCCGGAGTGTCCCCTGACACAGATTCCCCTGGAGAGTTCTGGGTTGCATTGGGAGATTCCCAAGGTGGATGTGCAGGTGGCCAAGGTTGCTAAGCAAACAGCGCTCCCCTTTGCGGCCGATTCCCAGCTTAGGGATCTGATGGATAGGGAGGCTTTGTCTTCTCCCATTTGGGCCCATATTGCCTCCGCTTATGTCTCCCTGTCCCTCCTCTGGAGGCTCGACCAGTTGAGGCTCATATTCCTGGGGTACTCCTAGGGATGGGTTCCTGGAATTCCTTCCCTTCCTTAGGAAGGCTACTAGTTTTGGCGGATACCTCTGTGAAGTCGGTCCGCCTAGCTGCCAGGACCTCAGTCTTGTCTAACTCGGACAGACGAGCTCTAGGCTTCAGGCTTGGAGTGGGGACTCTACTTCCACACTGAGGCTTGCTCCCTTCCGTTTAAGGGGGACTTAGTGTTGGGCCTGCCCTGGATGACATTCTGGACAAGGCGACTGATTGTCAGGCCTGCCGGATCCGACACCCTCCAGGCAACGGTCCTTTCGTCCCTCGATGCCTAGGGCCTCCCAGCCCAGGGGGAAAGGGGAGTCTGGGCGTTGGAACTACCCTTAGGGTAGGGGGAGTAATATTCTCATCTCTTCCCATCCACAACGTCCTCTGCATGACAAACAGCGAGTCAGCTCGGGTGGGGGGACGGCTCTCTGCCTTCTTCCCCAGTGGCGGACCTTCACCGCCTGCCCATGGATTTTACAAGCTCGTCTCAGAGGGTCTCTTGGTAGGATTCTCCCCCCCCCCCCCCCCCCTACACCAGGCCTCCGAGTCACAGCCCTGTCGGTCGTCACAGGGTTCACAGGGTTCTCAGGATCTCCTGTGCTCGATGATTCGAGAGTTAATACATTCGGGGGTCGTTTCCTCAGTCCCGAGTCAGGAAGTAGGGGTAGGTCACTACTCCGTCTCTTCCTTGTCAAACCACCATCTGGAGACGTCCGGATTATCGTCAATCTGCAGCGTCTCCAACCAGCGGGTCAGATACCGACGTTTCGAGAATGGAGTCTGTGAAATCTGTTGTTCCACTACTCAGTCTGCACCACCAGATGGCCTCGATAGACCTGATGGACGCCTAGTTCCATGTGCCCTTCCATCCTTGTCACAGGCAGTACCTCAAATTTGCGGTTCTGCACGGAGGGAACATGCTTCATTTCCAATTACACGTACTTCCCTTCGGGTTCTCCTCGGCTCCAAGAATCTTTTCAAAGATCATGGCTGAGGTGGTCGCCTTCCTACGATTGCAAGGTTGGACTCCGGCAGACAAGCATCCTTCCCTCAGAGGATCACAGGTTGACGCTACTGGCCAAAATCTCGACGCTTCACAGTCAAGCGTGCCTGGACCTTCGAGGCGCTATGTCGGCCCTGGGTTCTATGACGTCCTGCATTCCCTCAGTCTTGTGGGCTCCGGCCCACTCTCGTTGTCTACAGGATCGTATCCTGGTTCATTGGGTCAGACTCCCTTCCTCCCTGAACACCCGGTTTCGCCTCTCGGCAACCGTCTCCTCGTCCCTTCTCTGGTGGCTGTGTCCCAACAACCTGATGGTAGGGGTTGCCTGGACCCGGTCACCCCCGGTTACACTGACATCCGATGCCAGCCAGAGGGGCTGGGGAGCTATGGTGGCAAACTCTCCGTTTCAGGGGGTCTGGAGCCCTTATGTCAGCGCCCAGTCCTCCAACTACCGGGAACTCAGGGCGGTCAGAGAAGCCCTCCTCGCTGCTCAGAATCTCGTCCGGGACACTCACGTCCTAGTCTACTCGGACAATGTCACCACAGTGGCACATCTCCGCCATCAGGGCAGTGCAAGCTCAGGCGCCCTGAAGTCCGTGTCCTCCCGAATCTTCCACTGGGCGGAACAGTCCCTGCTATCCCTTTCTGCAGTCCATCTAAAGGGATCCCTAAACCTTCCAGAAGACTTCCTGAGTCATCAGGATGTTCACCCGGGGGAGTGGAGTCTGGACCAAGCGGTGTTCTGCTCTCTGGTGGCAAGGTGGGGTACTCCAGAGGTAGACCTCTTTGCTTCGGCAGGAAATCGCAAGGTCGCAACATTTTTCTCCCTGAACCCTCAGGACAACGCGTTGGGGGTGAACGCCTTCTGCCACAATTGGTCCTTTTGCCTCGCCTACGCGTTCCCGCCTATTCCTCTTCTCGCACGAACCCTGAGGAAGATCAGGAACGGCGGAGCCACGACTATCCTGGTAGCTCCTCTGTGGCCGCGGCGGAGCTGGTACAGCCTGATCCTGACTCTCAGAATCGACGGCCGGTCCTCCTGGGTTCAGACCCCAGTTTACTGTCTCAGGATCCAATATTCCATCCGGACCCCAAGAAACTCAAGTTGGCTGCCTGGCTTCTGCGGCCCGGGCACTGAAGGCCCAGGGACCTTCTGACAAGATTGTGGCTATTCTACAGAAGAACCGTACACCAGTGACTAATAGTATTTACAATTAAATCTGGATGAGATTTTCCTCCTGGTGTGGTCCTCGGCCTCCTGACCCGCTCCGGCCTAACATTGCGCAGATTCTCGGCTTCCTCCAGAGTGGATTGGACTTAGGCCTTCGGCCCAGCACCCTGAAGGTGCAGATCTCGGCACTCAGTGCAGTCTTTGACACGGCTCTGGCAGATCGTCGCTGGATCCGCCGTTTCATGGTGTCCGCTAGTAGGCTCTGTCCGCGGCAGAGGATCCTGACACCTTGCTGGGATCTCATTGTGGTCCTTACCGGACTGTCTCAGTCGCCCTTTGAGCCGCTGTCCTCCTGTCACACCCGTTCTCTTTCTCACAAGACTGCCTTTCTCGTGGCTATTACGTCTGCTCGGAGAGTCGGGGAACTTCAAGCATTGTCTATTCGGGAGCCTTACCTGACCGTCAGAGATGACCGCATTGTCTTTCAGCTGGACCCTTCCTTCCTTTCCAAAGTGGTTTCGGAATTTCGCTGTTCTCAGTCCGTCGTCCTGCCTTCCTTCTGTCCGCATCCTAGGACTCCGGGGGAGGAAGTGTTCCATTCTTTGGACGTTCGTCAGACAGTGTTGCACTACCTGGCTGTTACTGCACCTTGGCGTCTTGATCATCACCTGTTTATCCAGCCCTTTGGTCGAAATAAGGGCAGGAAGGTGGCTAAGAGTACCATCGCCAACTGGATTGTGCGGGCCATTAGAGAGGCCTACCTCGCTCAGCATCTGTCTCCGCCTACCGGATTTACGGCGCACTCCACCAGGGCTACCTCCTGTCTCCTGGGCTGAACGGGCGTGGGCTTCTCCTGAGCGGATCTGCAAGGCGGCTCCATGGTCTTCCCTCCATACTTTCACGAAGCATTATCGTTTGGATCTGGATTCCAACAGGGATTTGGTTTTTGGCAGGAAGGTCCTGCAGGCTGTGGTCCCCCCCCTAGGTATCAATTCGTTGGTATTCCTCCTATGCTGTCGTGGAAGGGACTAGAGAAATAAGAATTATTCTTACCGTTAATTCGGTTTCTAGGACCTTCCACGACAGCACGTAATTCCCTCCCTTATCCTCGATGTTCCTGGATGTGTTGCACTTCTCATATGCTATGGGTTCTTTGTAAAACACTGGCTATGGGAGGTGGGAGGGTCCTTTTAACCTCTCTTGTGCTTCCTGTCGCAATTAGGGCGTGGAGAGACAACCTCCTATGCTGTCGTGGAAGGTCCTAGAAACCGAATTAACGGTAAGAATAATTTATTTTTTTTTCTTTTTCCCATCCCCGATGCATTATGACGCTATCAGGGACTTATAATGAATTGGGGGGACAGTATACAGGGACGGACTTATAATGAATTGGAGGTGACACACGACAGGGACTTAAAATTATTTGGAGGGAGAGTTGTGGCTGATTAATTTAGTGTCCAAAATTATAGTTAATGGTGTGAGCAGTGCTGGATTGTCCATTTATACTTTTGATGTTGAGTGGCTAATAGTACATTAATTGTGCAGTACATATTAGTATTCGGGGGCACAGTGTAGCTGATTTTTTTATTCTGGCAGCAAATGTATATAATCAGATGAGATTACTTTTGCTTTGGTTGCTGCAACACTGCAAAAAAAAGCTATAAGAAGCGATGAAAATATCATCTAGCCCATTGACTTCGATGGATATGTCAGGTGGGGTGGTAGAGTGAGGAGGAGGAAAGATAATAAATTCTGTTTTGTCCATGTTACATTTCAGAAATTGAGCAGAGAAAAAGGATGAAATAACAGACA
Source organism: Anomaloglossus baeobatrachus (assembly GCF_048569485.1). Lineage (NCBI taxonomy): Eukaryota > Metazoa > Chordata > Amphibia > Anura > Aromobatidae > Anomaloglossus > Anomaloglossus baeobatrachus. Next base: position 275,432,984 of record NC_134357.1, on the reverse strand, counting down.
GACATTTTGGGATTTTGGTTAGTAAGGGAGGTGGTCAGGTCCAGAGAGGTAGATCTGTGTATCATTAGCTTAGAGGTGATACTGACAGTTGTGGGACTCAATGAGCTGTCACAGGCCAAATGTGTAGATGGAGAATAGCAGTGGTCCAAGAATGGAACCTTGGGGGACACCGACAGATAAGAGGAAAGATGAGGTGGTGTGAGAGTGGGAGACGTTAAAAGTCCGGTCTGTTAGGTATGAGGAGATCCAAGATAATGTCAAATCTGTGATGCCCAGGGAAGAGACAATCTGTAGTAAGAGGGAGTGGTCTACTATGTCGAAGGCAGAAGACAGGTCCAGGAGGAGGAGGCCAGAGTAGTGTCACTTGGCTTTGGCAGTTAGTAGGTCGTTTGTGACTTTAGTTAGGGCAGTTTCAGTGGAAAGATATGGTCGGAAGCCAGATTTTAGCTGCTCAAAGAGGGAGCAGGAAGAGAGGTATGAGGACAATTCAAGATGGACATGCTGTTCCAGTAATTTTGAGGCACAGGGGAGAAGTGATATTGGGCGATAGTTTGACACAGAAGAAGGATCAAGGGAGGGCTTTTTGAGGATGGGTGTGATGGAGGCATGTTTAAAGCATGAAGGGAATACACCGGTTGTTAGTGATTGGTTGAAGAGATGGGTTAGGGATGGGATGAAGACTGTGGTGAGATTGGGGATGAGGTGGGATGGGAATAGGTCAAGTGGACAGGTGGTGAGATGTGATCTTGAGAGTAGAGTGGAAAGATCTGTAGTGATGGAGAAGCTGGATTTGGAGGAAGAGGGGAGAATAGTTTGAGGAGGGGCTGTGGGGATTGTGGGCCAAAGCTTTCTCTGGTGTTGTCAATCTTCTGCTTGAAGAAAGAGGCAAAGTCTCCAGCTGAGATGAGATGAGAGGAGAGGGAGGTGGTGCTGGGGGGACGGAGGACAGAGTTGAAAGTGTTGAATAGCTGTTTAGGGTTGTGAGAGAGAGAGGATATGAGGGATGAGAAGTAGGTTTGTTTTGCAGCAGTGAGTGCTGACTTGAAAGTGGTGAGAGACTGTATGCAATGAAGTGCTCGGTGGAGTGAGACCTTTTCCATCTGCGCTCAGCGATCCTGGAAGCCTGTCTCAGTTCTTTAGTTTGGCTTGTGTGCCAAGCAGGGCCGTATTTGCCATTAGGCACTTGAGGGCACGTGCCTGGGGCGGCGCCTTCCAGGGGGGTGGCGCCCAAACCAAAATTTAAAAAAAAAATAATTTATTTTTTTTTAAATCTTCCTCCCTCCTCCAAACTCTTTATTAAATCCGGCGCCTTTTTGGAGGAGGGAGGGGGCGCCGCAGTCATTTATAGTCGCATCTATAACACGCGACTATAAATGAAACTGTGAGCGTGCCGGCACTTCCGGGGTCAGAGGAGCTGTAATCAGCTCCCCGCCCCGACGTGCTGCCGTGCGCTCACTGTGCAGAGGTCACAGGAGCGTGAGGCAGCGCCGCGCAGAGGAGTACGGGAAATGGAGCCGCCGCCGAGGAAGATGAGATGATGATCCTGCCACCGCCACCACCACCGCGGAGAACGGGAGGTGCAGCCGCCGGAGATGCCGCCTGGAGCAGGTAAGCGCTGTACAGCCGAAGACAGCGCTGAACAAGCAACCCGGGGGGGGGGGAGGGGGGAGGGGGGATGCCGGAGGATGTGGGGGCCCAACATGGAGGATGGGGGGATGGAACATGATATGGGGGCGCAACATGGAGGATGGGGGGTTGGAACATGATATGGGGGCGCAACATGGAGGATGGGGGGGATGGAACATGATATGGGGGCGCAACATGGAGGATGGGGGGATGGAACATGATATGGGGGCGCAACATGGAGGATGGGGGGGGATGCAGCATGATGTGGGGGTGCAACATGGAGGATGGGGGGGATGCCGGAGGATGTGGGGGCGCAACATGGAGGATGGGGGGATGGAACATGATATGGGGGCGCAACATGGAGGATGGGGGGATGGAACATGATATGGGGGCGCAACATGGAGGATGGGGGGGGTGCAGAATGATGTGGGGGTGCAACATGGAGGATGGGGGGGATGCCGGAGGATGTGGGGGCGCAACATGGAGGATGGGGGGATGGAACATGATATGGGGGCGCAACATGGAGGATGGGGGGATGGAACATGATATGGGGGCGCAACATGGAGGATGGGGGGATGGAACATGATATGGGGGCGCAACATGGAGGATGGGGGGATGGAACATGATATGGGGGCGCAACATGGAGGATGGGGGGATGGAACATGATATGGGGGCGCAACATGGAGGATGGGGGGATGGAACATGATGTGGGGGTGCAACATGGAGGCTGGGGGGGATGCCGCATGATGTGGGGGCGCAACATGGAGGATGGGGGGATGGAACATGATGTGGGGGCGCAACATGGAGGATGGGGGGATGGAACATGATGTGGGGGCGCAACATGGAGGATGGGGGGATGAAGCATGATGTGGGGGCGCAACATGGAGGATGGGGGGGATGCAGCATGATGTGGGGGCGCAACATGGAGGATGGGGGGGATGAAGCATGATGTGGGGGCGCAACATGGAGGATGGGGGGGATGAAGCATGATGTGGGGGCGCAACATGGAGGATGGGGGGGATGAAGCATGATGTGGGGGCGCAACATGGGGATGGAGCATGATGTGGGGGCGCAGCATGGGGGATGGAGCAGAAGGGGAAAATGGGGGGAGGGAAAATGAGGGAGGGTGGTGGACAGTATAGCGAATGGGAGTTACAGTATGGAGAATGAGGCATGGTATGGAGAATGGGGTAGAATGGGGGGTACTCTGTATGGAAGGGGAACCATGGTGGGCTTGGTATGGAGGGGGCTTGATATGGAGAAGGAGCAGCATGGGGAGCGCTCAGTTAGGAGCCTGGGAGGGCTCGGTATACAGAATGCGAAGCATAAGGCTCATTATAGAGGGGGGACATCATGAGGGGGGCAGTGAAGTGGGGGCTGCATGGAGAGGTGGGGACAGTGGAGGTCATAGTTCATAAGTGAGGAAGGTCTGGAGGATATAATTCAGTGGGGAGGACAGTGGGGGTTTTCATGTGAGGGGGCAGTGTAGTGGAAATGTTATAGGAGAGAATGTGGAGGCTGTATACTATAAGTGACACGGTGTGGGGTCATTCTTTGTGCTGTGAGCTCAGTGATGGTCAATTATTTATTCTTGGGCACAGCCTTGGGCTTACTTAGGGTGGTTACTCTTTAGTGAGGAGAATTATGAGTCTGTCACCAGGTTTTTGCCACCTAATTTGAGAGCAGCATAATGTAGGGGCAGAGATCCTGATTCCAGTGTTGTCACTTACTGGGCTGCTTAGTGTAGTTTTGATAACATCACTGTTTAATCAGCAGTAGTTATCATTACAGGACTACTTGGTGTGCTGCAGGTAGTCCAGCATATTCATGAGCTCTGTATAACTGCGAGATCTGCAGCAGAGAAAACGACAGCAAACAGCTCAGTAAGTGACACATTGCTGGAATCAGGGTCTCTGTCTCTACATTATGCTGCTCTCAGATGGGGGATCAAAACCTGGTGACAGATTCCCTATACGGGCACCATTGCAGTGTTTGCTGCAGCAGACCAAACAAGAGGGAAGTCTTGGGAGACGCAGGACAATGTGTTGCTAAGAGCGATGACATTTTACTTTTACTCCCAAAATGCCAATTAATCTGCAGACACATTTATATAGGGGACGTCGCTCTGGCATGTACAGTTTTAACTTAACATTTTATTATATATATGCAGACTGTTCTGTGCACCCTGGTGCGGCCGGTGTCTTGGTGCAGATGTGCACCCTCCTATTTGCATATTAACCCCTTAACGACCGCGGGCCGTAAAATTACGTCCTAAATGACATAATCTTACTGCCCGCGGTCCTCCGGCGGCAGCATGCCGCGATCGGCACACATCTCAGCTGATTTTCACAGCTGAGATGTGTGCCTGCTAGGCACGAGCAGAATCGTTATCTGCTCGTGCCGATTAACCCCTTATATGGCGCTGTCAATACATGACAGCGCCATTATAAGCGCGATCGCGGTAAAGTTTTACTTACCGCCGAAACCGGAAGTCACGTGACGCGATCACGTGACTCCCGATAGTTGTCATGGTAGCACAGGGTCATGTGATGACTCCTGTACTACACATGAATTGGTTTCACTTTCGCTGTGCCCGGGGCACAGCAAAAGAGAAAGACAGCGTATCTGCTGTTTACAGCCTTCCAGCTGTGATCAGCAGATACTGCAGAGCGATCGGAATGCTGATCGCAATAGCCCCCTAGGGGGACTAGTAAAATAAAAAAAAAGTAAAAAAATAAGTTTTAAAAAATTAAAAAAAAACAAAAAAACCTAAAAGTTCAAATCACCCCCCATTCGCCCCATTGAAAATTAAAGGGTTAAAAAAATAAAAAATATACACACATTTGGTATCGCCGCGTTCAGAAACGCCCGATCTATCAAAATATAAAATCAATTAATCTGATCAGTAAACGGCGTAGCGGCAAAAAAATTCCAAACGCCAAAACGACGTTTTTTTGTCGCCACAATTTTTGCGCAAAATGCAATAAGAGGCGATCAAAACGTAGCATCTGCGCAAAAATGGTACCGTTAAAAACGTCAGCTCGAGACGCAAAAAATAAGCCGTCATTGAGCCTAAGATCCCGAAAAATGAGAACGCTACGGGTCACGGAATATGGCGTAAAACGTGCGCCACTTTTTTCGGACAAACTTCCGATTTTTTTTTAACCCCTTATATAAAAGTAAACCTATACATGTTTGGTGTCTACGAACTCGCACTGACCTGAGGCATCACACCCACACATCAGTTTTACCATATAGTGAACACAGTGAATAAAATATCTCAAAAACCATAGTGCTATCGCACTTTTTTTGCAATTTTTCAGCATTTGGAATTTTTTTGCCATTTTCTAGTACACAATATGGTAAAACTGATGGTTTCATTTAAAAGTACAGCTCGTTCCGCAAAAAATGAGCCCTCACATGACCATATTGACTGAAAAATAAAAAAGTTACGTCTCTCAGAAAAAGAATGGCGAAAAAAAAAAACGGAAAGCGAAAAATCGGCCGGTCGTGAAAGGGTTAAAGACAGTCCCTCATCCTTAGGTGAGTCAGTGCTGTCTAAAATCACTTAGCATTTCTGCACGTGTCCTGGCACTGGAGGAGCAGAGTAGCACTCAAAGTGTTAGTGTGGGTGCGCACGCAATGTGACTGCAGTGTCCGCGTGGGTGCGCCTGCAGTGTGATGCAGGTACGTTCTGACACCTGGTTGCTGCCTGTATTTGACTGCCGATTCAATGAGGAAGATTGTTGAAGTGAGCAGACCGCACATCACAGCGCAGTGTCCCCCTCCTCACTGTGCTCCTCCTGTGTTGGATGCACACATGCACTGACGCTTGGAGGGTGCCGCTGTGCTCTTCCTGTGTTGTGTGCACACCCGCACTGACGCTTGGAGGGTGCCGCTGTGCTCCTCCTGTGTTGTGTGCACACCCGCACTGACGCTTGGAGGGTGCCGCTGTGCTCCTCCTGTGTTGTGTGCACACCCGCACTGACGCTTGGAGGGTGCCGCTGTGCTCCTCCTGTGTTGTGTGCACACCCGCACTGACGCTTGGAGGGTGCCGCTGTGCTCCTCCTGTGTTGTGTGCACACCCGCACTGACGCTTGGAGTGTGCCGCAGTGTTGGGTGCGGTGCAGACAGGAGATCTGGTGTTGCGGTGCTCACTCTCACCAATGGATCACTATTAATCAAGACACAGGCCTGGCTAGTATTTTCCTATATTCGGTGGTATTGTGCACCCAGGCTTAGGCCGCGCAGAAATGTCCTCATTTTCATATCAAATGTGGCTTTTTCAGTGAATATTAAAGGGAACCTGTTACACCCTTTTTCAATTTTAAACTGCCCCCCCTCTTGTTAGTGACGCAATGTAAGTGATGCACATTTTCTGACTAACAAGACAATGGAGCAGTTTAATATTAAAGAAGGAAGATCGGACCCAGCACCAATTCCAAAAATATGTTAAAAATCAAACTTCTTTATTAATGCATGATTAAAAAATTTTTCTTTATATGAAGACCATAGTGGGGAGTATGAAACATAGCACTTTACGCGTTTCGGACTTCATAAATTTAAAAACAAAAAACTAGTCCTTAATCATAAGTAGTCTGTGTGGTATGCAGGGGACCTATATAATGATTCCTACCTGGAAGAGGAAGTTTAGGAATTAGTCATACAAGGGTGTGTGTCCTGAATATGCTAATTGGATGAAAAAAGGGAGAAAGTGTGTGGTAAAATGTTTGCATGGTTAATATATTTAAACTTGGAAGATATTATGTGGATAATGATAAGTAAAAATGTATATTAGGAGAAATGAATTAATCTTAAAAATTGGTCATGGAAATTAAACAGCAAGTGCTGCATGTCTGTATCATAACAGTTTGAAATAAATCATGATATATATATAAAGCTAAGATTTACTCACATATATATGATATTTGAGCAATATTGGTATATCTTCATATAGGACTTAAGATAATTCTGTGAGAATTTCTATGCCTAAACGTATTAAAACCATTGGGAAAATGCGGATGGAAAGCATATGTATGTATATATACATATACACTCACTACATATACACATACTCATATATACACATGAGAGCCCTGAAGATATAAGATAATGTAATAAATATTGGTATGAAAAGAAAAAAAAAAAAAATTAAAAATTAATTTAGCATTTACAGGACACACACCCTTGTATGACTAATTCCTAAACTTCCTCTTCCAGGTAGGAATCATTATATAGGTCCCCTGCATACCACACATAGACTACTTATGAATAAGGACTAGTTTTTTGTTTTTAAATTTATGAAGTCCGAAACGCGTAAAGTGCTATGTTTCATACTCCCCACTATGGTCTTCATATAAGAAAAAAATTTTAATCATGTATTAATAAAGAAGTTTGATTTTTAACATATTTTTGGAATTGGTGCTGGGTCCGATCTTCCTTCTTCAATATTACCTGCTGGCTGGTTTGGACTTACCAGCGGACCACGTGCATCCTCAGGATCTTACGGCTTCGGGTGTCAGGTGAGCTGAAAATCCTTTTTTCTTCCTAGTTTAATATTAAAGGTTGTGACCAGTTCCTTTTAAGCTGAACTATATGGGTGGGATTATTTCTCCACAGATCATGTCCCCCATATAAATATTTCCGCAGTCTAGGTGTCATTTTGGGGTGACCGATTCCCTTTCAGTCAGCTTAAAAATCATCTCACCTGACGAATGAAAGTTTTGCTCGTGCATCGGGTGACGGACACTGTTTAGATAAATCAGTTTCCCATATTTGGCTGCAGTGTTAATGCTGTTTTAAAGGGGTTTTCTCACATTGAGAACTTACCCCCTATCCTTGGGATGGGGAATAACTTTCCAATCGCTGGGGGTCCGACTACCGTGGCCCCGAGTGTTTCCCAGAACCAGAACATGCAGACAGAATGGATTCCGGGAGTAAAATTTAATAGTCCTGTCTCCTGAGCTGTGCACTTGAGGTCTTTTGAGCAATTGGTGGGGGTCTCAAGTCCCACCCCATGATGCCCCTTCTCCCTACTGAGCCCACCTCTGCCCTACTAATCTCCTCAGAATTAATGGACCTAAACCTATAAGATCTCGTCCAAACGTTAAGTCTACTGCCTGGGACTAATCAGTATTGTGGTTCTTATATGGTCCACAGTCTAATGATGGCTGGTAACAACTACCAGCATCTCCTTAACATTGTTAAGGACATACTGAGAGTTGTACGTTAATGCAATACATAGATGTATATGGGTCTAACCTGACAATGCACTTGATTGCTGTGTGGAGTTGGCAATGTATTCATGTACTGATGGTGGTTCTGGTGATGTATTGTCTTCAGGGTGGGTTTGGTGATGTATTATTGTATTTAGGGTGGTTTTGGTGATATTACTGTATTGACAGTAGTTCTGTTGATGTAACAGTACTAACTGTGGTTTTGGTTACGTATTCTTGTATTTAGTGTGGTTTTAGTTATGTATTACTGTACTGATGGTGGTTCTGCTGATAGTCATGTGGTTGTTGTAATCTTTACCTTATCAGTCTTGATCCTAAAACATAGGGTCAGCGTGCTGGACTAAAAATACAGCTATCTGCATGTCTGTCAGCCGAATAAGTAATAGACTAAAGCCCCCATACACTATAGTCTGATTTTTAGGCCGGCAGCTATCTTGCTCGGCTCTCCCATATACAGGAGCACTCATTCTGCCAAGTGTTTCTGTGTTCTTTATTAGAGCCGCTGCTGGACATCTCCGGCAGCAGCTTATCATTTAGAGGATAATAGGATCTACACTCCGTAATTGGACATGCTGGATCCTTATTCCCCTGACAATCAGAATTGAGACCCCCTGTTCACATTGGGCTATCAGCAGAACCTGTCGATATTGGTGGGTTTAGACAACTTTAGGTTAATGTGTATGGAGGTCTTAACTACTATCTGAAGGCTCTGGGCTCTATCAGGGAATGTGCACACGTCTTGTAGATGTCTCTGAACCCCCGGAATTATTCAGACAGAAAACACTTCAGGACAGTCATCATTTTATCCTGAAGCAAATATATTTTTTTTTTTTTGCTGTGGCTTCTTGGTTGTTTTTTCCAACATCTTTTAGCTACTGGATTTTACTTATTTTTTAAATGAAGTAGTAAGCGGTGTCCAAGCAGAAGCCGCCATATAATGGCCGGTCACAACTAGTAAGCGGCATCCAAGCAGCAAGCGCCATATAATGGACCGGTCACAACTAGTAACCAGCATCCAAGCAGAAGCCGCCATATAATGGACCGGTCACAACTAGTAAGCGGCATCCAAGCAGAAGCCGCCATATAATGGCCGATCACAACTAGTAAGCGGCATCCAAGCAGCAGGCGCCATATAATGGACCGGTCACAACTAGTAAGAGGCGTCCAAGCAGCAGGCGCCATATAAAGGACCGGTCACAACTAGTAAGCGGCATCCAAGCAGAAGCCGCCATATAATGGCCGATCACAACTAGTAAGCGGCATCCAAGCAGCAGGCGCCATATAATGGACCGGTCACAACTAGTAAGCGGCATCCAAGCAGCAGGCGCCATATAAAGGACCGGTCACAACTAGTAAGCGGCATCCAAGCAGAAGCCGCCATATAATGGACCGGTCACTGTCAGCCGCTTCATGTCTGAGGAAACCTGACGCGCTTAAAAAAACTCCAAAGACTGAACATATGGACAGCAAGTCGGTTTACACTGCAGTGTATGAGTTCATTTCTTTAATATTTAGAGTTTGGGGTTTTCTGGGCGGGTTACAGAACGGATCTGTCTGAAGAAAAAAAAAAAGCTGTATGCACATACCCGTAATCTGACTGATCAGAAGGGGGCGCCACCACTGACAGTGCCTAGGGCAGCAAAAACCCCAAATACGGCCCTGGTGCCAAGGTTGCCTGTTGATCGTGCAGGTTTTGGTATGAGTGAGGGGGGTGGCCAATTCGAGAGCTGCAGAGATTGTGGTGTTATATAAAAGTGGCTGCAGTACCTGCATCATGTAAAGAAGGAATGTCTACAAGTGGGAGAAGGGACTGAGAAAGTGAATGTAAATCAAGGTGTTTGAGATTTCTGCGAGGGTGTGAAAGTTTGTGGTAGGGGTTTGTGTCTTTGGAGAAGAGAGGGAGGAGAATGTTAATAGGTTGTGGTTAGACAGCGGGAGTGGTGACCTTGAGAGGTTAGATAGGGAACAGAGGCGAGTGAAGATGAGGTCTAGCATGTGGCCATCTTTGTGAGTAGCTGCAGAGGACCATTGGGTGAGGCCGAAGTTTTATCGTCAGCAGACTATTGTGAACAATCAGCTGATCGCTCTCAATAGCCGGCAGCCGGGCGCTCAGCTGAGCGTTCTCACATGCCAGCGTCTGGGCATGCCAGCAGGCAGGCGCTCAGCTGAGCGCTCTCACATGCTGGCGGCCGCCCAGCTGAGCGTTCTCACATGCCGGAGGCCGGGCATGCTGGTGGCCGAACGTTCAGCTGAGCGCTCTCACATGCCGGCGGCCGGGCATGCCGACGGCCGGGCGGGCGCCCAGCTGAGCGTTCTCACATGCCGGCGGCCGGGCATGCTGGTGGCCGAACGTTCAGCTGAGTGCTCTCACATGCCGGCGGGCGGGCGCTCAGCTGAACGCTTGGCCACCGAGAGACAAAATAAAGTTTGTGATTTAAAAAAAAAAAAAAAAAAAAGAGCATGCGTAGTGAAATCCTACGGATTGCACTGCTCAAAAAACAGTTACATGCTGCGTCTCTTCCGCCCGACGCAGCGTCAAAATAACGACGCTGTGTCGTCCAGCGGATGCAACGCTGACACTTGCATTACAGTGCGTCGTCCATACAAGTCTATGGAGAATAGCGCAGTGTGTTAACGGACTGCGCTATTCTCCATAGTGACGGACTCCGCTGAACGCAAGTGTGAAAGTAGCCTAAGGGATACACATGCCGACATATTACTAAAAACGTAATTTCGCATGGCAAAAATAAGCCATCATATAACTCAATTGTCAGAAAAAAAAGAAAACGCTGTGGCTCTTGTAAAATGGCACACATGGGGCATAAATGCAAAAACCATAACAGAAAATGAAACTGCCATTACTAACACGAGTTCAGATTACACTAGCAGGACGCAGCAGGCCGCTATGATAAAGGTGGGGCAGCACAGGGGCAAAACACTGATGAAACAACTACTAACAACCTAACAATTCATGGAGGAAGTGGCTGCTAGTATTATACATGTACACAGATAAGGCTTGTGTAGGGTGCTGTTCACAGATGTAGGTGCACAGTGTTCAGCTTACAGTCTATTGAGGAAGCCCTTACTATTAGATCAAGTGGGCTGCCCAGCACGGGCGAAAGAATCTCAGTGGGCCCCATGCAGATGCATACACAGAAATATAGACTGACACATACAGACATACTGTACATATACATATTTAAAGACAAATTCACAAAAATACATATCAATATATAGTCTGGCATGTATAGATATACACATACATGCACAGACACATTGGAAATATTTGTAATATGGGGAAGCCGGCAGCAGCGTTGTTAACCCCCCCCCCCCACTGCTTGTCTCCCGTCCAGCTCCTACCAGGCATGTGGTTGTGCAGAGCGCCATTGTCACGCGTGATGCTGGGTTGTGACGTGCAGTGAAACTCTGTCCACAGCCCAGTCCCTGAGGGAGACTATTTCCCGCTTGGATGATGTTGGGTCAACTTCCAATTCTGGAAGCTGACTTGATATCACCGGACATCAGAGGCCGCTGTAGCCCGGGTCACTTGATAAGGATCAGCGGACAGCTATAGCGCCACTCACAGGCAAAATTGGAAACCGAAGGTAATTGGAAAAATAATTCTTTCACAGCTTTAAATCGATGGGGCCACTATACATTGTAGTGGAGCACCTCTTCAAGGCCAAACTGAAGCATAACTACCACCATATGAATGACCAGCCAGCCATTCCTGGATCTCTGTATGGTGTAATGGCAATGCATAACATATACCCTTTTGTCCTGTATTAAAATAAAGAAACACTTTCCAATCAGGAGCATGAGAAAACTGGATGACCACTGCAGGTGAAGCTATAATGACAGCCAAGTCGGTTGTCACCTAGATTTCCTAGTGGGCAAAACCAGGGACGTTACAAATAGTGCAACCATCGGTTGAGTGAGTACATCCTCTAGCACTCACGTCTCCTTAGAGCGTCCCCTGTTGGCTGACTCCCAGTCAGTGGTTCTCTTTTGGACACTATAAATTGCAGGAAAAAAAACACCAGTTTTTACAGACTGTCTGTGAATTTAGGAATGGCAAGTGTCGCGGGCGGAGGGGACGCGCTCGCCACGCTCGGGTCCGCGGCTGCTGCTCTGTGGCTCGAGCGGTGGGCTGGACCCGGGGACTCGAGCAGCGCTCCTCGCCCACGAGTAAATAGGGGGGTGGTTTGTTTTAGGAGATAGTTTGTGACGCCACCCACGGGTCGTGGTGATTATGGGCACCACCGCTGCTGGTGACTGGGATCCCGGGAGCGATGGTAGGGAGCAGCTAGGATGTTGTCCCCTCCGTGGGTAGGGGTTGGTGATCCCGGGGCTTGGTGGTGTAACGGGGAGGCTGGATGGCTGGGTTGCAGGGGCAGCGCGGCGCGGTGCTGGATGGCACTGGTGTACTCACTCAGGCAGTCAATGACAGAGTCTCTGGTAAACCAAACGGCTGGATGGACGGGTCCCGCAGCCGGCTGCAGTGTTTGTGCTCTCTCCCCAGACAGTGTGATGGTGACTGTCTTTCCCTGCACCTGGTAGAATGTTCTGACTCCTGTGGTTGCCCACCGGTAGTCCACTCCCCGGCGTATAGGTACCGAAGGAGCCCGTTTTGCCCGCAGGCGCTGGCCCTTGGATCTCTAGCCTATGGCAGTGGCTGTATATCCTCACGGTGTGGACTGTTGCCTTCTGTCTCGTCTTTGTTGTTAGGAAACCCCTGGTGTTCCGGTCACACTCGGATTTGACCGTTGGCGGCTCCAAGCCTAGTCGGGGTTTGATGGCCCTGCCTCTGTGCTTAGCTTCACTCCACTCCCCGGTTCGGTACCGGCGGGCCACCGCCCGACCCCGGTCCTACGGTTCTGCAGAGGTCCACTAACTCCTGCAGACGGCCACCACCATCTGCCAACCTTGCTGTCAGTGCCTGGGCTCCGACCCAGACACTTGCAGTTTCTGACCTCTCACTTTCACCTCCAAACTCTGACTGCTTTTCCCGCCTCCAGACCTGTGAACTCCTCGGTTGGTGGGGCCAACCGCCTGGCTCCGCCCCACCTGGTGTGGACATCAGATCCTGGAGGGAGGCAACAAGGGTTTTTGTTTGACTTGTGTTACTGTCCAGGGGAAGGCGTGTGTAAGGTGTAATGTCTGTGACTACCTGGCTAGTCCAGTGCGTCACACAAGCATCCCAGAGTGAAAATCGTGGTGAAATTCCCAAGAAAGAATTGACATGCTGTAGATTATAAATCCACCCTGCATGTCAATCTGTGTGGCTATTTTTTCCACAGTATGTGGATGAGATTCTGACAGCTAATCTGGATACAAAATCTGCAACGTCAGATAAGTGTGAATACGTCCTTAGTGTTACTGCGCTCATCTGTGTCTGCCTCTGGGCCCTGCCTGGTAGGAAACTTTTCCTACTAACTTGTATGAATGTTAGGTTTCCTGGAATTACAGAGCGCACACGCTGTTTAGAGGCCTCCTCGCGGAATCATTAAGAGCTGTAAAGAAATGTAGATTCTGAGCAGCATAAATAAAGAAGGCATATTATCACATAAATGGCTTGTAACTAACATCTGTGTTTTGTGTTTGCTTTAGGGAGATACCAGCTGCGCAATCCTGAAACGCATAGTGTCCGATAAATATTTTATACATGGAGCAGGGTAGCTGCAAATATGCTGGGTGGAAAGTACGTCTCTGTTATTTGTACATGTAGGACATGAAGCTTCTTAAAGGGAACCTGTCAGGTCCCCTATCCTTCCAACCCCGCAGCCTTCATATCTGTATGACTACATTTTCTACCTAACCAACCCTGTGTAATGTTATTCACTAAAATCAATGTTTAAAAAAAGGATTTATAAGTTCCGCTTTTCCTATGCTAATTAGGCCTTTGACTACAGTTGTTAGGCAGAACTCCTAACCAAGTAGTTGATGGGGCGTTAGTTCCACTGACTAGTCAGCTCTTTTTACATGTTATTACACCCCTGTGGGCATGATAACATGATTTCCATGAGCTGGCGTCATTGCCAGCTCCTGGAAATCTCGCGAACGTGCATGGCTGTGACACTCAGCTTGAACTTCTGAACCCAGGTGTACGCGTACTGACGTCAGAGATGCGACAGTCCTGGAACTCTACCCGACTCATCCCTATTGCCCTGGTGCAGTGGCAATCGGGGTAAAAAGGAGTTAAAGGGAACCTGTCAGGTCCGATATGCACCAAAAACCACGAGCAGTTCTGGGCGCATATTGTTAATCCCTGCCTAACCGTCCCTGTATATGTGTTACCCAGGGTTATGGGGTACTCGGTCCCGGGTGGTGCATAACTGGGGAATATCACTTAGTGGCCGTTGCTCGGTTCCGTGCCCGGGGTGCTTTTTGAAAAAGGGGTATATTTACAGGGGAATTAAATGAAAGTTTATCACGTGACGCCACTTGCGGTTTGCGGCTATGTGGATGGAGCCGCCACTGCACAGTTTTTACTACTGGGGTTGGTGTTGGTGGTAGCCTGGATGTTAGGCCCCAGAGGGTAGGTTATGTAGATGGGTGTTGAAAGAAGACAGGCCACACAAGGGGTTGCAGTGTAACTGGTTCCTTTACTCACAGTGAGATGTAAACTGGTCACCCGAGGAAGACTGGTGTTGACCGTAGGTCCCCTTGGTCCCAGTGCCGGTTTAGTGACTTGGTGGCTTCTTTCCCCTGCACCTCTCTTTGCTTGGTAGGTCCCCGTGGCTTGGAGCTGCTAGGGTCCCCTCCTGGTAGTCTCTTAACGGCAGTCCGTATGACGGTAGCGTGAACCCTGTGGGGTCTGAGTCTCTGGTCCTGTTCCCCAGTTCTACCGTTGCTACTGTGTCCTGAACTTGAAGATCAGTGAGGTCCTTGATGGTCCCCTCACTGTGCAGATTTTATCAGGTCTGCTTGGAGCGTTTGCCTGACCTAGGATTCTGTACCCCATCAGTGCTGTGGTTACGGGAGTACTCCACCATACACGACCGGCAACCAACCGCCTGGGCCTTCAGGTCACTGTTTCACTCCTGGCAGTGCATCTGCTCGCTTCTTCTCTCTGTCACCGACTCCTGCCGACTACTGTCTGACTGTCCACCATCTGCCCGTCCCAACTAGTCGTCTAGTTGAGTGGATTTGGGCCACCTCTAGGCAGCCATCCATTGGTCCAACCCTAGCCTGGTACCAGTCTATGGGGGAATTGGGGAAAAACAGGGATTATCTGGAGTGTTTGTGTTGTTACCGATACTGTTCACCCGGATTCCTGAAGGATATGCCCTGCATCCTGGTGGGGATGCAGTACCTTGTAGCTCCCTGATGACCTCAGGGGCGCTACATATACACTAGCATAGATAAAGACATCTTTAGAAAAAGTATTTGTAAAGATTTTATATCGTATGCTAATAAGCGAGGGGACTAGTGCCCTTGGTATTAGTTCCCCTGGCTAGCCGGCTACATTAGCATGTTAGTACCCCGCTGTGGGTCCCTGTGGCTGCGCTAACATGCTAATGAACGCGCAGCGTCAGAGGATGATCTCACTCACCTCTCCGCTGCCATCGCCCCCGATGCTGGATTTCGGCTCAGTGTGCATGACCCCAGAGTTTGGTTCATGCGCACTATGAAGGCGGGTGTATGCATCTTGGGTTCAAACTGAAGTAGTGCACATGACCGAAATTCCGAGGTCATGCGCACTGAGCCGAAATCCAACGTCGGGCGGCGATGGCGGAGAGGTGAGTGAATGAAAAGCAGACGATGACCTGGTGGTGAAGGAGTTAAAATTTATTTGTATGGCTAACTGGGCCCGAATGGTAAGAGCAGCATAAAAACAGCAAAATGCGTCACATTTTTTAAACAGTTTTTGTGGTAAATGTCAAAAATGCCTTCACACATTTCTCCCATTGTGTGCAGTATATTTTACATAGCGCGATCAGGCAGTAAAAAAAAAAAGTAAACCCTTAATATAAATGAATATATATATATCTATATATATAATTGCCTTATTCTGTCTGTCTGTCTGTCTGTCTGTCTGTCATGCTCCAAAATTGTGTCCTTACGGTGACACAAAGCTGATTGGCCGCTGGGCTCGCAATGGCCCCGCCCCCCGCACGGATTGGCCGCTCGCCTCGGCTCCTCCCCCCGCACGGATTGGCCGCTCGCCTCGCCTCGGGTCCGCCCCCCGCACGGATTGGCCTCCACTCACTCAGACTCACACGCACACTCAGACTCACACTCAGACTCACACTCAGACTCACACTCAGACTCACACTCAGACTCACACGCACACTCACACGCACACTCACACGCACACTCACACGCACACTCAGACTCACACTCACACTCAGACTCAAACTCAGACTCACACGCACACGCACACTCAGACTCACACTCAGACTCACACGCACACTCACACGCACACTCACACTCAGACTCACACGCACACTTACATGCACACTCAGACTCACACTCAGACTCACACGCACACTCACACGCACACTCAGACTCACACTCAGACTCACACGCACACTTACATGCACACTCAGACTCACACTCACACGCACACTCAGACTCACACTCAGACTCACACTCAGACTCACACTCAGACTCACACTCAGACTCACACTCAGACTCACACTCAGACTCACACGCACACTTACATGCACACTCAGACTCACACTCAGACTCACACGCACACTCACACGCACACTCAGACTCACACGCACACTTACATGCACACTCAGACTCACACTCAGACTCACACGCACTTACATGCACACTCACACTCAGACTCACACTCAGACTCACACTCAGACTCACACGCACTCACACTCACATTCACACTCAGACTCACACGCACACTCAGACTCACACGCACACTCACACTCAGACTCACACGCACACTCACATTCACACTAAGACTCACACTCAGACTCACACTCAGACTCACATGCACACTCACATGCACACTCACATGCACACTCACATGCACACTCAGACTCACACTCAGACTCACACTCAGACTCGCACACGCACACTCACACGCAAACTCACACTCACTCACATGCACACTCACATTCACACTCACATTCACACTCAGACGCACACTCACACGCACACTCACACGCACACTCACACTCAGACTCACACGCACACTTACATGCACACTCACACTCACACTCACACGCACACTCACACTCACACGCACACGCACACTCACACGCACACTCACACTCACACTCACACTCAGACTCACACTCACACTCAGACTCAGACTCACACGCACACTCACACTCACACTCACACGCACACTCACACGCACACTCACACTCACACTCACACTCAGACTCACACTCACACTCACACTCAGACTCACACGCACACTCACACTCACACTCACACGCACACTCACACTCAGACTCACACGCACACTCAGACTCAGACTCACACGCACACTCACACGCACACTCATACGCACACTCACACTCAGACTCACACGCACACTTACATGCACACTCACACTCAGACTCACACTCACACGCACACTCACTCAGACTCACACGCACACTCAGACTCAGAATCACACGCACACTCAGACTCACACTCAGACTCACACTCACACTCACACTCACACTCAGACTCACACTCAGACTCACACGCACACGCACACTCACATTCACACTCACACTCACATTCACACTCACACTCACACTCACACTCACACTCAGACTCAGACTCACACGCACACTCACACTCAGACTCACACGCACACTCAGACTCAGACTCACACGCACACTCACACGCACACTCATACGCACACTCACACTCAGACTCACACGCACACTTACATGCACACTCACACTCAGACTCACACTCACACGCACACTCATACGCACACTCACACTCAGACTCACACGCACACTTACATGCACACTCACACTCAGACTCACACTCACACGCACACTCACACTCACACTCAGACTCACACGCACACTTACATGCACACTCAGACTCACACTCAGACTCACACGCACTTACATGCACACTCACACTCAGACTCACACTCAGACTCACACTCAGACTCACACGCACTCACACTCACATTCACACTCAGACTCACACGCACACTCAGACTCACACGCACACTCACACTCAGACTCACACGCACACTCACATTCACACTAAGACTCACACTCAGACTCACACTCAGACTCACATGCACACTCACATGCACACTCACATGCACACTCAGACTCACACTCAGACTCACACTCAGACTCGCACACGCACACTCACACGCAAACTCACACTCACTCACATGCACACTCACACTCACACGCACACTCAGACTCACACGCACACTCAGACTCACACGCACACTCACATTCACACTCACATTCACACTCAGACGCACACTCACACGCACACTCACACGCACACTCACACTCAGACTCACATGCACACTTACATGCACACTCACACTCACACTCACACGCACACTCACACTCACACGCACACTCACACTCACACTCACACTCACACGCACACTCAGACTCAGACTCACACGCACACTCAGACTCAGACTCACACGCACACTCACACGCACACTCATACGCACACTCACACTCAGACTCACACGCACACTTACATGCACACTCACACTCAGACTCACACTCACACGCACACTCACTCAGACTCACACGCACACTCAGACTCAGAATCACACGCACACTCAGACTCACACTCAGACTCACACTCAGACTCACACTCACACTCAGACTCACACTCAGACTCACACGCACACGCACACTCACATTCACACTCACACTCACATTCACACTCACACTCACACTCACACTCAGACTCACACGCACACTCACACTCAGACTCACACGCACACTCAGACTCAGACTCATACGCACACTCACACGCACACTCATACGCACACTCACACTCAGACTCACACGCACACTTACATGCACACTCACACTCAGACTCACACTCACACGCACACTCATACGCACACTCACACTCAGACTCACACGCACACTTACATGCACACTCACACTCAGACTCACACTCACACGCACACTCACACTCACACTCAGACTCACACGCACACTCACACGCACACTCAGACTCACACGCACACTCACACTCACACTCAGACTCACACGCACACTTACATGCACACTCAGACTCACACTCAGACTCACACGCACTTACATGCACACTCAGACTCACACTCAGACTCACACGCACACTCAGACTCACACTCAGACTCAGACTCACACGCACACTCATACGCACACTCACACTCAGACTCACACGCACTTACATGCACACTCACACGCACACTCACACTCAGACTCACACGCACACTCAGACTCACACGCACACTCAGACTCACACTCAGACTCAGACTCACACGCACACTCACACGCACACTCATACTCACACTCAGACTCACACGCACACTCAGACTCACACTCAGACTCACACGCACACTCACTCAGACTCACACGCACACTCACACGCACACTCACTCAGACTCACACGCACACTCAGACTCACACGCACACTCACATTCACACTCACTCAGACTCACACGCACACTCACACGCACACTCACATTCACACTCACTCAGACTCACACGCACACTCAGACTCACACGCACACGCACACTCACATTCACACTCAGACTCACACTCAGACGCACACGCACACTCAGACTCACACTCAGACTCAGACTCAGACTCACACTCAGACTCAGACTCAGACTCAGACTCAGACTCACACTCAGACTCAGACTCAGACTCAGACTCAGACTCAGACTCAGACTCACACTCACACTCAGACTCAGACTCAGACTCAGACTCACACTCAGACTCAGACTCAGACTCAGACTCAGACTCAGACTCAGACTCAGACTCAGACTCACACTCAGACTCAGACTCAGACTCAGACTCAGACTCAGACTCAGACTCAGACTCAGACTCAGACTCACACTCACATTCACACTCAGACTCACATTCACACTCAGACTCAGACTCAGACTCAGACTCAGACTCAGACTCAGACTCACACTCAGACTCAGACTCAGACTCACACTCAGACTCAGACTCACACTCAGACTCACACTCAGACTCAGACTCAGACTCAGACTCACACTCACACTCACACTCAGACTCAGACTCAGACTCAGACTCAGACTCAGACTCAGACTCACACTCACACTCAGACTCACACTCAGACTCAGACTCAGACTCAGACTCAGACTCAGACTCAGACTCACACTCAGACTCAGACTCAGACTCAGACTCAGACTCAGACTCAGACTCACACTCACACTCAGACTCAGACTCACACTCAGACTCAGACTCAGACTCAGACTCAGACTCAGACTCAGACTCAGACTCACACTCACACTCACACTCAGACTCAGACTCAGACTCAGACTCAGACTCAGACTCAGACTCAGACTCACACTCAGACTCAGACTCAGACTCAGACTCAGACTCAGACTCAGACTCAGACTCAGACTCACACTCACACTCACACTCACACTCAGACTCAGACTCAGACTCAGACTCAGACTCAGACTCAGACTCAGACTCACACTCAGACTCAGACTCAGACTCAGACTCAGACTCAGACTCAGACTCAGACTCACACTCAGACTCACACTCAGACTCACACTCAGACTCACACTCAGACTCAGACTCACACTCAGACTCAGACTCACACTCAGACTCAGACTCAGACTCAGACTCAGACTCAGACTCAGACTCACACTCAGACTCAGACTCAGACTCACACTCAGACTCACACTCAGACTCACACTCAGACTCACACTCAGACTCACACTCAGACTCACACTCAGACTCACACTCAGACTCAGACTCAGACTCAGACTCAGACTCACACTCAGACTCAGACTCAGACTCACACTCAGACTCAGACTCAGACTCAGACTCAGACTCAGACTCAGACTCAGACTCAGACTCACACTCACACTCACACTCAGACTCACACTCAGACTCACACTCAGACTCACACTCAGACTCAGACTCAGACTCAGACTCAGACTCAGACTCAGACTCAGACTCAGACTCAGACTCACACTCAGACTCAGACTCACACTCAGACTCACACTCACACTCAGACTCACACTCAGACTCACACTCACACTCAGACTCACACTCAGACTCAGACTCACACTCAGACTCACACTCACACTCAGACTCACACTCAGACTCACACTCAGACTCACACTCAGACTCACACTCAGACTCACACTCAGACTCACACTCAGACTCAGACTCAGACTCAGACTCAGACTCAGACTCAGACTCAGACTCAGACTCAGACTCACACTCACACTCAGACTCACACTCAGACTCACACTCAGACTCACACTCAGACTCACACTCAGACTCACACTCACACTCAGACTCACACTCAGACTCACACTCAGACTCAGACTCAGACTCAGACTCAGACTCAGACTCACACTCACACTCAGACTCAGACTCAGACTCAGACTCAGACTCAGACTCACACTCAGACTCACACTCAGACTCACACTCAGACTCACACTCAGACTCAGACTCAGACTCAGACTCAGACTCAGACTCAGACTCAGACTCAGACTCACACTCACACGCACACTCAGAATCACACGCACACTCACACGCACACTCAGACTCACACTCAGACTCACACTCAGACTCAGACTCACACTCAGACTCACACTCAGACTCACACTCAGACTCAGACTCAGACTCAGACTCAGACTCAGACTCAGACTCAGACTCACACTCAGACTCACACTCAGACTCACACTCAGACTCACACTCAGACTCACACTCAGACTCACACTCAGACTCACACTCACACTCAGACTCACACTCAGACTCACACTCAGACTCACACTCAGACTCAGACTCAGACTCAGACTCAGACTCAGACTCAGACTCAGACTCAGACTCACACTCAGACTCACACTCAGACTCACACTCAGACTCACACTCAGACTCACACTCAGACTCACACTCAGACTCACACTCAGACTCAGACTCAGACTCAGACTCAGACTCAGACTCACACTCAGACTCACACTCAGACTCACACTCAGACTCACACTCAGACTCACACTCAGACTCACACTCAGACTCAGACTCAGACTCAGACTCACACTCAGACTCAGACTCAGACTCAGACTCAGACTCAGACTCAGACTCAGACTCACACTCACACTCACACTCAGACTCAGACTCAGACTCAGACTCAGACTCAGACTCACACTCAGACTCACACTCAGACTCACACTCAGACTCACACTCACACTCACACTCACACTCAGACTCACACTCAGACTCACACTCAGACTCACACTCAGACTCAGACTCACACTCAGACTCACACTCAGACTCAGACTCAGACTCAGACTCAGACTCAGACTCAGACTCAGACTCACACTCACACTCAGACTCAGACTCAGACTCAGACTCAGACTCAGACTCACACTCACACTCACACTCACACTCACACTCAGACTCACACTCACACTCACACTCAGACTCAGACTCACACTCAGACTCAGACTCAGACTCACACTCAGACTCACACTCAGACTCACACTCAGACTCACACTCAGACTCACACTCACACTCAGACTCACACTCAGACTCACACTCAGACTCACACTCAGACTCAGACTCAGACTCAGACTCAGACTCAGACTCAGACTCAGACTCACACTCAGACTCACACTCAGACTCACACTCAGACTCACACTCAGACTCACACTCAGACTCAGACTCAGACTCAGACTCACACTCAGACTCACACTCAGACTCAGACTCAGACTCAGACTCACACTCAGACTCACACTCACACTCAGACTCACACTCAGACTCACACTCAGACTCACACTCAGACTCACACTCAGACTCAGACTCAGACTCAGACTCAGACTCAGACTCAGACTCAGACTCAGACTCAGACTCACACTCAGACTCAGACTCACACTCACACTCACACTCAGACTCACACTCAGACTCAGACTCACACTCAGACTCACACTCAGACTCACACTCAGACTCACACTCAGACTCACAACTCAGACTCACACTCACGACTCACACTCAGACTCAGACTCAGACTCAGACTCACACTCAGACTCAGACTCAGACTCAGACTCAGACTCACACTCACACTCAGACTCAGACTCAGACTCAGACTCAGACTCAGACTCACACTCACACTCAGACTCAGACTCAGACTCAGACTCAGACTCACGACTCACACTCACACTCAGACTCAGACTCAGACTCAGACTCAGACTCAGACTCAGACTCAGACTCACACTCACACTCAGACTCAGACTCACACTCACACTCACACTCAGACTCAGACTCAGACTCAGACTCACACTCACACTCACACTCACACTCACACGCACACTCAGACTCAGACTCAGACTCAGACTCAGACTCACACTCACACTCACACTCACACTCAGACTCAGACTCACACTCACACTCACACTCACACTCACACTCAGACTCACACTCACACTCAGACTCACACTCACACTCACACTCAGACTCACACTCAGACTCACACTCAGACTCACACTCAGACTCACACTCAGACTCAGACTCAGACTCACACTCACACTCAGACTCAGACTCAGACTCAGACTCAGACTCAGACTCACACTCACACTCAGACTCAGACTCAGACTCAGACTCAGACTCAGACTCAGACTCAGACTCACACTCACACTCAGACTCAGACTCACACTCACACTCACACTCAGACTCAGACTCAGACTCAGACTCACACTCACACTCACACGCACACTCACACGCACACTCAGACTCAGACTCAGACTCAGACTCAGACTCACACTCACACTCACACTCAACTCAGACTCAGACTCACACTCACACTCACACTCACACTCAGACTCACACTCACACTCACACTCAGACTCACACTCAGACTCACGACTCAGACTCACACTCAGACTCAGACTCAGACTCAGACTCACTCACTCAGACTCAGACTCAGACTCAGACTCAGACTCAGACTCACACTCACACTCACACTCAGACTCAGACTCAGACTCAGACTCAGACTCAGACTCACACTCACACTCACACTCAGACAACTCAGACTCAGACTCAGACTCACACTCACACTCAGACTCAGACTCAGACTCAGACTCACACTCACACTCACACTCAGACTCAGACTCAGACTCAGACTCAGACTCACACTCACTCAGACTCAGACTCAGACTCAGACTCAGACTCAGACTCAGACTCAGACTCAGACTCACACTCACACTCAGACTCAGACTCAGACTCAGACTCAGACTCACACTCACACTCAGACTCAGACTCAGACTCAGACTCACACTCACACTCAGACTCAGACTCAGACTCAGACTCACACTCAACTCACACTCAGACTCAGACTCAGACTCAGACTCAGACTCAGACTCAGACTCAGACTCAGACTCACACTCACACTCACACTCAGACTCAGACTCAGACTCAGACTCAGACTCAGACTCAGACTCAGACTCACACTCACACTCAGACTCAGACTCAGACTCAGACTCAGACTCACACTCACACTCACACTCAGACTCACACTCACACTCAGACTCAGACTCAGACTCACTCAGACTCAGACTCAGACTCACACTCACACTCAGACTCAGACTCAGACTCAGACTCAGACTCACACTCAGACTCAGACTCAGACTCAGACTCAGACTCAGACTCACACTCACACTCAGACTCAGACTCAGACTCAGACTCAGACTCACACTCAGACTCACACTCAGACTCACACTCACTCACTCACACTCAGACTCACACTCACACTCAGACTCAGACTCAGACTCAGACTCACACTCACACTCAGACTCAGACTCAGACTCAGACTCACACTCACACTCACACTCAGACTCACACTCAGACTCAGACTCAGACTCAGACTCAGACTCAGACTCACACTCACACTCACACTCAGACTCAGACTCAGACTCACACGAACTCAGACTCACACTCACACTCACACTCACACTCACACTCAGCACTCAGACTCAGACTCAGACTCACACTCACACTCACACTCAGACTCAGACTCAGACTCAGACTCAGACTCACACTCACACTCACACTCAGACTCAGACTCAGACTCAGACTCAGACTCAGACTCACACTCACACTCACACTCAGACTCAGACTCAGACTCAGACTCACACTCACACTCACACTCAGACTCAGACTCACACTCAGACTCAGACTCAGACTCAGACTCAGACTCAGACTCAGACTCAGACTCACAGACGCACACTCACACGCACACTCACGACTCAGACTCAGACTCAGACTCAGACTCAGACTCACACTCAGACTCAGACTCAGACTCAGACTCAGACTCACACTCACACTCAGAC